>NW_026606095.1:6815000-7265000 GCF_029834395.1 Sorex fumeus | reverse complement strand
TTACTTTAAGATAGCACAGGGGGTAGGGCGTTTGCCTTGCATGTGGCTGACCTGGGTTCGATTCCTCCATCACTCTCGAAGAGCCTGGCAAGCTTTTGAGAGTATCCTATCCGTGAGGCAGAGCCTGGCAAGCTACCCATGAAGTATTCGATACACCATACACAGTAACAACAAGTCTCACAATAGAGATGTTACTGGTGCCCACTCGAGCAAATCGATGAACTGTAACGGGAGGACAGTGCTATAGTGTTACTTTAAGATTATCTTTTTATCTTTGACTTTTACCATTTTTATTATAGTTTGATGTATTTCATTATAATTTGTTTTGGGCTTGTTTTGTTTGGAAGTGTTTGAGCTTTTTTAGATCTGGATTTTTCGTTCTCAGTTTTGTAAGGGTTGTCTTCTACTATCATGTCTTCAAATTCAAACTGTGTCCCTTTCTTTCAAATAGTTTTAATGAATTAAAAACGTGAGGTATATACAGAGCAGAACATTTTTTATCCTTAAATAAGAAGAAACTTCTAACACATGGATAAAATTGGGGGCATAGATTAAGCTAAAAAAATAGTCACAAAAAAGACAAATAAACTACCACTTGCATAAAGTATTTAGAGCATTCAAATTCATAGAGACAGAGGATATAATGGAGATTTTCGTGGTTTGGGGGAAAGTTAAAATGAGACATTATTTTTCTAAGGGGTATAGACTTTCAGTTTTGCAAGTTGATAAAGGTCCAGAAATTGACTGATAAAGAATGTGAATATATAATATAACCTCTGAAGTACTTATGGCTGTAGGTTTCATGTTATGTGATCTTAACCACAAATTTAAAATCAGGTAAGAGATAGTAGTCCTAAGAAAGCTTCTTGGATTCTTCTTACTATCTGGTTGGTTTATTTTAAGAAGGAATTTTAGAAAACGAATAGACAAAAGTTTATAGTACACTGATAACTAAAAGGTGCCCTTCCTCACAAAATATCTTGCTATGGAAAAGAGAGTCTTGGTCATTTTGTTTTTTTCTTAGACCAATGCAACACTGGGTTACAAAGGAAACATTTATTGAGCACCTGCTATGTGTATGGCCCTGTGCCTGGTGCTTTTACCTTTCTTAATAATATTCATAAAACCATTTAATTCAGCCCACAAATAAGTAAAGTTCAGTGAAAATCAGTCTGTTTGCCTAAAGTTTACCTATGTGGTGATAATAATAAGTATAATGACGAGAGAACTTAATGTTTACTGAGCACCTACTACTATCAAGGTGGAATTGCAAGAGTTTCTATATTTTTCCACAGTTAAATGCCAGGAGCTAAATTTGAGTTTAATTTTCTGATCTCGGAAACATGTTATTTGTATAGAAAACATGACAGAGATTTAGAGTTGATGTCGTGTCCACAGTGACACACCAAAGCTAGAACCAGAAACTATATGATGGCTGTTTCCAATTTATACTCTTTTTATATGCTGACTTTTGAAAATAAGTATAGGCTCTATTTTACTGAGAAGCAAAATATTTAAATTGGAGATAGTCCCTCCAATAAAGACATTTCATGAACTCTGAATCTGTTTCATGACTTGGTGTTTTTCTTTTGTACGATGGTGAACAGAGCCAACTAGACCGAGAATAAAGAGACAAAATGATCACTTTCCTGGATATAATTCCAACTCTCTAACAGTATGTCATGCAATTTTATAAATACACCCTTTTTGAATTTTCTGGATTAATGTGGTAACTATGTGGATTAATAAAAACTTATTCTTGTTTGTATTACAAGACATTTGTAAGTGGCCACATGGGTATTTTTGACTTACGGGAAACTACCAGATCTCAAGAGAATAATAAAACTGAGACATGAAGTTCTTGTCTAGGAAGAGCTGGAAACTTTTCCTGGTTTTAAGTTCTGTCTTCTGATGAATCCTTTCTTTGTTTTGAGTAAAATAACTTTCAGACCAACGCCTTGTATCCATTTATACTATTCTACTACTTACTCGTCTTTTGCCTTTTTTATGCCCAGTTTATGTTTCTAGGTTCAGGATGCTAGCACTCTGCTTTTATTTTATGATACTTCCCTGGTATCAACACCGTCACACTATTAAAGAAACAACAAAGTTTTTCTTATTTCCTGCTGGAGTCAAGAAAAATTCAGTTATGGAATCAGTGCAGGCTCTGCCAAAGTGGATTCAACCTAGGAGTTGGTAGCATGAAGATAAAATGTTTTTTCCCTCCTTTAAGTTTGTTTTTCTTTATTGTCTCTAAGGTAATACTAAAAAGAGAACCTTACTGAGAAGTATCTATTGTTCTTTAAACATGCGTTCAACTGGTTTACAGTTCTGACTGTAAGGTGAATGAAACCAATATCATTAATTCAATTTCAGGATGAAAAAAATGAATCAGTCTGCTTCTAAGGTGGCTATTGAAATGTTTTCAAACATTGTCACTCTGAAATATTTTTTTTCTGTTTTTTGAGGCGTATTAGTGTCCTTTCAGAAAAACTGAGTGCATAGTCTGTGCGGATACATGTGTGTGTACACACACAGCATGGTTCATTAGTTAACACCTTTTTTCTTTCCCAGCCCACAGAGGGGATAAGGCAGTAAATCACTGTTTACACACTTTGGCAACTTTCACTATCAGCATTTGCTCTTAGGGTGCTGGAGAGATAGGGTAGGTATTGAAACACTTGCCTTCCATGCAGTTGACCTGATTTAATCCCCAGCACTGCAACTGGTTCTCACAAGCATTGCCAGGAGTGACCAAGCACTGCTCTGTGCGCCCTAAAACAAAGCAAAGCAAACCATATTTACCATTGGTGGGACTTAGGTCTCTTGAAGGATAACTCTGACCTCTAGGCTCCAGTTTTCATGCTGTTCAGTTTTCCTGACCATGGAGTAAATTTCCCCTCCACAAATCTGAAATTGTAATAAATAAATGTTTCCTTGTCACCACCTCTGTCTCTAAGAGTCTTTCTTCTGTAAAAAGTCGGTAATACTTGTAATAACTTATGCACAGTATTATCTCTTGTAAGTGTAGGGAAGTCCAGGTCATTTGGTTTTTCTGCTCTATTTAATGATTATTCCCTTGGATCAAACCCTAATTTTTTTTCAAAATAGGAATATAATTTATTTATTTATTTATTATTTATTTTATTAGTGAGACATCATGAGGTACAGTTGTAAACTTACAAATTTTTGTGCTTGGGTTTCGATTATACAATGATCAAGTACCCATCCCTCCACCAGTGCCCATTTCCCACCACCACGGATCCCAGTATCCTTCCCACCCCCCACCCCCCCCCCCTTCCCACCCTGCCTCTGTGGCAGGGCATTCCCTTTTGTTCTCTCTCTCTTATTGGGTGTTGTGGTTTGCAAAAGAGGCAATGGGTGACAATCATGTTTGGTCTATAATCTATTTTCAGCATGCTTCTCCCATCCTGGTAGGATCCTCCCAACACCTTTATTTGGTGTTCCCTTCTCTATCTGAGCTCCCTTTTCCCCTAGCATGAGTGGTTGGCCTCCAAACCCTGATTTTCACCGGTCAGATGTTTTATCTTTTTGGGCTTAAATCAGACACTCTGGTGAATTTATCAAAAGTAACCTTTTTTTTGGTAGTTGGTTTTAATGCTATTTTTTCTTATTTTTCATTTAAACTGTGGCAACCTGGCAATTGTTGAAATAGGACAGATCTGCATTTATATTCCTAGTTTAGTGCTGGTACCTACCCCTCTGTCACTGAGGAAAGATAAGGCTTAAAGGGACATGTGACTGATCCCCAAATTCTTGTAGCATTATAAGAAGTTGTTGAAAAATAGACATAATTTATTTCAAATGTGATATGTGGATACCCGGAATCCTTCTTTGGTTTCTATTTTGAGTGAGGGCAAGTCTCACAGTGATGCTTGAGCTCCAAAAAGCAGCGAGGAATGGCGGAAGGCACACAGCTGGAGCGAAAATCAGTTCAGGACTCTGAGGGTTAAAGAGTGGATATTCTCAATATCCAGAGTGCAATGTGAGGTTTTCACAGTTTCTGACATATTTTCTTACTGTTCTTCTTTCAGTAACAGACTTTGATCTTTGAATAATCTAAATGTGATCACAGTCACCTTGTTCCTTAAATTCTTGCAGATCTTGCCTTACCTTAAGACCAGAGCAACAAAATTTTACTGTGATAGGAAAAGTCTTATATTGCATCCCTTCTTCTATTTTTACAGTTTTATGTTACTCCCCCCCGCCCCCACCAATATCACTCTCCAGTCACATGAACTTACTTTAATTTCTTTCACTTTGCCAAACTCCATTCTGCCACATTGCTTGGAGAAGTATCTGTTTAACTCATGACCCTTCAGTTTTCTCCTTAAGTACCATTTTCTCAGAAAGACCTTTCTTTTTATTTTTTCTATTTTAGAGAGCTTAGTACTTTTTACTGTACTTATTTATTTATTTGATTAGAATTAATAAGTCTTAATTGCTGTAGTGAAAAATTCATAAAATTAGACTACATAACAGCATTATTAACCATGAGCTTCTGATACTACGAAGTGTTGGTAATAATGTCTCTCTCTTTCTCTGTCTCTGTGTGTGTGTGTGTGTGTGTGTGTGTGTGTGTGTGTGTGTTCCTTGGTAGAGATCTAGATGAAGGGTTCAGATCAAATCATATAGCACAGGATATAGGACAGAAAATAAGATAAAAGCAGGTAAGTTGTCAAAAAACTAAGAGACCCAATTCTTCAGGAGTTACATAGCTTATCAAAGGCCTGGCAAACATAAAGGGATTAGGCAGTTTGATGTTCAAACCAAGAAGAAGAACCTAGATAAACAACTGAGAAAGGTCAAGTGCCATATAGGACCAGACCTTAGTAAAAGAGCAGTAGTAGACACATGGTTCCCACAATGAGAAGACCACAATCAGGCTACAAGAGGAAAGATTTTTATTTGAGGACATTTGGATTTCACTGCAGTGGTTCAATTTATAAGGCGAGTTTTCAAGTCAAATGGCACAAAAACATCCATTTGTGCCTTATAGATAAACTACCTGGAACCTGGAATATCTGCATTCAAACTCACCTCCAAACTGACCCATGCTATGCAAACACTGCATGATAATTTTTGGTACCCATCATTTGGTTTGCAATTAGCATAGTTCTCTTCTGTTTCTGAAGGCACTTTGATTGAGTGCTAGAACTCCTTCATCTATTTTATTATTATTTTTTTATTAAAATTTTTTTTATTAGTGAATCACTGTGGGGTACAGATACAGACTTACAAATTTTCATGCTTGCGTTTTAGTCATGCAATGGTCGAGCACCCATCCCTCCACTAGTGCCCATTTCATCTATTTTAAATGAGTCATATTAGACTAAAGGATCCCTGGGTTGAAAGCCCGTACAAGTCACAAAGTAAAGGAAAAAGAATATCTTTCCAGGCTGCTTTGTTAAAATGGGTGTTTGCTTTGTCAGGGTGATTCAACTTCAAAGAGGGAAGAGAGAGGCAGAAGGAATGGTTAAGTAGCTTACTGGCTTGAGAAGGCAAGGACTGTTTGAACAAACCCTTTTTAAATTATTGATCCTTTTTGTGTAAACCTACCACCTCTGAATGAATGGGTTACTAATACTAACATTAACCGCTTTCCTCAAGGGTTTTAATTCTACTATTCCTAAATTGGGAAAAGACACAAAAAATAAAGATAAGATGATCCCAGATCTAACCTCATTTTGTCTCTGTTTGAAGTTAAAATAGTGATAGAAAGAGAAAGAGAGTGAGAGTGAACAAGTGAAAAAATGAGAGAGAGAGAGAGAGAAAGGGGGAGAGAGGGAGAGAGACAGAGACAGAGAGAGAGAGAGAGAGAGAGAGAGAAGAGAACATGGATTTCTTCAGAGGGTTATAAGCTGAGAGTACACATTTCCAGTTGACTCCAAGATGGATGATGCACTGCAATTTATCTCGCTAATTTATCACACATTTTCAGTTTTGTCGAGAAGGACCTTCCTATTCTGTCAAAGTTCTGTCAGAACTGTTCTGTCAAAAAATTCTGTGAGGATCCTCCCAGGGTGGGAGAAGCATGCTGAAAGTAGTCTATAGACCAAACATGATTGCCACTCAGTGCCTCTCTTGCAAAACACAGTACCCAAAAGAAGAGAGAGAGAGAACAAGGGGGAATGCCCTGCCACAGAGGCAGGGTGGGACGGGGAGGATGGGGGGTGGGAGGGATGCTGGGACCCGTGGTGGTGGAGGATGGGCACTGGTAGAGGGATGGGTACTTGATCATTGTATAACTGAAACCCAAGCACAAAAATTTATAAGTCTATAACTGTACCTCATGGTGTTTCACTAATAAAAAAAAATTCTGTCAGAAAGCGCATGCCATGGTCTTTCCTTTGTGATGTGCAAACACTTTCTAGGAGTGCAGGTTCTGTCATCAGAGTCAACAGTAAATCATGAACTAGGATAAAATTTCCCAGGAACAAAATTTCATGTGTGACCCACCATAGCCAAACTAGATGAGAGAAAGAAAGACTTGGTTTGACTTTGGCCCTGAGTGACTCAACCACAGATGCTGAGGCAGGGGAATAAACACAATGACCTAAGTTTGCTTAATTCCCCCTTATCTCTGACTTCCCACTGAGAGTATACTGGACACCCAAGGGCTCAGAGATGTCTATAATGAAGATTTGAATCTACAGCATCCCTTTGGCCACTCAGCAGGTAAGTACAGAAGACTTGCTGCATTGCTTCCCTGGATACTGAGACCTGAGGAGCGTGATGGGATCACCACATACTTCAAAAGAAGGGAAACATGTTTAAACAGGAGGCAGTGATGCCAGTCTCTGCTGTAGCAGACAGGGCATATGTAATAATATGAGGTATCTCTGTCTCACCACACACAAAACCAGAAGGGAGAAAAAGAGACACAGTGATTACGTCAGGAAGTTATCTATGTTATTTTCTTACTGTGGATTTATCAAGATGCTCCATTGTGTGGTTACAGAATGCTTCTTAATAAAAATTCCAATGAGTAGATGAATGGCTCCTTATTTAACGCATGGCTCTTCAGAACCAGCAACATTTCTTTATCAGTACGTGTGAGTTCAAAAGTGGGGGTGCGCAACACCTGTGTTTGGTGGCTGAGAGCCACTTCCCCAGGCCTCCCATGCAGAGGAACAAAGAGACGGGGGATCACAGACTGTTGGTCAAAATGGCCCATTTAATGCAGAACTGTTAGCATACTTATAGAACATCTGAAGGGGTTCAAGGTATAGGACTGCATGTTGGTGTGATTGATTGTTTACAGAGGTAAAGCATTTCGGTTGGAGACAATTCTCTTGGGAAGATCAACTCAAGGCGACACTCTGTCTCCCAGGGACATCTATATTGCTTTTCTCTTTTCCTTTAGTTGTACATCTTAAATAATTAAGTTTACTTCTTACTAATACTTGCAGTTATTTGGATAAGTACAGTAAGTGATATAGGTTCCAAAAGTTAGTTCTCTGGGCTCTGAGGACAAGCAAGGCTTTTACCATAAATCCCAAACTAGGTCCTCAGGCTGGTCCAGCTTGTCCTTCCCCAAGTGGGTCCTGTCTCTTTAGTCTCAATGGCTTGCATTAAAACCATGCTTTTATGCTTTCTGGTCTATCCCATTTCAATGCTGAGGTACTTTGCTGCTCACCCTAGGTTCATCCTAGTCCTATCGTGAGAGCTCCCTTTGAAGGGTGTTAGAAACTATGGCAACCGAAGCCTAAGTCAAGTAATTATGACAAATGCCCAGGAGTAGATATATTTCAGAGTCAATCAGCTCCCAAATATTAGGAGCATAGTATTAATGGTCTTTTTGTGTTTAAGCAAAGAACATTGCTCTATAGTAAAATATGAGAAGACTACAGGGGAAATAGAAAAGCAAGTCACTGTCACTGTCACAGTCCTCCCATTGTTCATCAATTTTCTCGAACGGGCCCAGTAATGTCTCCATTGGAGACTTTGTTGTTACTGTATTTGGCATATCAAATATGTCACGGGTAGCTTGCCAGGCTTTGCCGTGCGGGCGAGATACTCTCGGTAGCTTGCCGGGCTCTCTGAGAGGGGCGGAGGAATCGAACTCGGGTCGGCCATGTTGGCTGTGTGCAAGGCAAACGCCCTACTTGCTGTGCTATCACTTCAGCCCAGAAAAGCAAGTAATTCACTAAAAATACAAAGTTCAGAGTAACCTAAGTAACCAACCTTGACTTGGGGACTGTAAAGCACAAAGGAAGGAAAGGTTAAAGATAAAGTCAGGGAATTAGGGATGCTTGCAAGAGCACTGTAAGTTTCTCTGGAGGAGGAAAAGGAGTAATTCCCTGATGAAGCCTAAATCACTTAGGGATAATATCCAATGGGTATGCATTTATATCCAGGTGCTTCTAGTTATTATTATTATTATAATTATTGTTCTTCTTCCTTTTATTTTCTCCTTTTCTTTCCTTCCTCTTGCTTTTGGAAAACATTCTGGCATTGGATAAAGCCCTTAGTCCTGCTTTAGGGGTGAAACAGTTATTTCTCGCTCATCCAGAGAAAGTTACCCAGAAATGGAGTAAACAGGAAAATCAACAGGAAGCTATTTTGATGTTTTTATGTAAAAGATGCTTCTTCCCCCTCCCACCCTCTAATAATGAGAACTGTCTGACACATACTGTAGCTGTGTTTGAGAGCTACACTCTCCCAACAGACCGTCTGGATGCTCCAAAGGGAATTTCCAATACCTTTTTACCCAAGCATCAAGGGTTTTCTAATTAAAAAATTAATTTTTCCAACTATAAAATAAAAACTAAGCGCAGAGATTGTGGACTAACACGGAAATGATATTCTTGCAAGTCTGATTAGTCCAGTATTGGCTATTTGAACTGAACCTAAGAAACATGCCTTGTTGGAGTCTCAGGGTGAAAGCATATTTCTTAACCAAAAGCTTTTCATGGAAAACATTATTTCTGTAAGACTCTGATGTCAAAGTCTGAGACTAGCTAGAAAATTCCACTGGCAGTGTTCAATTGTCTTGAGGTTATGGAGGGAGAAAGGAATACCTTTTTCTTTTTCCCCCTTCCCAGATTTGTGAGGTTGAGGAGGACCTGGACTCTGAAGAATTTTGTCTGTCTCAGCCATTTTTGAAGTGTTCATTGAAGCAGACAGAATGAATTGAACTTGATGTTGTCTTTGTGGTTAAAATACTTTCATGCCTGAGGAAGCAGTTTTTAAAAAATGTTTAGAAATAGTTATCAGGTAAGAAAAGGAAGGTGTTGGAGGTTCATCCGAGTTAGTTAGCCTTCAAGATTTTGCTTATTTACTTAGAAAATGATAAAGCATTATATGTTGTGTTTTCCAAAGGTAGCAATTTTCTATGAAATAATCAGACCAGGGCATTTTTAAGACAGTTTGAAATAAACCCCCAAAGAGGCCTCAGATATAACTTTAGCCAATCCTAAAAGGGGTTTTGGAGACAATTGTTTTCGAATGTTATCTAAAGAAGAACAAACAACTCTTAGCAGGTTTGGGGCTGAGCACAGTCAAATTCAAAAGACTAGAGTGAGTAATTCCATGGGAATGAAGGTAAAACACAAAAGGAAAACATCTCTGGCAGTTAGCTAACCTGTTTATTATTTTTCCTGCTGAAGTTTCTCATTTCTAACATCTTTTCTTAGAGAGCAAGTGAAAGTAGGAGGACAAAGACCGAGTTCCAGGTGTCTGGGGTTTCTATAAATACTACCGGGGCATATTTTTTTAAATTAAATTATTTTTTTTAATTGTACCACAGTGAGATACAAATTTACAAAGTTGTTCATGATTGGGTTTCAGTCATATAATGTTCCAACACCCATCCCTTTACTAGTATATATTTCCCATAACCAATGTCCCCAGTTTTTCTCCCACCAATCCCCCTATCCCCTATCCTTCCTCATACTTTCTTCTCTCTCTCTCTCTCTCTCTCTCTCTCTCTCTCTCTCTCATCCTCCTCCTCCTCCTCCCCCCCTTTTGGGCATTATGGTCTGCATTACAGATACTGAAAGGTTATGATGTACATCCCTTTACCTACTTTCAACACTCAGTTCTTGTCCAGAGTGAACATTTCTAGCTATTATTGTCATACTGGTCCCTTCTCTATTCTAACTGCTCTTGCTTTTGGGCCTCATTTTGGTATCTGCCTCATGACCAAATCAGTAAAAGATAGTGACAGTCTTTTTATTGGTTCCAAACTGAATCAGACTTCCTTTGGAGCTCTTAGAATATTTGCTAGTAAAATGTGGCCACTCAATGAATCCTTGCTGAGTGAAAATATGAAAGGAATGTGTGTGTGTGTGTGTGTGTGTGTGTGTGTGTGTGTGTGTGTATGTGTGTGTGCGTGTGCACTGGGCAGGGGAGGAGGGATTGCTCTGAAAACCTCTGACCTACTGACTTGATTTTACTGAATAGTGACTTTGAGGAATCAAAGAAGTGGGAGGACTCAGAAATATTCTACTTTTTAGAGTCTTAACTCAGTCATTATTTACATTTTGCATGTACTCCCTCTAAATGGATCTTTCAAGTTAACTGCCAAAGTAATAGGACGTTAATTTCTACACTATTAATTGGTTCTCTCACATACATCATTGGTTCTCTCACATACAGACCCTCACCCCAGTCCTAATAATGGTCCTTTTTTTTTTTTTTTTGCTTTTGGGTCACACCCAGCGATGCTAAGGTGTTACTCCTGGCTCATGCACTCAGGAATCACTCCTGGCGATGCTCAGAGGATAATATGGGATGCTGGGAATCGAACCCAGGTTGACCACATGAAAGGCAAACACCCTACCTGCTGTGATATCACTCCAGCCCCAATGGTCCTTATTTTTGAGAGATGAGAAAAGATTAGGTTGTAGGCATTTGGTGATCAGTGGTTACTGATTTGAGATGTTCATTTAAGAGAACTAGATGACTTTCATTTTTCTGATTGTCTTATACTTTAGACTTTGTAGGCAAAAACTGAATCTAAGTTACTTTTACAACTAATCACTGTGTCTGGGGAAGTGATAGAAGTTCACCTGGATATTGTCAAGGATAATCAAGAAGAGTTATATCCTTGAAGCACAGAGAGATATAGTCAGAGGTTTAGATCTGAATATCTTTGATGTCAAGTGGATCATTTCCAGACCTGAGATGTTCCTCAAATAATCAGAACCAGAGACTTTTTCCAAAGTCATAAATATCACTCAAAAAGTAGCAAATCTAAGGAGGGAAACTTGAGGATACTGATATGGGACTATATATGGTACTCTTGGGGGCCAGGGCCACAATTGGGCGTAAGAGGGTAAGACGTGGTTGATTCTTGATACCTGGAACCCCTTAGGGTCCATTGAAATTGTCCATGAATACAGAGCAAGGAGTGAGTCCTGAGCACTGCTAGTGTGACCCAAAACTAAAATGCAAAGAAGATTTGGGGGGCCTTCTTTTTGGAAAGAGGTTTGAAAGATATGTATGGTAGCCTGACATATATATATATATATTTTTTTTTAAAAAAAGTTCTAAAAGGTAGGGTCTGGAGAGAAACCAGGGTTAGTGTAGACATGTGATACTTGGAAAATGTGCCCAGAATGAGGCTGATGCATTTGATACCATGAAAAGTTGACCATAGATGATAGATTACTATAAAATGTTAAAAGTAAAAGAGATGAAAATTTTCAGTTTGCTGCAACCTGGATGGAACTGGAGGGTATCATGTTAAAGTAAATTAAGAGGAAGAATAAATCTCAGATGATCTCACTCACATCTGGAATTAAAGACAGAGAAAGAACAGCAGAATTGACAGTACTAAACAATAGCAAACTCTTGGCATTGAAATACAAAACCAATTTAATAGTGGGGTTGGGAAGAATACCAGACTAGAGATGAGGTAGGGACATTGATGACAATCCTGGACACTTTGGTGGTGATTGAGTGCAATAATTTTGTAAGGCAACTTTGTATATATTCTGGGACAAGAATTTTTGTTTGAGCACCTCTCTCATCATAGATATAGGTAAAACAAGAACATCCCAAATCAATCCATTTAGAGGACATTTAAAAAATACTTGAAAAAAATCAAAATTATGAACTTTTTCATGGAGAATTGAATGTAGTATATAGACATTGATCTTCTGTTTTGGTGTTTTGGGATCCTAAGAAGTGCTCAGGGAGGTCTGGGGCCCACTTCTATTGATACTCAAAGAGCCAGTAGGATGTTCAATGTTAGGGCCAGTGGAACTTCTCAGGCCCAGTGGTCTGGGATCACCTTGGCACTGCTCGGGGTCCCTGTCGTACTGGGGTTTGAACTCAGTTGACCTTTTCTCCTTAGTCTTATAAAGATGCTGGTTTCTACTGATGCAAATCTGAAACACAACATTTTAACACAATGTTACTAAAAAATCTTTGTATGATACAATAAAAAAATATTTTTGGCTAACTTAGACGACACTCAGCATTGCTCAGGGGTTACTCCTTGATCTGCACTCAGGAATTACTCCCAGTGGTGCTCAGGGAACCATATGGAATGCTGGGGATCGAACTCAGGTTGACCATGTGCAAGGCAAATACCCGCCCTGCTGTGCTATTGCTGTGGCCTCACAATAAAAATTGATACAGATTTTTAGGAAAGGCTTTGGCTCCTTTCCCTCAACCTTGAGTCTAAAGCTACTCAGTCTAGCTCTTTAGATTTCTGAGGAGAAAATGTAGTATCTGGGTTGAGGGTAGCCTTGTAAATGTGAAGCTGGAGAGGCCTTGAGTTTAATGCCAGGCACTGTGCCACACATCTAGTAAAACCGCTAGTTGGGATCTTTGGTGTCACAAGAAGAGTATAGTCTCTTGTAAGTAACGCAACCAGGTTCATGTGAGCACCACATCAGATGCATGGTTTCTTTAACTTCATCCTGTTGAGCCTCACAACTAAAAGTGTGTGAGCAGAAGCATCAAGTGTGTGTGTGATCCTTAGTCACACACAGAAACAACAACAGAGGGAATGGACGTAAAAGAGAAAATGGGAATTTTCTCACTGGGAATTCTTTTCTCAACACCATGTGCAGCCATTAGCTGTCACCTGCCCACCAGCTACAGTCACTGCATCCCTCAGCTAGACTTAAAGTTCCATCTGTCACCTGTCTCAAGGGAACCAGCTTTTGGGGTCCCTTCTTTGAGTCAGTCTCACTGTGCTTGGGCACAAGCCTTAACAAACCATGTCAGGAAAACATGAAGGTTTCTTGTCAATCTCCATGATGTGAGAAATCAAGAACCCAAGGACTGATTATGGAGAATTCCATAATAGAACTCTTAGCATCATCATGGGCAAAAAGAATATTTGAGTTTCTTAAGATAATGATATGGAGGGCGCATGAAAGTAAAAAATAAAATTCTTATATTAATTCAGAGATTCTAATTCAAGGTAATTAGAGTTAAAATGAAATAATCCCAAATTAAAAGTGGATCTTAAAAGGATATTTTGTACACCCATGTTCACAACAACATCACTCACAATAGTTGAAAAGTGAAAACTACTCATGTCAATGAATGGATAAGCACATGTGGCATGAATATACAACATCATTCAGAAATTCACGGGAATTAAATTCTAATATATGTTTTAACTTGGATAAAATTTGAGAACATTATACTAAGGAAAATAAAGTTTTTAAAAAATTTTATACTAAGGGTTGCACACACACAAAATACTGTTTCCACTTAAGGTGGCTGGTAGGGGCTAAGGGTGGATGGGAATGGGGGACAGAAGTTCAAAGAGTTATGGAGATGATAGTAGTAGTATCTTCAAATCATGAAAGCAGTATCACTATACTATACTATATTCTTGCAATGGTTAGTGCAGTCAATTTTTTTTTGATTTTTTCCCCTTTATTTTATTTTATTTTTTTTTAAAGTTGTAGATTTACAATTTTTTGTGCTTTGGTTTCAATTATACAATGATCAGATACCCATCCCTCCACCAGTGCCCATTTTCCATCACCATGGATAATATCCCTCCCACCCCCATCCCCCCATCCCCCCTGTCTCTGTGGCAGGGCAATCCCCTGTGTTCTCTCTCTCCTTTTGGGTGTTGTGGTCTAGTGCAGTCAATTTTATGTTATGGATATTTTATTGCAGAAATGAGAATCTAACGGTTGTTGTGCGAGAGGAACTATTATATTTTATGGAGGGATTTTAAATAAGTTCAACAATTTTGGAATCCTAGCCAATTATATTAAAATAAATATACACCAAAAATTGATAATATGAAGAGGTGTGACATGAATAATGCTTTCATAACTTTGATGGACTAATCTATACTATGCTCCTGACTTTGAAATGTCTTTGTTTCTTATCACTTGAAAACTACAGTCTCAGAAATCAGCCACAACTGTCTTCTTATTTCTCCTTCTGGCTGTATCTTTTTGCCTTCTCTATGCTTCATAAAGAAGCACATTGAACTTTTCCAAGGCATGAAGTTATCTATTCTCCCTTTCACAAGTGCTATCCCTTCTGTGTCAAATGCTCTTATTTCACTTATTCACTGACTAATTCTACTCATTCTTTGGTCTCTGCGAAACCTTTCCTGACTGTGGGCCCTCTCTCTTCTTTGTGTGAAGGATTGGGTTATGAACCACATTGCCTTGCAATCCCTCAGACATAGCACTTAATACATTGAATTGACAAGGCTTGTCCATTTGACTGGAGCTTATTCTAAATTACAGGAAAATCATATTTCCATTTCTGTGCCTTACTGTCCTATCTGTAAAATGTATCAAATGGGTTCATTAGGTATTCTGACCACGGAGTATAAGAAAATTAAATGAATTAATACCTGTGTGTCATTAAGAGGATCTCTGGCATATGTTGCCTGTTGACAATTTGTTATTGTTTTGATATTTGAGGACAGTGACCAAATCTATTCTTTGTATATCCTAGCTCCTGCCTCAATATTGGCATAGAGAAAAGTATGTTCATTAAGTTCATGAAATAAGTTTAAAACCTTTGGGGGCTAGAGAGATAGTGCAGAGGGTCAGGCATTTGTCCTGCATGGGGCTAAACCCAGTTTTGATCTCCAGCATCCCATATGCCCCCCCTGAGCCTTTTAGGAGTGATCTCTGAGCACAAAGCTAGGAATAAGCCATCAACACAGCCAGATGTGGTCCCAAATAAAAACAAGCAAACAAACAAAAGAACTCTACAAAGGATAAATAATGGACTAAGAACATTGATGATTCAGAGAGTCCTGTATGCTTGCAGGTGTATGAACTAACTCTAGCGGTCAGTCTAATCAGTAGGGGATAACAAGGCCTTTAACTATAGCAGAGGCTTAACTGGATGGTTCTATGGGTGGGTCTGAAAGAGCTTCTCTTCTTTCAGCAGGCAAGAGTCTGCCACACTGCTTAGGGAGCTCTTAAGACCCAGAAGACTGAAGTTTGGGGAAAGCTGAGAGGTACTAACCTGTATCCATTTATTCAAAAGTAAAGGCAAGAACCAACAAATATATAAGATGGGGCAAAAAGCTCGGCTTTGAACTCAGACACACCTTCTTTTGTAGCTCAGGTTTGTACATAACAAATTATGCTTTGACCTTTGTGAGTCCAATGTCATCATCCATAAGATGGAAATTAGAAACTCTGGTGTCAGACCCAAGGTAGAAAATTGGTTTTGTTAGCAGAAAACTGCTGAGTTAGGAAAATTTCTAGTTAGTAAATTGATTTTGCTGGTTAGAAAAGTGTTTTGTTAGAAAGTTGATATTTACTAGTTGGTGTTCAAGAGAAACACATTGTGTGGCATTGAGGCAGTCATACAACCTTTTAAAACTTTCATTTAAGTCATTGATAAAATGAAAATAATGATAGTATTTGGTAATTGGGTTGCTGCTGCATGGATTAAATGAGACATGGATAACTAGTTAGCATCTCTGAGAGTTCAGTAATTGTGACCCTAGCTATCTCTAATGATGCTTTAAATTTTTCTTAAAATATAGTAACTTCACATGAAATAAAAAGAATGTCAATTTGTTGAGAGCTTACAGGCATGTTTTCTAAGCTTCAAATAGCACACATTCCTCACAGGAGACAATTTTATTATGATGAATAGTAAACCAATTCGAGGCACCAATATGATTTGATTCAATTCTCAATATATTGAGAATCATTTTTAATATTCTGCTTGCCCTGGTCGTTTTTGGTTAGGAATGCTTTATCACACAGAGAAACACATCAGTGGCCATCTTCCTTAATAAACCATGTCTTTAAACAACACTGTGCGTAGTGATTACAAACCATTATGGTGTGCCCTTCTTACTACAAAAAGCAATGGAGCAAATGATATTAATATTATTGGAATTTTGCCCAGTTCCGCTGAATCTCAATCATACTTCCTATTTGAAAGTGCTCAAGAATGACTGCTTAATCTCATTGCTATTTTTTGGACTACATTTTTGCATGTTTTATGCTTTGGAAACAAACATGCTTAAGTTTTTCCATTTTCAACTGCTGGGTTACATTCCATCTTGAGATCAGTCTGATGGGGAGAGAACAAAAACCTAGTGAAATTTCTGGTTTAGCTGCTTCACATTCCTCTGCTTTACAATGGAAGTATCTTGTTTATGTCTCTTGGCCTCTGTGGGCAGACTGTTGTGTATTTAATGAGCCTTAGCAAGTAACAATGGGTGCCACTGAGTAATTTATCGGCATTTCTTCTGTAGAGTCCCCATCAACGTGACCATGTAGCCTAAAAGTCAGATTTCTAATTACCGTAATTCACTTAGGAATATTTTTAGGATACAGTTTTTGAAATAGAAACAAAAGAAGGTTTAAAAAAATCTTAGCTTTAGAACCCCCAAGACAAAAACTGAATATAAAATGGGCCACTGTACATTTTATTATTTTCATACTGTTTATAATACTCTCATATTTACCTTCTAGTGCTTTAAATCCAGCTTTTATAGAAATCAAGTTTCTATATAGTGTTCTGTCTCCAAGCGTGGGATGACCTAAAGACTTAAAAGCACTTCATAATAGAAGCACTTTCCACCAATGAATTTGAGAATACAAATATTTCCTTCACAAACATGATTCGTGCTAGATCAATGCCAGGTCCTTGGGTTTCAAGAGTGAAAAATGTAGACTCCTGGCTTCAGTGACCTCAGTGGGGCATGCACATGCACGTGCAATTAGTTAAAGTATGATGTCATGTGTATTTGAAGAACTCCTGAAAGACTTGTAGAATATCCAGGATGGAGAGGAATTCTGTATCTGAAAATGGGGGAGTTATCATTGAGTTCTCATTTTAATAGACTTCGAAGAACAGCCCACGCGACAGTGTCCAGGGCTTCCTAATTTAGATAGAATCACAAGCAATAATAATAGTGCACTTTCGTGAAAAGCATCGTTTTATTGTTCTGTGAGGTAGACAGGGCAAGTGGTGTCATTTACAGTTTACGAAAGTATCATGTTCAAAGGGACATTGTGGCTTATTCTCATGTCAATGAGGGGGATAAGGACGCAGAATCAGAAAATCAACTGGATTGTTCTGGGACCTTCATTGTCATTGTTTTCCCATATTTAAAAATCATGGAGAAGAAAAGATCTAAGTGTTTCCTTAGAACACTAAGATCCATGATTTCCCCCCCTTTCAGTATCCCAGATGAAAAATCTGTGTGTATCATTGTTCTACTTTGGACCAGGCTAGAGTCCTTGCATCCATTGAATACCTCAAAGGAAAAAGGATGAGAAGGGTTTAATCAAAGAAGAAATGTTCTAAAGCTAATGGGCCTTCCTGAGCTTCTCTATTTAAGTTATTAGCCCTTCGGCAAAGGATATTTGAAAGCAGCCAGAGACTTGAGGTGTGGCCTGGGCATCCTTATAACCAAGATTTTATATCTTATGTAGATTTTTTATGCGCCTTACTGCAGTTCTGTCATGTAGATGGGATTTACTTATTAAAAACAGGAATACTAGTGTGAAGAAAGGTTAGAGGGTTTATGTACTGCACAAATAAATCATATCTTGACTGAAATCCAGATAGCAAATATCACATTTGGGAACAGAAGACAGAAAGCAAAGAAAATATCTTTTGTGGATGCACTGCAAATTGGAATTGATGGGAGAAACTAAAGCTTTTGTGTGTTAGTGTATACAAGGAACATTTTTGAAGGCCTGGTCTTAAAGAAGACATCACTACCATGACCCTAGGTTTGTTTCTGGCTTAGCTCGGTGCCTGTGGGACTCAGTGATAACGTGAAATGTCTTCAACACACAGCTTGTCTGAGATGAATTAACGCGCTGCGTTTTCCAGAAGTGCTTGATGCCTGCTGTCAACTTTTCATAGTGCATCTGCCTGACAAAATGCCTCTTGGGTACTTTAAAGTCTTTTTTGATGTGTGTGTGGTGGGTAGAGCAGGATGCCTGAAAGTATATGCAAGAAGTTGAGTATTCTAGCATGAGGCGAACTCAAAAAACAGCAATTTGGAACCAGAGTGATAGTACAGCAGGTGTTTGCCTTGCATGTGACCAACCCAGCATTCCATATGATCCTCTGAGCACTGTAGCACTGTAGCACTGTGCTCCCGTTGTTCATTGATTTGCTCAAGCAGGCCCAGTAACATCTCCATTGTGAGACTTGTTGTTACTGTGTTTGGCATATTGAATATGTCATGGGCAGCTAGCTAGGCTTTGCGGTGCGGGCGAGATACCCTCAGTAGCTTGCCGGGCTCTCTGAGAGGCGCAGAAGTATCGAACCTGGCTTGCAAGGCAAACGCCCTACTGCTGTGCTATCGCTCCGCCCCTCTGAGCACTACCAGGAGTATTTCCTGAGTGTAGAGTAATCGCTGGGCATTTCCAGGTGTGACAAAAAAGCTAATAAAATAAAAATAAAATAAAATAAAATAAAACAGCAATTTCAGAGTTCAAAGGATGATGTGTGTAGGATCAGTCCTCATGTGGATCATTTCCCCCTTTTCTATATTCAGCCTGCAAATATGGCTTTCCTGAAACTTTATGGCCTTGCCCCTTGTCATGTCTTCAGCAGCTAATGTTCTTGTTGCAAATGTCAGGCCTACAACAAATTCATTTTTGTTGTCACACATGGAAGACTGATAAGAGACAGTGAAGAGTCAATAATAGCTTTGGAAACCAAACATGACAAGGTGGATATTACAGGAGCCAATTGCAGCATCTGAGGGGCATTCAATAGAGTCTAGTGCTGACTTTAATGACCCAGGAATCCACTTGCCCTTTTGATTTTCTCTGTTATCTCCAAATAATGAAAACACTGAGAAACTTATTGTAACTATGAAATTGCAACCTCATTCCTTTTCTTAAAAAAATCAAGTTTGATTTATTCTGTTACTTGAAGTCTGGTTCATTACACTTGAGTCAACAGGGCAACAGAACTGAGATAGTAGGACTCAGTCACTTTGTCAAGTTTACTGGGCAGCAAAGCATTCAGAGAGCAATTCAGGAGGGGTAGATTTTGGTATCAATGGATCTAAGGAGAGGGGATTTCAAGTGCAGTAGTCAGTAAGTATAAAACTTACTAGTGGTAAATTTTATATGGATATGTCGTTCCCAACGTTCTCCCTTCCGAAATCTGACACGCCATTTTGTCGGTAAAGAAACAAACAGCACCCGGCACAGACAAGGTCAGACCTGAACACCTGAAGAACCTGCCATCAGTACTCATCAATACACTGGCTCGGCTCTTCACACGTTACCTGTCTGAATGCAAGGTTCCGTCCCAATGGAAAACCAGCAGGACCATACTACTGTTCAAGAAGGGAGACATCCATGACATTGGCAACTATCCCCTGATCTGCCTATTGTCTGTAATCTATAAGTTGTTCACTCGAGTCATCCTAAATAGGATTGGCAGAACACTAGATGAAGAACAATCAGGCGAGCAAGCTGGGTTCCGCAAAGGATTCAGCACCATTGACCATATCCACACGATAACCAAGCTCACTGAGGTTTCTCGGGAGTTCAAGATGCTGCTCTGTTTAACGTTCATTGATTTAAAAAAAGGCCTTTGATTCTGTTGAGACGGAAGCAGTCATTGAAGCCCAATACATCAAGATCCTCCGTGAGCTGTATTGTGGATTCACTACCAGGATCTCACCATTCTACAAAGAAGTAATCATTGATGTCAAGAGAGGGGTGCGGCAGGGTGATACCATTTCACTGAAACTCTTCAGTGCCACCCTCGAGAACATCATGCGACAACTGGAATGGGAAGGAATGGGAGTGAAGATAGATGGTCGGCAACAACACCACCTCCGCTTTGCTGATGACATTGTTTTAATAACACCAAACATCAGCCAAGCGGCACAAATGCTGGCCGACTTTGACTGTGAGTGTGGAAAGGTAGGACTACAGCTGAATCTTACGAAGACAATGTTTATAAGAAACAGCCTCATTCCTGACGCCCCATTCGCTCTCAACGGAAAGACCATCTCCGAATGCAACAGCTATGTGTACCTAGGTCGAGAAGTCAACATGACAAATGACCTGGCACCGGAGCTGCGCAGGAGGAAGAGAGTGGCTTGGAACGCCTTCAAGAGCATCGAAGAAATAGCTAAGAGGACGAAGAACCTCTGGCTCCGGGCACATCTCTTTGATTCCACTGTTCTTCCTGCATTAACATATGCCTCAGAGACCTGGGCCCTATGCAAACAAGATGAGAACGCTATTCAGGTCTCCCAAAGCAGAATAGAAAGAGCTATGCTTGGAATATCACGTTTCACTCAAATGAGAGAAAGAATCCGGAGTTCCGACATCCTTCGACGATCAAAAATCAGGGACGCTGTCTCGTTTGCCAAGGTGCCGAAAATCAGATGGGCTGGTCACGTAATGAGATTTAAAGACGACCACTGGACTAGAGCTGTTACCGACTGGATTCCACGGGATGTCAAAAGACTGCGTGGCCGCCCACCTACCAGAGGGTCAGACTTCTTCATCAAGATCATGAACGATCGGTTTGAGGCTCTTCATGTTCCCAGAGCGAACAGATGCCATTGGGCTACACTAGCACGCGACAGGGACAAATGGAGATGTTACTGGTGCCCGATCGAGCAAATTGAGAATTAACGGGAAGTTAAGTTAAGTGGTAAGTTTTAATCTAGTTGATGCAATTCATTAAGCCCTTGAAAAAACTTCCCTAAAGTATCAAAGGTAGTTATCAAATAATTATCCATTCTTATCTTTCACTTTTCAGCAACTGCTGTCTTCTGTGGTCTCTTTTACAGCATGGCTATGCTGATTCTCTGGAAGTGATGTTGTTCTAGGTCATCTCTTGTACTGAGAAAGTGTTTCATTGTCTGATAAAATAATCTTGAGCTCCCCTCTCTTTCTTATTTCATGGTGTCTTTTAAACAATTATCTGTTATGGAACTTGTAGCCTTTGTTCAGAGATGGTGATACAGGAGAGGAGGAGAAAATGGAGATAGAGTTAAAGGTAAGCTCTCAGCTAACCAACTCTCAGTTAACCAGCATTGGGCTGGTGGGAGACCAAAAAGGAATCTCCAAAGAGCATCAATGCAGTGAAGAGCATGTGGGATTCAACCTTGTCCTGCGTTGGAGGAAGTGATGAGTTGGAAATTGGAGATTAGATGAGAACAGAGAGTGCTAGCAGGATGGCTGTCATCTTCTCTTTCTTCTAATTGCTCTAACCTTACTTTGTGGTAGCTCCTTGGTTTCCCCCCAGAGGGAAATAGTGTTGCTTAAACAGAGCAGTTAATTTTGTAGGTCTTACTTGGAACAGAAACACAGTAACTTTCCTGCATATGGTGTGATATATGTTCAGTGGTGTAGACTGTTGGTTCTTTACTTGAACTCAGTGATTCTGAGGCATCAGGGCTTCCTTTGGTGGAACTGAGGCAGGCTAGCTCTGTGCTCTACCATTTGAACCATATCCTTGGCTCATATTCAGATATTTTTCCAATTATCCCTTTGTTCTTTCTGAACTAGACTTGGCAGTTCTAAAAGAACATATCTATAAGGGCTGGAGAGATAGTACAGGGAGTAGGGCACTTGACTTGCACACAGCTGACTTCAGACTCAATCCCCAGTACTCCATATGGTCCCCTCAACCTGCTTCCCTGTGTGGAGCCAGTGTAAACCCTGGGAAATACTGGGTATGGACCATTAACCAAAAAAGAAAAGAATATATATGCATAAAATATACATATATTACATATATGCTGTAGTTTTACTGTTATATGGGATGCAATGTCTCATGTTTAGCAAACGTGAGTAGCAGAGAAATAGTACCTCAATATATATTCATTGTAAATAATTGTAACTACATCAGTTAAATAAATTTTTAAACAACAGTTGGATAATGTAAACTCATAAATGTTAAGAAAGGGCAGAGTGTTAAAGAAGGAAAGTACAATAAATAAGTTTATTGCAGGATGTTAAGGGAAAATGAAGAGCCATTAATTGGTTCTGCGAAATGTGGCCATTGAAATTTCTGTTTCATTAACCCAACAGGGACTGAAGCCAGAATGCAGAAAGTTGAAAAGAAAAGAAGATGAGAGAACACCTAAATGATAAGATTTTTTTTATAAAACTTGACCTTTTAGAGGAATTAATATTCTAGTGTTCCAATTAAATACAGCTATGCCTAGGAAAACTTGAAGCCATTACTCTTTTTTTAGCATTTAGTACATAACTTTGCCATCACCCTTGGAAAGTGGTAGGTGAGAGTTCTGAGTAAGGCCTTCCCCTGTAATTGCACAGACAATACGGGCTACAGATTGGAGAACTGCGTTCATATCAAAGAATGTTGCGTTTTGCTTTTTGCACAATGCTGTTACTGAGGGTAGTGGAAGAACAGGAGGCTGAACATTAAATGAACACAAAAGCAGCATTTTCTTTGAGAGAAATGCCATGATCAGGAAAGGAAGACTGAAGTCAGGACAGAAAAAATAACCTGCGTCTGAACCAAGCCAAGACCTTGAAAAAGGTTAAAGTCGTGTCAAATAAGCACTACCACTGGCTTTCAGGAAAAGCTAATGCAACATTTTGTTGGAAGAACCCACTGTTCCTGCATCCACTTGGAGTCACGTGCCTTGAGTTCTACAAAATGTAACTCATAATGAAGGATGGAAAAAAAACACAGTCATATGTCTTGTAAAGCAAAACCAGAAATAAATGAAACAAAAATTAACTTTTGAACTATAAGATCAATTAATGATTACCAGAGGAAAGAGGAAGGAGAGATGGTAAGTGAGACAAAGGGCACAATTGAGTGAAGGGTAGAATTGGGGTTTTCAGTGATTCATGTAGTGTCGTTTATACACATGTTAATTTTTGATGATGTACACCAAAAGTTGTATAGTGTTCTAATACATTGTTACTTAAAGAATAACATTGAAACAAAATTTAAAATAAGTAAAATTACATCACATACTTCAATTATTAAAACATGTGATACTGAATAATTAAACTTGAAACATTTGAAAATATAGTAGATAGTTAAGGTTAAATATTTGATATTTTAAGAAAATAACAAACTTGAATGAGAAATAATAGAAAAATATAATTTCTGGGAATTTTTTTTCTTTTTGGGTCACACCTGGCGATGCACAGGGACCACTCCTGGCTCTGCACTCAGGAGTCACTCCTGGCAGTGCTCAGGGAACCATATGGGATGCTGGGAATCGAAACTGGGTTGGTCGTGTGCAAGGCAAATGCCCTACCTGCTGTGCTATCTCTCTAGCCCTTCTGGGATATTTTTTAAAACAGCCAAATGGAACTTGAAAGAAAAAGATTGACAAAATTAATTTCTTAATGACATAGGTAAATTGAAGTTAGATTATGCTGATAAGAAAATTAATACAATGAAAGATAGAGCTGAAGAAACTACCCAGAAGACAGGACAGAGATAGAAGATTTTAAAATTTAGACCAAAAAAGAGATAAGAAGATAGAAAAAGAAAAGTAACATATATTAAATAAAGGAATAAATCAAATATACTCCAAAATATTTTGAAAGCTAAGAAAAATAAAACAAGTACAAAGAAATTTATGCAAGAGAAAAAAACAACACACTTCATTCTTCATTTGGTATTTTGACCATACTTATAGATAATCAGTAGACTATAATAAAGGAAATTATCTTCCTTAGTATGGGTAAAGGTAAAGGTAAAGGCCCTCCCGTTGATCGTCGATTTGCTCGAGCGGGCCCAGTAACGTCTCCATTGGAGACTTTGTTGTTACTGTGTCTGGCATATCTAATACTCTCGGTAGCTTGCCGGGCTCTCCGAGAGGGGCGGAGGAATTGAACTCGGGTCGGCCAAGTTGGCCGCGTGTAAGGCGAACGCCCTACCCGCTGTGCTATCGCTCCAGCCCAGTATGGGTAAACCTCATTTAATCCATTGAAGATCTTAAGAGAAAAAGGTGTATTTGATGAAAAGGATTAAATTATGCTTTGTAACATAGTGACCTTGCCTGATTTTTATATGTCTGACTTTTGCTGAGTATTTTAGATTTTCCAGTTCCTATAATTGAAAAAAGCAGTTCCTAAAAATCTACTCTTTCTCCTATCTATTAATCACATTTCCCTAGAGAATCCTAACTCAGCATGGATGGGTATAAGTCTCTGCACATCAATAATGACAATAACTATAAATAGGCTTAAACGAGGCATTTAAAGATAGCCATAGGGCTAGAGAGATGACTGAAATGACAGAGCACAAGCTTTACGTGTGTGAGGCTTTGACAGTGACCCGGAGAGTGCTAGTGGATTGACCCCCTCCCAATCAGTACTGCAAGAACTAGTCAGCCCTCCTGAGCCCTAGTGCACCCCTACAACAATAATAGCACCGTAGCACCATCCTCCCATTGTTCATCGATTTGCTCAGGCACCAGTAACGACTCTATTGTGAAACTTGTTGTTACTGTTTTTGGCATATCGAATACACCATGGGGAGCTTGCCAGGCTCTGCCATGTGGGCTGGATACTGTCGGTAGCTGGCCTGGCTCTCCGAAAGGGATGGAGGAGTCGAACCTGGGTCGGACACGTGCAAGGCAAACGCATTACCTACTGTGCTATCTCTCCAGCCCAAGTTGAACCCTAGCATTTAAAAAGCATAAATATTAGGTAATAAAATAATTTTCTTTTTTTTTAAATTTTATTGAATCACTGTGAGATACTTACAAGCTTTCATGTTTGGGTTACAATCACACAATGATCAAACACCCATCCATCAAAATAATTTTCTTGAGGTAAATTAAAGTCTTTTTATTCTGAAATAACAATACAACAATAACAAACACAAATAATTCTCTCAAAACCAGGGATAAGGAGTAATTAAAAATAACTAAGTGAAATAAGATAAAACAGTTAATAACATTATACAATTTTATTTATTAGTCTTTAATTTTGCTTCTTTGTCTTTTGGCATAGTAAAGGGCGCAGGCATACGTAGCAGCACGGAGGGCTTACTCCTGGCTTTGTGCTCAGGCATCAATTCTGGTGGGTTCAGGGACCAAATGCGCAGGGTTTGAATACCAGACAACAATTACATGTACATAAAAAAAGCAATAAATAGAAAAATAATCGTAGAATTTTATGAATAAGCATAATGCTAATATGTTGGAAAAGATAAACATATCTTAAGACAAAAATATAACATTACAATATAACATACCAACTCTGAATAAAGGAGAAATAAAAACTGAAATAGTTAAGAATATTTCAAATAGGGGTATGGTGCCACCAGCAATCAATCTGTACCTGTGAGGTGAGTGCATCAGCAGCCTGATGATGATGCCTTCAGACTTCCAGATACCCCAAAATTGCTGCTGTGCCTTTCGCCAGATCCCAAGGATTTGGGCAAATTTTACCAAGAAAGTAAATGGCCAAAAGTTAGGTATGTGGGAGACACATCCACAAACCACCTCTGCCTCAGCTATATACTTGGAGGCATGGCCTTTCTGGTTCCTGGTCAAACTGCTTAATGACCATGATGCCAGAGACTCAGAAAAAAAACTTGAACCTAACAGCTTTTGGCAGAAATGCGTCCAATCCCTGTAGTAGGTTACCAGCGCTGGGCCACCCCAGGTGGAATAGGTTTCATGCCTTGGCTTGTTCCCCCTGGCAGCCTGGTGGTCGTCATCCTCCAGAAGCCAATGAACATTCAGATTAGGTCCCACAGTGATGAGACACTTGGGACCTCATGGGATGGGGGTAATGCTGGCTCTTTCCTCCCCGTCCCAACGAGACCTCGAGTCGCCGCCCACGAACGGCCTCTCTGGCTCCTGATCAAGCTGCTTAATGGCAATGATCCCAGAGACTCAGGAACAAATCTCGAAACCCAGCGGCTTTTGGCAGAAATGTGTCTGGACTGCTCAGTAGATTACTGTCAACAGGCCACCCCAGCAGGGAAAGCGTGCTGTCTCTCCACCTGCTCCCCCTTGGTGGCACAGTGGCCGCCATCTGCCAGAGGCCACTGGACAGTCAGGCTTGGGCCAGCAGTGATGAAACATGCGGGGCCTCATGGGATGGGTGTGGAGCTGGCCCTTTTCCTCCCACCCCAATGAGATCCCAAGTTGCAGCCCACGAATGGCTTCTCTGGATCCTGATCAAGCCGTTTAATGGCCATGATCCCAGACACTCAGAAATAAATCACAAAACCCAGCAGCTTTGGGCAGAAATGCGTCCAGTTCCTGCAGTAGGTTACTAGTGCTGGGCCACACCAGGTGGGAATAAGTTTTGTGCCTTGGTCTGTTCCCCCTGACGGCCCAGTGGCCGCCATCCTCCAGAGGCCACTGGACAGTAAGGTTTGGGCCCACAATGACGAGTCACGCGGGGCCTCAAGTGATGGCATGGAGCCCCTCTCTAGCTCTTGATCCCAGAGACTCAGAAAAAAAACTTTGGAACCCAGTGGCTTTTGGTAGAAATACGTCCAGACCCCACAGTAGGTTACTGTTGCCAGGCCATTCTAGGGGGAAAAAGGATGCTGTCCCTCCACCTGATCCCCCTAGGAGGCTTGTTGGCCGCCATCCTCCAGAGGCCATCGGACAGTCGGGTTTGGGCCCTCAGTGATGAGACATGCGGGGCCTCACTGGATGGGGTAGAGCTGGCCCTTTTCTCCCCGTCCCAACAAGACCCCGATTCTTCACCCATGAACGGCCTTTCTAGTTCCTGATCAAGCTGCTTAATGGCCATGATCCAAGAGACTCAGGAACAAATCTCGGAACCCAGCAGATTTTGGCAGAAATCCCTCCAGATTTTATTGTTAAAATTTCGGAATTTCAAAATTGCACAACCACTACTGCAGCCGTGTGATATCATATGTTATTCATAACCAGCAATAGAAAACAAATTGTCTACTGTTGCCTTTTCATCAGATCTGAGTGTTGGGGTAAAGTCCCAAATAATAATTTTAGTCTTGTGTCAAAATATAGAATGTAATCAAAGTAGAAAGAGAGTAATGTGGAAATCATCTGTCTCACAGGTCGGGGGAGGGTGGGGGATAAGAGTATACTGGGATTTTGGGGAGGATGGAGAATGGGCACTGGTGAAGGTATGGGTGTTTCATTGTATGGCCAAGACTTAAACCCAAAAGCTTTGTAACTAATCTCATGGTGATTCAATAAATAAAATGATAAAAAATGAAAAAAAAGGAAGGTGGAGTTTGTGCCCAATTCAACGTGACTGAATAAATAGCAGTACTCCTACATTAAAAAAATTTCAAATAAACAGAGCATATGACCCAGATGATTAATATAGTATAATTCAATCAATTTAATTGAAATCCAATCATTCCAGGGTCCAGAGAGGCAGGGTATTGTAGGGTACAGCAGGCAGGGCACTTGCCTTGCAATGGCCAATCCAGGTTCAATCTCTGGCATCCCATATGGTCCCAGAGCTTCGCCAAGAGTAGTTCCTGAGTGCATAGCCAGGAGTAACCCCTTAACATCTCCAGGTGTGGCCTCCATACCAGCCAACCGAACAAACATATCAACAAAAATGATAATAATTCAAATTGTTTATAAAATCTTCCATAAATCAGAAAGAGGGATCGAATCCAATTAATATTTTGAGGCCAGTGTACTTTTGTTACCAAAACCTAGTATAACATTGAAGACTTCCAATTCCACTCAAACTACAAAGATGTAGACATTTTATGACACATGTAGGTATATATATTAATTTGCTTATTGGAGTCACAACAAGCAGTTCCAGGAGGCATAGGACCATGCTGAATCAAGCAAGAGTGTGTAATATGCTGTCTGGTTATAAATATACATGCCAAAGCCATATGACAAATCAATAATTAGTCCCAAGTTCAAGTCATTCTTCTAATCTGATAGGAAAGGTATAGTGGGGAGGAACAAAGTTCACAGGTGTTTTTTAACATGAAGAGGGAACTCTAGTTCTTCAACAGGCTTAAAATTTTTATTAATGTATGCTATAATTTGGGCTGGAGCAATAGCACAGCGGGTAGGGCATTTGCCTTGCATACAGCCAACCTGGGTTTGATTCCTTCACCCCTCTCGGAGAGCCCAGCAAGCTACCAAGAGTATCCCGCCCACACGGCAAAGCCTGGCAGCTCCCCATGGTGTATTCGATATGCCAAGAACAGTAACTATAAGTCTCACAATGAGACGTTACTGGTGCCTGCTCAAGCAAATTGATGAATAACGGGAGAACAGTGCTACAGTGCTATGCTATAATTTACATATTTGTAACATACATTCTCTAGTACATAGAAAATATTACATAACATCAGGTCATAAAAGCATATTAAAGCACTACAGCAAAGAGGAGAGAAACACAGACTTCTCACTACTTCCTTGCATCCCCAGTCCCATCTTGGAGGGTAGACTGTTTAAAACTTTAAGTGAAGACACCTTCTTGGGGCATATTTAATCTAGGGTACCAGGTAGAAGAAATTCCAATTCTCCAGGCTCCTAAAACTTTCTGTATAGGCACTGACCTTCTTAAGACTTGTAGAAAGTAGACGACTCATTATTTATTTCTCTTTGTATCTTTTCATTATAGGTTATGTGACAGCATTACAATAGTGTTTAGATTTCTGATACTGATGTACAAAGATACTGCTGATCCCTACCACCAAATTGTCTATGATTGAAGAGAAATACCTCAATCCCTATGTCCACTCAGGTCCAGTGATCTATCCTTCCCACTTCTCCCATTGTTTGTTAATTGTCAGTCATGGTTTTGGTGCATACCATTACTCATTATTGATGGAACAGAATAGAGATAAATAAATTGTTGCTGCAGAAGATATAGTTCAGCTAGAAAATGACCCTAGTACTCTATTGTGCTCAGTTTCACAAATGTTTACTAGATGATTGCTTGTTTGTTTGCGGGCCACAGGGGTTAATTCTGGTTTTGTGCTCCGGATTACTACTAGCGGTACTACAAAGACCACAGTAGTGCCAGAAGTTAGAATCAGCTTTGCAAGGCAAGCACCTTAACCCACACACTATCTCTCCATCCCCATAAAATGGTTTTTGATGATAGTCAGGATGGATGAAAACAATCCATTTGAGAGGAGAAATATGGATTATGCTGTCAGGGTTATACAACGTGTAAATGATAAATTCTGACTTTATATATGGTCACATGGCTTTAAAAAAAATCTGTTCATGCTTGAAATTGTCTCCAGAGACTAAGCAAGAAGCTTTGCTGTAAAGTCCCCAAAGGCCTCTCTCCTTTGGGGTTTATGAGACTGTGGAAGAACATCTGTGCTAGTGCCAAATGCCTCCTTCATTCACCTGCAGGTCCCAGAGTCCTGTTGGGAAAGGTAATAGGGTGGAAAAAAATAAGAATTAGCACTCTTTGTCTGACTTTGATTTCCTGGTCTTGAGGAATTCTCAGTAGAGCTATGAAAAGAGGGCATGAGTGCTCTATCTCGTTTTCCAAAGGGAGTTTGAGCATATTCAGGCTAGATTATCACTAGGGAAGGATTCTCACGAAATGTAAATCTAACAACTAAATCATCAGGATGTTACATCTGAATGATGTTACGTTTCTTTGCTCAGAGAATGGCAAGACCCCCTGTTACTTTTTCTTCAGCATCAGTTGCTGCCAGGAAAGATGATTGTTAAGGGAGGAAAAGGAAAACCCTCTGGGAAAAAAATGTTGGCATTGATTTGAATTCAACAAATACCGTAGAATAAGAACTTTGTACATCCTCCCTCCCCCACCCCCCCAGATGGAAGCATTTAGTTGAATAGTTTCTGTTTTTTTGTTTGTTTGTTTGTTTTCGATCTTTGGGTCCCAATAACTGCAGAAGTCTATATAGAAGACCCATGGGAGTTCTGTCAGCTATGCTTTGATTGTTATCACAATGAAAAATAGACTTTGTTGTGCCAAACTCATAGTATTCAAGGGATGTTTGATGCCACTTCTAAATTCATTTTGTCCAAACTCACATAAGTCTGTAATTCGAAATATCAAAGCATCAGTTAAACCTTTCTTCATATAAATGGTACACCCAGTGGATTTAATAGGCAGGTTGTACAATGTACAGAAGAAACAGATGATTTCAATCGCATACAAACTGCCTCCCCTACCCCAGCCCGCCATAAAACATATTCATAGGACTAGTGACTGGAGCAATAGTATAGTAGGTAGGGCATTTGCCTTGTATGTGATTGACCTGGGTTTGATTCCCAGTAACCAATGTGGTCTCCATGCTTTGCCAGGTCTAATTCCTAAGTACAGAACCAGGAAATAAGTCCTGAGGATTGCCAGGTGTAAACTCCCACCACAGAAAAGGGCAAACTTCTGCAAAACTGGAAGTGATCCTCAACTTATTCCTTTTCTTTTTTTGTAATTGAATCACCGTGACATACAGTTACAAAGCTTTCATATTTGAGTTTCAGTCATACAATGATAGAACACCCATCCCTCCACCAGTGCACATTTTCTACCACCAATGTCCCCAGTATCCCCCACTCTCCATCCCAGCCTCTATGGCAGACAATTTCCCCCATACTCTATCTCTACTTTGGGGCATTATGGTTTGCAATATAGTTACTAAGATGTTATCACGTTTGGTCATTTATCTACTTTCAGCACACATCTACCATCCCGAACAATCACTCCATCATTGACTTAGTGATCCCTTCTCTATCCCAGCTGCCTTCTCCACCAGTTCATGAGACAGGCTTCCAATTATGGAGCAATATTCCTGGCCCTTGTGTCTACTGTCCTTGGGTGTCAGTTTCATATTATGTTATGTTACATTTGACAAATGAGTGCAGTCATTCTATGTCTGTCCCTCTCTTTCTGATTCATTTCACTTAGCATGATACTCTCTATGACCACAAACCTATAAGCAAATTTCATGCTTTCATCTTTACTAACAGCTGCATAGTATTCTGTAGGATGACATTGGTTTGTCCTTTCTGCCTTGCCACATGGAGCTTAAGTTTGTTGGGTTACTCCCATCACAGTGCATCCATTCCTCTGTATTTATTTGTAAACTCTTTCTTTGTGCTCTACTTCCCCACCCGGTGAATCGCCTTTTCTCCTAATAAGACTGTGTTAACTTGTAAATATTACTTTTTTCTTCTCCTTAAATCTTTTGCATAGTTAAGTCAGAGCAATATCCTTTTTGTATAGACACAGGAAGACAGTTAATGCCATGCTTTTGTAACATGGGAGTTGATTGATTCCGAATGATATTCACTCCTGGGCATCTGTTCTTTCAACTTAAGCCTCAGTTGCCCTTACTTCCTAGCACCACAAAAGCAGGGTCCTGACGAGGGACTGGATGGACCCAGGGCAAGCATTGAGCTACCCTGACATCAAAGTGGCCCTGGCCAAAGCACCATAATATTTAACTATAAGTTAAGAGCATAGTCATGGACAAATTCTGTCATAATCCAAAAAGTAGCATCTAGATTAGGACCTTGCTAGGATTAGTAAAGATTAATCTGGCCTGACCTCTATAGTCTGAGATCTATAGTGAGATATCCCCAGGAAAGCCACCCTACAAGCTCAATGTATCTCTTACTGTGTCCATACAAAATAACTAATATTAACAAGTAGAATGAAGATGTTAATAAAGATGTTAATTAAGTTACAGGACCAAGGAGAGGAGAAACATCACTATGTGATATTTCCCTCCCTTGAGCCTGACCAGCGATCAGGAAGGGCTTTTGATATGTTGATTGTGCTACCAGACAGGGTGTGGTGACTACCCCAATGTGGGGAGTTGGTGAGAGACTAGAGAGAGACCAAGGTAGCAAGATGGAGCACGAAGAGACTAGCAAGGGGGACAGAGGCAGAAGGACATAGGGGAAGAATGCAGGAGCAGGTGTGTGGAGAGACAGAGAAATGTGGCTGCGAGAGAGAGTATGAAGAGATGAGCAGGAGAGACAGGGAGAGATGGGAATGAGGTGCAGTGTGAGACTAGGATGGGGAGCCTAGTGAGATTGGAACAGACACATGGGGAGAATGGAATAAATGGAAACTGATCATCAACCAGTCGTCAACCAGTCTGGTGGCCCTCGTTTCCTCTTTTGTCTGCCCATGGCATCGGCTGTCCTGGGAGGGGAAGTGACCCAAGACCACCAAATGCAGCTGGCGAGAGAGCTGCGGGGATCTCCGTAGCTGCTAGGAGATTACACAGTATTCCATTGTGTAAATGTACCAAGGTTTCTTCAACCAGTTGTCTGTTTTTGGCAACTTATTCTTTATAAAATACTTTATACCCTGACGCTTCCCCACCTCTGCCACACACACACACACACACACACACACACACACCCCACAATGAACTAAATCTTTCCCCACAACATGGGTAATCTGAATACTTCCTTTCTGTAGTAAATTTACATCTAAACTTCCCAGTTACCTGGGCCATGCAAATACTGGGCTGCCAATGGTTTTACCACACAATTCTTCAAAAAGTTAGATAGAACTACTTTCGTAGTTTATCATAATTGGGTTCCACTTCCACTGCTATAACCTTTGCTCCAGAAATATTTCACATAAATTGTTGCAGTAGTCTCAATGAAAAATTTTAATTTATTATTTCTGAATTATAGTTTAGTACCATTATAGCAAATGTGTTAACTTTCATATTTTGATGATCAAAGTTATTACAACAAATTGCTCCAGAGTTTCCACCTCTACTAACATGTGGTTTCTAGTCTATCTCCTCTTTCTTTCCTCCTCTCTTCTGCCACTATTTGACACACTCAGTTTTGGAAAGAACAATTCATTATTGTCTATTCCCAAGTTTTATTTCTCTATAGACCACAGATTGTAAAATCATCTGGTATTTGTCTCCTTATGATTTTATTCATTCAACTTAATGCACTCTCATTGCATCCAAGTTACAGCATACTGAAGATTTTACCCTTTTTTTTCAGCTTTACAGTATTCCATTGGCATTCCATAGAATTCCATATTTGTTTACCCATTCACCTGTGAGATTGGAACAGACACATGGGGAGAATGGAATAAATGGAAACTGATCATCAACCAGTCATCAGCCAGTCTGGTGGCCCTCGTTTCCTCTTTTGTCTGCCCATGGCATCGGCTGTCCTGGGAGGGGAAGTGACCCAAGACCACCAAATGCAGCTGGCGAGAGAGCTGCGGGGATCTCCGTAGCTGCTAGGAGATTGTTTACCCATTCACCTGTCATTGGGCATTGGACATTATTTTTATATTCTAATTACTGAACTGAGTGCTAAAATGGACTTTGTGCGCATATGTATATATTTAAATCTCAATTTTTTGATGTGTAAATTCTTTTTTTAAAGAGAAAAGAAATCAGGCAATAACTTTGAAAATAAAGCAACAAGCTTGAATCGCATTTATTTTGTAGTGTTTAATTTTACCTTCCTTTTAAAATTTTATTTCATTTCCTTTACTACTCTTACTCCATGGGAATGCCACCTGCTTCTATTGTTTCTCTAATCTTTAGTAGTCACAGTGGAATTCCTCCCTCTGTTTTGGACAATCTCAGTGTAAAAGGGGAAGCAATAATGTACCCTTAAATGGCCAAGATTTTTTTTAAAAATTACATAATGTCAGCTTGCTCTTTCAAGGCACCTTTCTTCCTCGAACACATCTCTCTCCTTTTGTTTTTTGTCTGTATTCTCTCTTGAACATGCATTACCCTCTCTGTCCCCTCACCTCTTTTAAAGTAAATTTTATTCAATAAAAAACAATTTTGCTTTACTGAACATTTTTTAAAATAAGATATTAAGTCGAAAATTTTATTCTTCATGTAAAATTTTTTAAGTTAAACACTGTTATTTACAAATCTGTTGATAAGTTTTTTGGGTCAATTTTGATTGCTGTGGAAATGTGCTAATTTAGTGCAGGGGATGATGTAACAGATGTATCATGAGCTTAGAAGTAAATGTAATCCAATTTGCTTATGTAAGATCCTACTTCTTTTATTAAAAAGTAAGACAAAAAAAGCTACAAAAATTAACCACATGGCAGAAATATGCCAATCAAAAAGAATAAAATAGCGTTGACTATCTGGCACTGAGTCATCTGTCAGCACTATAAAAAGAGAATCATCACATCACTAGGCTCTGAAAATTTTTGGTTACATCTGGAATCATGTTTCCACTCTACCACTTATTATTCCTGTATCCTAGTTAGTCTTTTTAGATTAGTTTTTTTTTAAACATCTTTAAGATTTATCTTTTGTGAATCTGTAAAATGGGTGTAAATACCCACTTATATTTATTTAATATTATCACATAACCAAAATAATTAGGTCATGTGATAGTTAATAGTGAAAAATACATGCAAAATATCCATCAACATACACAGCACATAATAGCTAATACCTAACAGTCCATTTATTTGTCATCACTTCAATGTCACATTATCACCATTTATCATTTTTCTGACTCTCTTTATTTCTTCCTCGCTACCTTCTTCCTTTTTGCCTTCATTCTATCTCTCTGCCATCTCTCCCACTCTCAATTCAACCTCTCCTATTTTGTACATAATTTCTCCTGCTTCGTAGATTATTGCTATTTCATTTTACACGGCTTGGGAAATTTTATTTAATAAGGTTATAGCCCTTATTAGAATATTTTTGAAGGCATGTACTGCATCTTATACTTTTTTTATTCCCTTTCATTTCTATGGAGTGCTGGTTATTAAGATGAGATTTAATAAACATTCATTACTTTGGTTCTTTTCATGAAAATCTCTTGAGTTCTTATTTGGTTCCATTTTCTTAGGCATGCACATTTCTGTTAGTCTTCCTTCTACTTTCTGACTTTAATAATAAGCAATTGTTCCACTTGGGTTGATACTCTCATGGAAATGATTCTTCAGGATTTTCTGGATTGTTTCGGTAGAACGGAGGGCACTGACTACTTAAAACTGCTTGGTCGTGTGCACCACAGGACTGCACTGCTGCTCAATGCAACAAGAAGGGGGTAAATGGCAAGTAGTTTCACCTAATCAAAATTCTAGAGAATCAGAACTGCTGCCAGAGATACACCTCTTGCCAGGAGCATGGGAGCATAACCTCCTTGAAGGGAGCTTGGAAGCTTTTCACAGCCACAGCAATGTCAGTTTGATTACTGTGCATCCGGGTGACTCTTTTATTAGTTAATAAGTGGTGATGGCTGCTGCTCTTTGCTAGTATTCAGAAAAGGCACAGAGAGTGATTACACCCGCTCAGGTGCACTGGTTTTTAGGTCTGATCACATATTCAGCCAAGCTTTAAGGAGATTGTTCGCCAGTGAAGTCTCCGCTAGTGGCTTATGTGAAGAGAGAGGCAGCTGCCTCGAGAAGGAAACCTATTTCTTTCTCTCTAACCCACCTTGGTCACCCGGGGAAGAGCCTTGGAGATTAAGGACTGATGAAAGTCTGGAGTGAGCCCCTGCATTGGCACAGATTCACACCCTGCAGACACTACGAGGCAGCTGATCAACTCGCACCTGAACTCCTTTTGTCCTGCAAGGCCCCGCAGATGACCCCAGCCCCTGATTTCTCGGGAGCCGTGAACTCAGGCTGGACTGAAAAAAATTGCTCTTTGCAGAAAAGTAAAGTCAGTCCAAGCTTTTTGGGTTCATTGCCTTTCCCTCACAAAAAAGAATTTCTGCAGGAATAGCAAAGTATATAGCATGTTTATTGAGGGAACTAAAGGGAGTGGGAAACTCAGATGCACACTCAAGAGAAAACACAGACTTCTCCAGAAAAGAGAGAGCCCAGAACAGTGTTTTGGCGACGTTAAAGTATGGATACTTTACCCATCTATCTTCTAAATTCTTTATACAAGTAAGAGTTTTTGGAGCTTTTCCTGGGAATCAGCATTGAACTGTGCTGGTCCATTCGGAGTTCCTATCCAGCCTTTTTCTAAGCATTCTGCTGCTTCTCCGCCCAGGAATCCATCAATGGTTGAGCCTGAAATTCTGCATCTCGGTGGCTTTCCTTTGGCTTCTGGGATGGGTCCTTTGTAACAAAGTCCTCCATGCCTTTGGACTGGTTTTAGACACAGTTTTTTCCAAATTACATTACCCTTCATGCTCCACCACCCATTATTTTCCTGTCTGCAATAAGATGACTCCTTCTGAGCTCAGAAGTTCAAATCTCTTAAAAGCATGGTACTCAAGCCTCCCCCCATTCTTAAACCTAATAGTACTTCTTTGGGGGGTTGCTTTTGATTGAATACTGCATGACAAATCTAAAGATGTTTCAGAAAATCAGAGTTGAGAGCTTATTTAAAGAAATAGTGGTGTATTTAGAAACACAGTAACTTAATAGTGAAAAATCAAAAGGAGAATGGCAAAAGGGTTGCTCATTGGTACCAGCTATGGAGACCAACTGACTCACACACTCTCTTTCCTCCAGATGATCTCAGAGCCCCAGCGGACGAGAATTTAATACTCATGGTGCCTTTGTAAGATCTTATATGTAAAACACTGTATTCATAGAAAGAGAAAAGGGAGAGATTGAGGTCACTACAAAAGTCCTGATTAAAAGAGACAAGTGAAAGGCCTGAATATGCGGGACCCTAAGTATGATCCATGGGACTACTTGGTCTCCTGAGCATCACTGGGGCATAATCCTGGTAACTCCTGAGTTCCACTGTGATTCTCCTGATGAGTCCCAGAATTTCTGGGTCCTAGCAGTGCTACATTTCTAGGTCTGAGTAGCTAACCATCAGGTCTACTCAGCCAGACTGAGTATTAAAATCCTAGGTACTGCTGAGAGTGTCCCATTTCTACACTGAGGTGCGTATGTTAGAAAAAGACCATGTGTGTGTATTTGTGTGTGTGAATGCACACATATAGCAATATCTAATTTATATATAAGTATATCTAATACATATACATATATGTATGTATGTGCATACAAAAATAATGAATAGAATTTGGGTTTCAATAGTTCCCAGAAAGAATTTCTGTCATTATCTTTTAATTACTTACGTTTCTTGATAGAGTTGTTATATTGTGAGGGCAACTTCTCAAAGTATAGGTCTTGTGAATCTGAAGTCCAACTAAAGTGAAAAATTTGATTTGAGTGGTTTATTATACCATGAGTAGTAGCTATTTCTAAAAGTAATCAGTACTATGATGTTGAGAAGTTTCTTAAAATTAAACACAATAATCTAGGGCAATTGCTTTGCGCGCAACTGGCCTGCCAAGCTGGGTTCGATTCCTCCGCCCCTCTCGGGAAAGCCTGTCAAGCTACCGGGAGTATCTCGCCTGCACGGCAAAGCCTGGCAAGCTACCCGTGACGCATTCAATATGCCAAACACAGTAACAACAAGTCTCACGATGGAGACGTTACGGGAGCCACTCAAGGAAATCGATGAGGACAGTGACAGTGAATCTAGGGCAATGTATTAAACATAAGTAACTGCTGAAAACCTAAAAGTATAAGTTTAAATAATTTTGGGGGCGCTGAAGAGATTGTTGGCACTGAGGTGCTTTCCTTGCACTTGGCCATATCCAGTTCAATCCCTGGTACAAAATATGTTCTCCTGGGTAATCTCTGAGAAATGATCCTTGAGCACAGAGTCACGAATACACCCTGAACATACCTGGTATTCCCACAAACCATAAATAATTTTTATTGGAAAGAAAAATATTAGAAATCCCATAAATAAGCTTTATCTTAATGAAATTTTAAAATAATTATTAGCAATTATATATTATTATAGACATTATATTTTCATTAGCATTATTAAATTTTATTACAAATAAATGAACTAATTTCCAGATGTATTTTTTCTTCTAGTTTTAATCAATGCAAATCAACTTCTTTTCTTTATTGCGCTCTCTTATGATGATGTGTGTCTATGATGTGGTTTTAATTTAACTGTATTTTTTAGGATTGCTCCTTAACTAGAAAGGACAGCTGTTTAGATTTCTGGATCATCTAATGTAGAGAATCCTTGGGAAAATTCATCAACTGATTTATTTCTAGATCTTCATGATGGTGAAGATACAATTTTAGTCTTTAATTCAATTTGACTGAAATGGAGTTTGAAACCCTAAATAAAATCATTCAAATTAAGTAAATAAAATAAATTGAGTTCAATACATGTCCTGTCCAAAGGAATACCATGCTCAGTTCTGGTAATTATGACTGTATATAGGAATGTAGGCCTTGTGTAGCCAAATTTTAGATATTTGAAATAGAATGACTCTTTCCTACACATGATGCTTTGCTATTAATTCATACCATATAACTTACACTTTTAACTCTTTTTGTTAAGATACTATCTTCTTTGGGAAACATTTCGGAATGTTCATGAAGAAATTTAATCATCTTCTCCCACTTCCAATACACACACTGTGTTGTACAAACCTCCAATATTGACTGCTTTTCACTAACAATACAGTAATTACATTTAGCAACTATCTCTCCAAATATATAATGAACTGCTGGTATACATGCTGAGTGACTGAAAGAGAGTTATGGAAGCTGAATCTGAGAGGATAGCTATTAGATTCTTAGTGTTGATTTGGTGTTTTAGAAAGTCATGGAAACTATGAATATTAGACACAGCACTAAAATATAATATCTTTTTAAAAAGCAGATATTACATTATCTCTGAGTCCTGGTGGCCTGGCACAGTGGTAAGAGCATCGCTCAATAATAGCTTTTATAGTTGAAAATACGAAATTCTTTTCTATCTGGGGCATCTATCTGTAAAGAAGACTATAAGGCAATGGAATCAGGGGAAGCAATTAGAAAAACTGGTCTGGAATAGTGAAAAGTAGAAGATTCTTAGCTATGAAAATTGTCCTCTTTATATAACTGGGGCCTGTACTTAACTAAGAGAAGAATCTGACTCCCGAAAAAGGAAGTTGATGTTTTTGTTGCTTAAGCAATTAAATAATTAGGCTTTTAGGATCCTATTATATTTCGTATAAGTTTCAAGTACTGGTCAAGATATAAACCAGCCTGCACTGTTCTATTTCAGTTACCTCATCTGTGTTATGATACTTTTCACATTAGCATTTGGACGCTGGTTTTGAGTTCTCCAGTGTAGAAGGGATTTCAAGATTAGCTCGTCATTGCTCTTCCCTCCCATGGTTCTAATTTAATGATGTTACCAGATTAGTGTGACTGAGAATGGTGTGCATGCATCATGGAACATGTTTTCTCTGATGCAAGTTGCTTACTGTGTGTAATAGACTATTCTCACTCCTTAACCTGAATCATACACAGACATTTGTCAAGCTACATCACCTCCATCATGGAAGATATTACTGGATTTTCAGTCTTAGTTGGAGGAAGAAAAAGTGGTCTACAGTCAGAGAGCATAAATAAATGTTGATTTCTGGGATTTGGATGATGGGTTGGTATTACTCACTGCTGCTGAATAGAAATTACGTTATAATATTGTCCTTTTTTGTGCCCCATGAGTAAAGGGTGACTTAGTTGTTTGCTATATTCAGTCTGTCTGAATTTTTCATGTTTTTAAAATATCATTGAGAGAAATTTAATTAAGATAGAACAATAAAATAATGATATTTTATTACATTAAGATAAATGATTTATTAATAGTGATAAATATTGATACATAATAAGTATTAATTTAATAATAAATAATCAGCAGTAATTATAATGGTACATAAATAAATTCATTTCCTTCCAGTTTACTGTACATATAAATGTAGTTTTGTGAGACTGCTTTGTGGGAAATTAATCTTAACTATATAGATTACCCTGAAATTCCAGATTTTGCTGCCCTTTCCAGGCAATCTTATGAAACAGAATTCACATTAATTTTTAACATAGAATAAAGCAGAAGAATCAAAAATATTTCCATTAAGAGAACAGATAGTCAAGTGTCCAAGAAAAGTTGACTGGATAAAGAAACGTTGGTATGTATACACATAATGGAATACTACTCAGTTACATAAAAAGTTAAAGTCATGAAATTTTCCACTATGATTCAAAGTATAGAAAGGGAATAACAAGTGACTCAAAGGAACAGAATCTGTGATATGTTCTACAGATCATGAAAGAGATGAGGTGGGTGCATTTGGCAGGGGCCCTGAGAAAATGGCCGAGAAAAATGGACACTCTGGGGGGCAGGGGGAGGTGGTATTGGACTATTACGTGCATAAAACTTTATCTTTGACAGTATTGTAAATCGTGGTGAGTAAAAACATTTGTTTTCAAAATACTTTAATAGAGGTCCATCTATTGACATTAATTTTTTTAAACATTATTTTGGGTTGTTTAGTTTTGGGGGCTTTTGGGTCACACCCGGCTATACTCAGAGCTTACTTCTAGTTCCATGCTTAGGGATCAGGGTCATGGGTGGGGCCACTGAGACCACATGGAGTTCTGGGGACAGAATCAGGGATGGCCCTGTGCCTCGTCCACTGTATTATCTTCTTAGCTCCTAAGTTATTTGATTATCTGACACAGCTTTTACTTATTTTACCATTAACTCTAAATTGGACTGTGTGTACCAATATATATTTTTTACACATAGAGAAGTTGAGTCAAAGCATTAAGTGGTTTGTCCCAGGTTATCCAATTAGGAGATTATTGACTGTTATAAAATCCTACAGATATGCATTTGTCAGAACTTTTAATGACAGAAAGAATTGGGAATTAGTGGGTTTTTAAATGATTAAAGAGAATGAAACAGAATTAAATAGAGGAATGTTAGATAAACTAACTCATTTGTAGGATATGCAGAAACAAAGTAGGGGAACAAATAAAACCAACCAACATATATTAAGCCTGGACTTCAAGTAGCAAAGCTGTGGTTTCCAGAGGGGTCAGTAGGAAGGGGCTGAATACACTGTGATGGGAGAATTATTGATACCTTGGTAGTGACTGTACAATGTGTGCTATCACTTTCCTTGAAGAGGCATGAGCTGAACTCCTAAGACACATGCAATCACGTAAACTGTTACCTAAATAATATCTTTTTTGGGGGGTGGGGGTACATCCAGCAGTGCTCAGGGCTTATTCATGGCTCTGCACTCAGGAATTACTCCTGGTGTTGTTCTGGGGACCATAGGGGTTGCTTGGGATCGAACCCAGGTGAGCTGTCTGCAAGCAAGCACTCTACCTACTGTACTATTTTTTCCAGCCCCTCAATAAAACTTGTCTAAATAATAATTTTTAGAAAGTCAGAAAGATGGCTTAGATATTTCTAAACATGTGCATCCAGAGTGGTCCAGGGACATTTGGTGCCTAGAAAGCAGAGAATAGAAATGAGCTAACGGCCTCTTCTGTATAAAAATTAAAGCTCTAAATTATTCCACATGGCCATACCTACGCCGACATATTAAGAGTTAAGAACTCACTATATGAATAAAATGATTACTAGCATCGTCAATTGTAGCACCTAAATAAAAAATTAAAAATAAATAAAAATTAAAAGCTGTTGTTAGAAAAGATGAAGTCACAAAATTTACATACAAGTGGTACTACATGGAAAGTATCATGTTAAGCGAAATGACTCAGAAAGAAAGGGCTAGCCATAGAAAAATTGCATTCATCTAGGGAACATAAAATAACAAAATAGGAGACTAACACCCAAGAATGGCCGAGATTAGTACCAGGAATTTTACTCCATGGCTTGGGGGCCAACCACACATACTAGGGGAAAAGGGAGCTCAGATAAAGAAGGGAACACCAAATAAAGGTGTTGGGAGGATCCTCCCAGGATGGGAGAAGCATGCGGAAAGTAGACTATCGACCAAACATGATTGTCACCCATTGCCTCTTTTGCAAACCACAACACTCAATAAGAGAGAGAGAACAAAAGGGAATGCCCTGCCACAGAGGCGGGGGGGAGATGGGGGGTGGAAGGGATACTGGGATCCATGGTGGTGGGAAATGAGCGCTGGTGGAGGGATGGGTATTTGATCATTGTATAATTGAAACCCAAGCACAAAAATGTGTAAGTCTGCAACTGTACCTCATGATGTCTCACTATTAAAAATTTCTTTAATAAAAATAAATAAATAAATAAAAATTAAAAGCTGTTTATGTAATTTAGGTTTCCATGAGACCAGTTTGGGGGCTCTAAAAATGAGTTTCAGTACAAAGAGACAAAGACAAAAAGAACATGTTTTTCCCTCACCTGTGGCCACATACCTCGGATAACTTACCATCTCTGGGAAAGTCATGAGTGATTTCACGGAGGCCCCGTTATTTTATGTTTCTCAAGGGGCTCACGGGACATTTGGAGTAAATGGTTGTTGGCACATTATGTAGACTGTGCTTTGGGATATTGCTTTTAGGAAATTCTTAGGGCAAATCATCACCTACTACCCAGAATATATGTTCTATCAGCTTTCAAGGCTTTTATTTGAAAATATTTGTTTTCTTGACCAATGGCAACTATCTTCCAATTAGCTATCACATGATTTCTGCTATCCTGTTTTTCTGATAGATTATGGTCTCTATAATGTTGCCTCTCAGTCTCTCCTCAAACATACATCATTAATATCAAAAGAACTATAGTTTAAATCAGACAATATGGACTCGAAATTTGATAAATATTCATTTCTGGCGCCTTAGACCACTCGGTCATCATGCGAGGTAATAAGATAGAGGTAGAATTCTATTTTCACTTGTTCAGAGTTCAACAGAACTGTAGCACTGTAGCACCGTCTTCCTATTGTTCATTGATTTGCTTGAGCGGGCACCAGTAACATCTCCATTGTGACACTTACCTGTTGTTACGGTTTTTGGCATATTGAATACGTCATGGGTAGCTTGCCAGGCTTTTCCAAGTGGGAGGAATACTCTAGGTAGCTTGCCTGGCTCTCCGAGAGGGGTGGAGGAATCCTCCCTGGGTTGGCCTTGTGCAAGGCAAATGCCCTACCTGCTATACTATCTCTTTGGCCCAGAGTTCAACAGCAGCCTTTTATAAAGATAACAGTGGTTTTCTCTGTTAAGCTCCTGGGTATTTGTGTACCAGATGCCATGTACTTATTTGGACCACTTTCTTGCCCTTCCCTTGCCTCTGTTGTGATGAATGAAATCATGCCCACATGCTTGGGTGTGGTGAACACACATTTAGTTATGGTTCTGGTTAGAGGGTGCCATGCTAGGCTGAGGTGTTTGAACACTGAAACAAGGTGCTAGATGGTGTATACACAGTCTGGTTGGTACTCACAGATATTCTGGTGCTAATGCCCACATGAGCTTTACAAGAACTGTTCCTTCAGTTGTGGTGTTTGCACAGCTCTTAGTGGTTGTACTCGCTGACAGTGGCACACTTTTGAGGTGTTGTGTTTACTCATCCTGAACTGTGGCGCAGCCAACAATTACTCTTGGGTATGGGAATCACTAACAAGAGAACTGCCAGACCCAGAGAGAAGAAATTCCAGGATTACACCTGTGGCAAGGTCCACACTGGGGCTCTAATTCAGATCTCCAAGCAGTTTAGAAAGTCTGGGGGCATTTCTCATCAATTCTTGGTTGAGTGGGCCTAGCATTTCGATGAAAGAGCTATAGAATGCAGTGTTGCTTAGTTGTGGTACCATAAAGGTACTCGAGGGCCTCCAGGCTGTACCCAGCAATGCTTAGGGAACCATTTGTGATACCAGGGTCAAAACCCGGGCTGGCCACATGCAAGACTTGTGCCTTAAGCCCTGTACTATCTTTTTGGTTTTCTCAATTTTTTGTCACAACATTCTTATCCTGTGTAATCTAAATCAGTTATTCTCATAGGAATGTAAGACATGTAGGCATGTTGAAAGACCACTGTCCAGCTCTGAGTTTTCCATAATTAATTAGTTTTCTTTTAATGACAATTTGAAAAGTCAGTACAAGCAAGCTAATTCTTGATAAGAGTTTCTCAACCAGAGGCTGGAACTATAATACAGTGAGTAGGGTATTTACCTTACATGCTGCTGAACTGGGTTTGATCTCCAGTATTCTATATGTTCTCCTGAGCCCACCAGGAGTCACTCGTGAGCACAGAGTTAGGAGCAAGCCCTGAGCACCACAAAATGTGCCCCTCAACAATAGTTCATTACAGATAATATTCAAACACCCACCCCAACAGTGAGCATCTTCCCACAACAATCAGAGGGAAGTGTGTGAAGATTGTTGTATTTCATTCTGGAGCCATTTAAGCCCGTATATAAGAAAATATAAAAAATGTGTTAAAACCAAACAAATATGTGCTACTTTAGGTACATCAGTGGGCTAGAACACAAGAGGTCGCACGGCCATGAATGTGGCCACATGCTCCAGGAAGTATTGCATCGCTCTCTTCTCGGAGCTTTATTTTATAGTCAGTGGATCTCAGCCATTGATGAGATTACATGACGCTGGGGGCAGTTTGAGGGTGTGACTGCCAAGCTACTGGAAAACTGGGAAGCTGAGTGGAGGGGACCCAGTCCCAATTCGAGCAGACTTGGAGATCTCAACCATCCATCCCGCATACCTGGGTTCCTCTGTCAGTTCCTTCATGGGTTGGAGCATGTGGAGAGTGGCCTTGAGCATGGCTGCAGCAGGGTTCTGGAGGTCTTTGACTGCCAGGGTTCTGCATGGAGCGGGGAGGGAAACTCAACCCACCCCCTCCGAGGTGCCCCAATGAAGACACCCTGGTGTGGGGTCAGAATATTCTGCATCACTCTTTTCTGGGAGCTTTATATATAAAAAAGATTTCTTACATGTCCTTTGTGGACTCCCAGAGTATTCCAAAGGGGTCTTAGGTGAAAATCAAGTAAATTGGAGGTCACAGTATGAGACTAGGGGGCACCCAGTAGAACAGAATACTATAGCAATGAAACAGGTAAGAATGGGGCGGGGCCATCTTTCTATGTCTATCCCTCTCTTTCTGACTCATTTCGCTTAGCATGATACTTTCCATATTGTACCACTTGTATGTAAATTTCATGACTTCATCTTTTCTAAGAGCTACATAGTACTCCATTGTGTAGATGTACCAAAGTTTCTTTAACCAGTCATCTGTTCTTGGGCATTCAGGTTTCTTCCAGTTTCTGGCTATTGTAAAGAGGGCTGCAATGAACAAACAAGTGCAGATGTCACTTCGACTATACATTTTTGCCTCTCTGGGATATATTCCCAGGAGTGGTATTGCTGGGTCAAATGATAGACATAGAAAGATTGCATTCATCTGGGGGATATAAAGTAACAAAGTATGAGATTAATACCCAAGAATAGCTGAGATCAGCACCAGGAGGATTACTCCATAACTTAGAGGCCAGCCGGGTATCCTAGAGGAAAGGGCTATTCAGATAGAGAAGGGAGCACCAAATAAAGGATGTTTGGAGGATCCTCCCAGGAGGGGAGATGCATGTCGAAAGTAGACTATGGACTGAACATGTTTGCCACTCAATGCCTCTTTTGCAGACCACAACACCCAAAAGGAGAGAGAGAACACAGGGGATTGCCCTGCCACAGAGACGGGGGGATGGGGGGATGGGGGTGGGAGGGATATTATCCATGGTGGTGGAAAATGGGCACTGGTGGAGGGATGGGTATCTGATCATTGTATAATTGAAACCAAAGCACAAAAAATTGTAAATCTACAACTTTAAAAAAAATAAAATAAAATAAAGGGGAAAAAAAAAAAAAGAATGGGGCGGGGCCAGGATTAGCAAAGTTTGAGCTTTGAGCCCTACTGTCATAGATTATCGTAGATATTTATTGATTGTCATTTGACACAGCTACATTTCTTGATAATTGTGCCACCAAGTACCTGTACAAACAACTTATTTCTCTGTTTTAAGCATACAGCACGGTATGAGAGTAAACCTGGCATTAACTCTGGTTGTGTTCAGCATATCTCACTCCATTGACTTCCCGGATGAGCTTAATAACCCTGCTAAAGCACATAAGAAATTCTTGCCAGGGATTCTTTCAACTATGATCATATTTGAATTAGATTTTTTAAATTTGCAACTAACTGACAGGTCCATAGATCATTTGGATAAATTTAGTGTCCATATTTATGCTCATGTGTCTACTCTCTTTCTTGCCAAATAGTACCACTTTTATCTATCTTGAGCTAATAAAAAAATAAGAGGGGCCAATTTAATATGTAAATGATGCAAATTCGCATTTTACGAATGAAAGTTTTGCAGTAATTAAACTGGAGGAAGGAAGTGAGTCATCAAATGGTATCTTCTTTTGTTAGATAAGCCCAAAGGATGTATACATAGGCAGGGAGTCTGGCTTCAGGTCCCAAGTAATGATCAACTCTCAGAAACTCTCATCATTCATCACACTAACTTGGGATTGCGAATTAAAAATGTATTAGCTTGAAGTTTTGTTGTATTTAATTTTAAATTTGTTTTAAGTGTTTAAGAATTATAAGCCTAGGTCCTTGAGTTCTGTAAGTTCAAGGCCATGCAGATTTGAATAACATTCAAATAAAATTAACATCAGGGGCTTAAGAGGGAAATGTGGTATTTTTCCCCCCTTTTCAAGGAAATCTGTTCATTTCTTGAGTTTTGGAAGTGTTGCCATAAAAAGAGGCATTTATGTTAAAAAACACAGACTTTGGAATTGGATAAACTTCCTCCTGTCTGGAACATTACTGAATTTTACCAAACTATATAAAAGTCTAACTCTCAAATTCCAGCCCTTAGAAAGAGCTTTTCTCTTCTGAGGAGGGCTAAATGTTTTGCAAACATAACTGCTCTCATTTTCAACTCACCGGTGTGCAAGTTCATTCAACAAACTCTTGGAACAGATGTGAAATGAGCCAGAGCTCAGCAAATTTAGTTTCACTGGTGGCAGGCATACCTCATGTTGCCCAATATCTTTTGTCAAATTTACTTCTAGAGAAAAGACAAGCACCAAAGGGAGGATGAATGGGTTTATATGATGGATGGAATCTGAGAGTAATTTTTTTCTGTAACAGAGCCTTTAGGACTTTAATCCCTTTTAGGTGCATTCTCAGATTTTTCAAGTTGGCTCATGGAATGGGTTAAGCTGGGATACTCTGAGGCACTCAGGTAACAATCCTTTTCTAGACTCAGTCTTTGGACGCACACATCAGGCCTTTATCTTTATCTGTGTAAAAGTAAGTTTAAGTCAGTTCAGATCAACTCACAAATACTTCCTGAGGCCTGATTACCATCAGCCTGAATTGTGGGAAGGAGAAAACAGATTTTAATACAATGTGGTTATCTACTAACAGGGATACAAAACAGAATACTATGGCACTCATTTACCTACCATCTGTCAATTCTTATGAAAAAAGGGAAAACTAAAACAATTATTTTATTGTCTTACACACACATACACACAAACACAATTGTTTCAAGGTCTTGACTTTACAATTGGTCGCATTTACATCTTCAGTTAGTCTGGTGAGGTTTAATGGAGAATGGACAGAACTGCAGCTTAAATGAAGGCTGCCGCTGATTTTTGACTCATGTTTTGAAGTTTTAAAGTGAAAGCCATGTTTTTGGCACATTTGGGAAAACAGTTATATCTTTTATTTCCACACCTGTGTGCTATGAAAAGAACTCTTTCTTGCCAAAAACCTATAGCACCATTTTCCTGATGATGTCCTGGTAGGGTGAAGCCAGAGTATGCCGTCAGTGTTGATGAGACTGCTGTCTGCCTTGCACTCTAATCATCTTGGGCTCATTTCAATTGATCATCTGAGTTCTGAGTCCCATAGACCATGGTATAGAAATAACATGGAGAAGTGGAGTTGTCTCTGTAGGAACCTACTGAAGGAGGAAATGGTGGGATGCAGGCACGGATAGATGGTGATGGAGCATCAATCAAAGTGGGAACTGCAACATTTAGACCATCATATTTATTTCCAAGCATCATAAAGAGAGTGTTGTAGTTTCAGAGCTGATTTTTTCTCCATTTTGTTTGGCTTCATAATTTGGGCCAGTATGCCTGGGTTGTCAAAAACCACATCCTCCTTATTTAAAGACTTTCCATTTTTACCTTTCACTACCTTGCCAGCCCAAAGACTTCTTGTGCTAATTCTATTGATTCCTTACTTTTTTATTTGAGAGGAAAAAATAAACACCTTAAAAGTCATGCTGTGGTAATGTGGATAGCATATGTTTAAGGAGACTTTTCTATAAAACTGAGACATTTGAATGCATTGGTAAGGGATATTCTTTAAATTTCATTTAGGGTTTTAGCTAATGGTGCATTAAAAGTTGGCTGGGTACTAAATTTAGTGAGAAGTCCAGAAAAAAGTAATTTAATCTAATAAAGATTTAATTATGCTAAGAAATAATGAGGTCTAAAAATCCCAGCGGAATGCTCTGTGAGTTAACTTGCTCTAGTGATACATTTCTTAGCCTTGCCATAAAAACCATGGAACACTTCCTATGTGTGAATTTCTCTTTGGAAGAAAACCAGTGTTTTCCTGCTACCTGATGTTAGCCTGGCTATGGCTTACAATTGTTTATAAGACAATAGATCCACATGTATAGTCTTTAAAAATGGTCTTGAATATTACTTTTAAAGAGAATTGTCATAGCATAGTAGCCAATTTTGGCTTAAGTTAATTATTCATCTATTTAGCATCATTTATTGACTATACTGTAGGAGATTTACAGCAGTATACCTTCAGGTATACTGCTGGCCTCCATTGCTCAATGTACTTAGATTCAAGTTTCAAATACGTAGTTTTTAAGAGATGTTATTTACAAAACAGAGTGGTGGAGAGATAGTACAACTGGTCAGGTGTTTGCTTTGCATGTGGCAGACTCGGATTCTAATCCTGGCACCCTATAGGGCTCCACATCCTGCCCCATAAGAAAAAATAAATAAAAATGAAGGTCAAGAGAGCTAGAGATGAGAGGGACAGTAGTCCTGTGTAAGAAAGACATGACTTCCTATACTTCTAATAAAATTATAGTAAGCTAGAGATGGAAATTATTTTTATTTATTTACATTTATAATATAAATGTTTACTTTTACTTACCTTTACTGGAGCGATAGCACAGCAGGTAGGGCATTTGCCTTACACGCAGCTGACCCGGGTTTGATTCCTCCATCCCTCTCAGAGAGCCGGGCAAGCTACCAAGAGTATCCCACCTGCACGGCAAAGCCTGGCAAGCTACCCGTGATGTATCTGCCAAAAACAGTAACAACAAGTCTCACAATTTGTTGTGAGACATTACTGGTGCGCGTTTGAGCAAATTGACGGACAACGGAGGACAGTTCTACAGTGCTATGGTAATGATAATAATTATAATTCACTTTAAATAAGAGGATCTGCCTGCCCAGAGGTGGCTTCTGCTTGTCCAGAGGCCAACTCTGGTCTCACATCACCTAGGTATTCTTACCTTACCCATGTACTGCTTCTGGTCCCAGATTTTCATGGGGTTCTACTTCTAACCTGCCCAGCCGTGATTCCTGCTCATCCAGGTCAGGAAACTCACCAGGATCTTCTCTAGGACAGCATGCTACCATGTCTCAGGTCACAGCTTGTGCTCATAACTTCACCTGCCACTGGTTGTACCCCAAGCTGCATAGTTGTTTTGTCAGTCTATTCAACTATATTCCTCATACTTGACACTGCACACACTTCTATCCCTGACTGGGAGTCCACAGACTTGAGTCTCATCCCAGAAACTTAGTGTGATTGGTATCTTGTTACTAGTCCTGTTCACTTATTCTTATTTTTAAAAAATCTCACAAAGGCAGAGAGTGATGGTAAGAAATGACAATCTCAAACTGAAGCTGGAGTATAGGCAGGATCAGGATGGTGCTGAATGTATTTCTGAAGTTCACACCAAGTTCCAAACCCACAAGTCTTCTGAGGCTGAATCAAAAGGAAATGGAGCTCTTGAACAGACAAATTAGAATCAAATTAATAGAACTGATGATCAAAAATCTCCCTCCTAAAACAGATGCCTGGGCAAAGATGAGTTTACTAGCAAGATTTCCAAATAGTTACTGAAGACCTGCTTCAAATACTTCACAGTTTCTTCCAGAAAAATTAAAGAAATATGAATCCTCTAACAGCTCTATGAGGTAAACATTACTATGATATCAAAACAGGCAGAGACTGTCACTGTCACTGTCACTGTCCTCCCGTTGTTCATCGATTTTCTCGAGTGGGCCCAGTAATGTCTCCATTTTGAGACTTGTTGTTACTGTGTTAGGCATATTGAATACATCATGGGTAGCTTGTCAGGTTTTGCCGTTTGGGCGAGATACAGAGAGATCACTAAAAATAAATCATAGACCTATATCTTTCATAAACATAAATGCAAAGATTGCTGACAGAATATTAACATGTAAATCCAACAATACATCAAAAAGATTATAGACCATGGCCAAGTAGGATGCAAGGGATGGTTTGATATACACATCAATAAAAATAATACAACAAATAAATTCAAGGAAAGTCTAAAATCATATGATCATATTGATAGAGAGAAAGCATGTGACAAAATCCACATTGGTGGTAAAATTGATTTTGGGAAATTGTATGCCTAAAACAACTCTGTTATGAACAACTTTATAAATAATGATATCTTAATAATTTTTTAAATGTGGTATGGATATACAATAAATATTATTTATTCATAAAAGAAAGAAATATTGCCATTCATTACAATATTGATGGACATTTTTCTCAGTGAAAACCTGAGGGCATTATGCTAAATGAAATAAAAGAATAATACATATTGACAAGTTTTTTACATGGAATCTAAAAAATAATTCTAATTTATATATACAGAGGAGAGATCTGAGGTTATTAGAGAAAATGAGTGAAATGGGTGAGACTAGTCAAGTGTACAAACTTCTAGTTATAAAATAAATAAGACCTAGGGATGTAATATACAACATGGTAACTATGGATACTATAGTTAAACACTGAAAAGAGAGTAAATCTTGAAAGTTTTTATCTTAAGAAAAAAATGTGTGATGACAGATGTTAACTAGACTTGTGATGGTCATATTGTATTATAATTATGAATTGAATCATGTCACATACCAGAAACTAATGACATTATATACAAATTATATCACAATAATATACTTATTATTTGTATAATATATAAAATAGTACAGTATTTAAAGAGTGTAAAAAAGCATGTCTTTTAGTCCACCAAATTTTTAATGAAAATAACTATTGGATTTGAGAGATAATACAGGGGTTAAGATGCATGCGTTGCATGCAGTCAACCTTCGTTCAATCTTTAGCATCACATGGTCCTCTGAGCATGCCCAGATGCAATCTGGGATGCTCTCTGAACACCAGTGGATGTGACTCTGCAGGGACTTCCCTAATTTCAGCACCACATCCTCAGAGACTGTCACTGAACCTCAATCCATTTGGCCGACCATTTCTAGAAGTTTCACCTGAGACTCCTGAGCACCTCTTGGGAGGGACGCCCAAACTATAAAAATTAAAATAACTGCAGGCAAGAGTTTCTTGTTGGTATTTTCAGGGATAAATTTTGTTTATATCAGTAGTGTGTTTGTGAGTTTATATCTATTTTTTAAAATCCTAAATGGTAGTATGTTTTTTTTATGGTATTCACACATTAATCATGTATCTGGACATCCCACATATAGCAAATATAATGAAGCTTGTTCTATAACATATTGCCCCTTTCCTATGGCCTGTAGGTAAAAACAAGATATGCTGCTAAAAACGTTCCCAATATAAAACTTGTATAAATAAATTAGAGTTACTCACATAGTTTTTGCCAAACACCATTTTTTCAATTTTTTTACTTTTGTACTTTTTTTCCCTTTGGTTTTCCTTCAAGGAGAGGAAAGAATTGACCCTCGATTACCCACCACTGAGATCTGCAAGGAGGGAGTAGTGTTAATGATCATTTTCATCCCCTAATGGTTTAGAGGCGCCTGGAGCATGAATCAAACTATCAAAAGGGGAAAATGGTTTTTCCTAATGGCCTTTCTCTCCAGAAAGCTAAGGTAGATTTAACAAAAAGATGCCAATAGTTTGATTTGCTGAGGTCCATGCAAAAAAGCTCCACAAATTGCAGTTAAACTAACCAAGAAAACAGGTCTGTTCAAGTCCTAGCATTCAGCCTGATACAACCTTTAAACTAACATGCATTCTTACCTAGTAATCTGCCTCTTTTTTCTCCCCTTCTTCTCTTGGTAATATATTTTTACCAAAAACAATATTAACCGGATTATAAATATTGTTTAAGCTAAATTATGTATCATTTTCTATGAACCTGAGCATTTCCTAATCTTCAAATGATGTTTGTTTCCAAAGAGACAAAAGTATTAACTCAATTATCTTCAGGATTAGCAGTTTTGTTCTTTAGTTAGCAAGACCAATATTTAGAGTTCAAGTTCTGGGTTGGGTGCAAGGGAAGGTTGCATGTTTCCCCCATAGAACGCCTTGAATCTCAGCTAGTTTCCTATCAAGGATGGAAGATTGTGGTCTAGACACAAGAGGTTGTCAGGAATAGAGGCTCCTTTCCACCAACTGGCGGGTGGGGAAAGAAACCAACAAACTGAAAGCACACGGAACTAATTAGCTTGTTACAATACTAAAGTTACATAATTCAGTTAGTTCTGAGAACCATATGGAGAGTATAAAATAATAACAGCGCCAATACTGATTATCACCTGCATCTTACCAAGTTAGGAAACTGGGAAGCGTATCAGTACTTTAAAGGACAAAGTCTAACTTGAACCTAGGTTCTTTAACTTCTATTATGTTTCAGTGGCCTTAATTTCATAGGAATTAATTTAATTCGTCTTCCTATGACAACACACTGAGTCCCTTCTAGTATCTGTGTTTTAACATTATAGTCTTATGTGAGAAACATGAAGCGAATGTAAATCATGTCATAAGTATTTATCTACTTTTTGAAAACTCAGATGGTAGCTTATTATCACACCTTGTCCTTGTGGGTTAAACCCATTTAGATGAGTTGAAAATGGTAATAATGTTGCAACTGATACAGAAATGAGTAAAAATTATATAATTTGAGTCTGGTGAAAATTTCAAGCATGCTTTCTAAGTTCCTCTGTGTCTAGTTATGAAGGGAGAAATAGGAGCGCCATAAGAAACACTCTGTCACAAAACATTATAGGGCTGTTGAGAATTTGATCCCTGATTTCAAGATCAAATATGAAGCTTATAAAGAGGTAAGTAGGAGTTTCATTTGTGTTTAAACTGTGAGCTGAGTTGGCTATCTCAAAAGCAAAGATTAAAATTCACAAGCTCAATGGCTCTAAGCAAGTGCTTGACCAGAATGATGAAAATTGACAATTATATTCTCTATAGATGAAACTTCTTAAACTGGGGACATAAAGATGCCTAAAGATGCAAGATTAAGTATGGTCAGATTCTGTGTATCAAGTAACTCATTCCAGCTAGTGTGAGAAATCGCCCTAATAATAATCCCCAAGGTCAGGACAGTTCTCTGGATATGACAAGTTTATCTTAATTGTCTAAATGAGGATTGGAAATCTTTGCCCAATTAGGAAACATATTGCATGAATAGAATGGATTGCCATGACTTTAATGCTATATAGTAAAGATACTTCTTGATTGTTTATCACCCTATGGTCTCTACTATATAAATATTCTAGCCTTTGATCTTAATGTATTGTTATGACAAGTTTATTTAATTGTCTAAATGAGGATTGAAAATCTTTGCCCACGCAGCAAATATATTGTATGAATAGAATGAATTGCCATGACTTTAATGCTATATAGTAAAGAAACTTCTTGATTGTTTATCACTATATGGCCTCAGTTATATAAATATTTTAGCCTTTGATCTGAATGTATTGTTAATTTATGATGTACCTGATAACTTTTTCTTTTTTTGCTTTTTGGGTCACACCTGGCCATGAACAGGGATTACTTCTGGCAGTGCTCAGGGGACCATACGGGATGCTGGGAATCGAACTCAGATCGGCCGAGTGCAAGGCAAACACCCTCCCCACTGTGCTATCTGTCCAGCCTCCTGATAACTCTTAATGGACTTCCTAACTATTCTTTTTCTTTTTCTTTTTGGGTCACACCCGGCGATTCTCAGGGGTTACTCCTGGCTCAAGCACTCAGGAATTACTCCTGGTGGTGCTCGGGGGACCATATGGGATGCTGGGAATTGAACCAGGGTTGGCCAAGTGCAAGGCAAATGCCCTACCCACTGTGCTATCACTCCAGTCCCATTCCTAAATATTCTTAATGTACCTAATGACATAAGCAATGACTCATGTGTGGGGTGCCAGGGGGAAAAGTGAATATTGTACTCAATAGATGGCTAGCTCACCTTGTGCTCCCTACTGTTGATGCTAGCTTGTTTTCTGGACCACCCAGTATCTGTCTAATTCTCTTGCAGGACAGAGGTTGAAGCCAATTTGCATTATTGTGGGAGAACACCACAAGCTAGCCTTGCTCCTCTCTGACAAAGGCATTATTATCACAGGGATTAAAGCACTTGCTGGGCATGTAGCTGACTCTGGTTCGATTCCCAGCATTGCACTGGGTCTCCCAGCACAGAGCCTGGAGTAAGCCCTGAGAACTTCTAGGTGTGGTCCAAAAACAAACAAATTGATGTATAGCATTGCCAATGTTAACTGCCTACAACCAGAGAAATCCAAATCAATCTACCTTGTTGAAATAGATACTTTTGTCTTCTGCAATAGTGCATCCAAGACTAGAAAAAAAAACAATCCATTCAAGTATACAAATAAGTTCTATCCTCAAAGTACAAAACCAAGGTAAATTTATGTTCTCTGTAGAAAAGGCTTAATGATGGGGACACATTTGTCTCTTTCAAAAAGGCTACCAAATAGTCTTTTTGTTTTGTTCTGTACTGGTGATACATCCAGATTTCTCCTGTCTCTGAGCTCAGGGTTCACTTCTGATGGGGATCATGAGACCATTATCAGTGCCAAAAATTGAAACCTCGAAACCTGTTCTACTGTGTGCAAGGCAGGCACAAAACTATCTGCTGTACTATCTCTCCAGCCCTCTATTTCACTTTTTTAAAAAAAATCCATGATGAATGTATACTCAGAAGTCTGAATTTCACATCTTTGTAGATGTTTGCATCAATAGCAATTCTCCAGAGATGAAAATTTGAAGTTGTATTTTTTTGTTATTTTTGTTTTTTAAGCCACACCTGAAGTGCTCAGGAATTAATCCTGACTCTGAGCTCAGGGTTCACTACTGGCAGATTCAGGGGACTATATGGGTGCCAGGGATTGAACCCAAGTTGGCCTCATATGCAACAAGAGCCTTACCTGCTGTACTATATCATTCCAGTCCTTCTGAAATTGTGTTTTAAGTTACAAACCACCAACATAAACTGTAAACATGTTAACCAAAACAAATTACATCAGATTTATAATGTAAGGTTACTTGAAAAGCATTAAGCCATGATATCATTGGCTTCTTATTTATCCACCATGAGGCAAATATGAAAGTGTCCATGTAGATGAATCACTCCAGTTACTGAGTGATATTCACTACTTGATATAGGATGCTCTTCAGCCCTCATTGGATTCACATGATGAAATGTTCCCTTTTCTGTATCTCTCTGTCTTACTTGTATCACTGTATCACTGTATTCCTGTTGTTCATGGATTTGCTCCTGCAGGCCCAGTAACGGCTCCATTGGATACTTTGTTATTACTGTGTTTGGCATATCGAATACATCACGGGTAGCTTGCCAGGCTCTGCCGTGCGGGCGAGATACTCTCAGTAGCTTGCCTGGCTCTCCGAGAGGGGTGGAGGAATCGAACTCAGGTCGGTCATGTAGGCTGCGTGCAAGGCAAACACCCTACCGCTCTGCTATCGCTGTCTTACTTAACCTACTGAAATCTTTCTTTGGAAGAAGGTACCATTTATCCCCAATTCTTTTCCCACTGTCTTCTGTAACATATTAAGCTGGACTCATACCAACCCTGAACAAACACTGTATTTCCCAGCTTCTTGTGTATACAGGTATAAGCTTATGGTTAAATTCTAGCTTACAGGATAAGAAGTGTCAGTACCAAATATTGTTTGAAATTCTTTGCCTTTTTCCTATTCCACTGTTGACCAATCTGGAGATAAGATGGCTAGAATTAAAGTAGCTATGTAAGAGCTTGAATGACATTGAGAATAGAGTTAACGTATGTCAAAAACAGGGAGAACAGGATCAAAGACACTGCATAGGTTACCCAGTGCTGGACTGCTTGTCTCTGCCTGTTGACTTGTGTTACAGAGGAGAACAAACTTCTAAGTCAAATCATTGTTATTTTGGTATTCCTGTCACTCAGAGTAAACTTAATTCTCATGAAATCACTGTCTTTTGATTTAAAGTTCCTTTTAATACCAATAGTATGTGCCAAACACAGGTCACTGGTTTCCTCAAATTTCCCTCGCACATAAAGGTTGACCAGGGATTTTCTCTATCCCTTTTCTCACTGGGTCCTATAAACCTCTTTTTTTCTGAGTTCCTTGTAGTTAATATTCTAATTTTCAGAATTAGATGTCATCACTATTAAGGGAATTTCTGGGCTGGAGTGATAGCACAGTGGTAGGGCGTTTGCCTTGCACGCAGCCAACATGGCTGACCTGAGTTCGATTCCTCCGCCCCTCTCGGAGAGCCCGGTAAGCTACCGAGAGTATCTTGCCCGCATGGCAGAGCCTGGCAAGCCACCCGTGATGTATTCGATATGCCAAACACAGTAACAACAAAATCTCCAATGGAGACGTTACCGGGCCCACTCGAACAAATCGATGAACAATGGGAGGGCCTTTACCTTTACCTTTACCTTATTATATTTTTATTTTAAAGGAGACTTAAAACATGGTGAATGAAGGAGATCAATCTGTACCTGTGAGACAAGCTCATCAGCAGCCTGATGGTGCCTTCTTTTCCAGATACCCCAAAATTGCTGCTGGCCAGACCCCAAAAACTTGGGGCAAAGTTTACTAAGAAAGTAAATGGCCAAAAGTTAGGTATGTAGGAGACCCACCCACAAACCACCTCCGGTTCAGCTATATAATTGGAGGCATGGCTTCTCTGGTTCCTGATCAAGCTGCTTAATGGCCATGATCCCAGAGACACAGAAACAAAACTTGAAACTCAGCAGCTTTTGGCAGAAATGCATCCAGACCGCGCAGTCGGTTACTGTCGCTGGGCTATTCCAGGGGGGAAAGGGTGGCTCTTCCTCTGCCTGCTCCCCCTTGGCAGCTCGGTGGCCACCATCCTCCAGAGGCCATTGGACAGTCAGGTTTGGGCCCACAGTGATGAGACACAAGGGGTCTCACAGATGGATAGGGAGCCGGCCCTTTCTTCCCTACCCCAACGAGACCCTGAGTTGCCTTAAATGAATGGCCTCACTGGCTCCTGATCAAGCCATTTAATGGCCATGATACCAGAGACTCAGAAACAAATGACGGAACCGAGTGGCTTTTGTCAGAAATGCGTCCAGTCCCTGCAGTAGGTTACCGGCACTGGACCACTCCACGTGGGAATAGATTTCATGCCTTGGCCTGTTCCCCCTGGCCAGGTGGCCACTATCCTCCAGAGGCCACTGGACAGTCAGGTTTGGGCCCACAGTGGCGAGACACATGGGGCCTCACGGGATGGGGGTGGAGCTGACCCTTTCTTCTCATCCCAATGAGACTCTGAGATGCCACCCACGAATGGCCTCTCTGGCTCCTGATCAAGCCGCTTAATGGCCAAGATCCCAGAGACTCAGAAACAAATCTTGAAACCCAGCGGCTTTTGGCAGAAATGCGTCTGGACCATGCAGTAGGTTACTGTCGCCAGGCCACCCCAGGGGGTAAAGGATGCTGTCCCTCCGCCTGCTTCCCCTTGGTGGCTTGGTGGCCGCCATCTGCCAGAGGCCATTGGACAGTCAGGTTTGGGCACGCAGTGACGAGACCTCATGGGATGGGGGTGGAGCCGGCCCTTTCCTCCCCACCCCAAAAATACTCTGAGTTGCCACCCACTAATGGCCTTTCTGGCTCCTAATCAAGCTGCTTAATGGCCATGATCCAAGAGACACAGGTACAAACCTTGGAACCAGCAGGTTTTGGCAGAAATCCCTCCAGATTTAAGTGTTAAAATTTCAGAATTTCAAAATTGCGTGTCCACTACTGCAGCCATGCAACATGATACGTTATTCATAACGAGCAACAGAAAACAGTCTACTGTTGCCTTTTCAGGGGATCTGAGTGTTGGGGTAAAATCCCAAGTAATAATGGTGGGTCTGGTGTCAAAATATTGAATGTGATCAAAGTAGAGAGAGAGTAATGTGGAAATAATCTGTCCCACAGGTAGGGGGAGGGTATGGGATGCGGGTATACTGGGGTTTTGGTGGTGGAGAATGGGCACTGGTGAAGGTCGGGTGTTTCATTGTATGACCAAAACTTAAACCCAAAAGCTTTGTAACTGCTCTCACAGTGATTCAATAAATAAAATTATAAAAAAGGAAAAAAAAAATAAGGTGGAGTTCATGCTCAATTCAATCAGCTATTCAGTGGCTGAATAAATAGCAGTACTCCTACTTAAAAAAAAATATGGTGAATAATAGACCTCTAGGTCATTTGCCTTTTCATTTCTAATATTTTAGAAACTGTTGAGTATGATGCTTGTATTCTCTATGTCTACTAACCCAAACCTATATTCTCATCCTTGTTTCAAGGATTCTTTGGGTCTTTTAGTACCTCCAAAGTCTCTGTATTTCCTCATCCCTGTGATTTCTAGGGCACATACTGTTGCCTCGACTCATCCCATAGTTGTTTGAAGCATTTCAGAGTCATTCTATGTCAAGAGCCTATGAACAATACCTTTTAGTGAAGTAACTGAGCTCCCAAATTCATCAACATCTACACCCAAAAAGCTTTTATGACTATAGAAATCTATACCTGGATCCATTTATATTGATATTTTCCATACAGTCAAGCTAGCTTTATCAAAATCACTCAGTCAATTTTTATTATTTTTGCTTTGTGGGATTATGAAAGTCATGTAAACTGTGGAAAATGTAGAAATACAGAAACATAGAGAGGAAAATAGCAGTCTCTCAACCTTTTGACATAGAAGGAAGCATACTGAAGATATTTATTTCCTTGTAGCCTCTATGTGAGTGTGATTGTGAATATTTTATTTTATACTGGCGATGCTTCTTCTTTTGATATTATTTGCACCAACTTACCTATCTGCCTTCTAATCCACCTACTTGGACTGAAACACTCTTTAATTTGCAGATGAGCGGGTTTGGAGGGGGCCGGGTTGAGTTTCCCTCCTCGCTCCGACCAGGGCTCCAGCAGCCGAAGACCTCCAGAACCAGCCACCACCATGCTGAGACCACTCTCCACACGCATGAAGGTATCAGCAGAGGAACAAAGGCATGTGTGTTCTGGGGCTGAGATCTCCAAGCCTGCTCAGTTCGGGGCTGAGCATCCTCAACCCAGATCCTCCACCTTCCAGTAGGCAGGGGTCACACCCACCAACTGGCCCCCTGGCGCCGTGTAATCCCATCAACAGCCAAGACCCAGAGACTATAAAACCCAGCTCCTGGAAGCTGATAATAAGATAACAAGACATCTTATTATCTCATTCTTACTTTGGACAAACCGGCAGGCTACCGAATGTAACCTGCCCACGCGGCAGAGTCTAGCAAACTCCTTGTGGCGTACCCAATATGCCAAATGCCAGTAACAATGATGGGTTTTATTCTCCTAAGCCTGAAACAGCCTTGAATATGGCACTTTTTAAAATTCTCAGGGCTAGGATGAAGGAGATGTTACTGGGGCCTGCTCGAGGCAATCGACAAACAACAGGATGGTCGTGATCTTGATCATGAAGCTAGAAATTAACCAGTCCCATTTTTAAGTATTTCTTATTTATATGACTATAAGTCAAAGTAAAACTTGACACAAAAAATTTCTCTACTTTGGACTTTTACATTAGGCTTGATTCCCTGACATAAAAGAATGCTACATTCTTAGATAGTTTAAGGACTCAATACATATAGGAAATTGCTAAACATAAGCTGTGTTAATTTATTTTAAAAATTATTTATTTTTTACTAAAAACTATGGTCTATAAAGTTATTGATAATTGAGTTTTCAGCATGTCATATTTCAACACTAATCCCTCCACCAATGTCAACTTCTCCCCACCATTTTCCTATATTCCCTCCCACCACAAACGCCACAATATCCCCGCCTATTCTAGTAGCTACAACTTAGATCTCATGTTTTCATATTCTCTTAGATATTGGAACAAAGTTCCAGTAGGTGCAACTTAGATCTCATGTTTTCAGTTTTGTAGAGTCTGTATTTTGGATATATGGCTGTATACATTTTGAACTTGTTGTTACTGTGTTTTGGCATATCGAATATGTCACAGGTAGGAGTGATAGCACAGCGGGTAGGGTGTTTGCCTTGCATGAGGCCGATCTGGTTGACCTGAGATCGATTCCTCCGCCCCTCTTGGAGAACCAGGCAAGCTACTGAGAATATTTAGCCCGAATGGCAAAGCCTGGCAAGCTACCCATGATGTATTCTATATGTCAAACACAGTAAGAATAAGTTTCACAATGTTACTGGGCCCGCTTGAGCAAACTGATGAACAACGGGAGGACAGTGACAGTGACAGGCTATATACATGGATATAAGACTCACACATATCACCAGTATAACCGAAGCCCTAATGCCCATTATCCCATTAATTCTCATTCTCATCTCTCCCTGATCCCTCCTCCTTCCCCACCCTCTCTTCCCATCCCCCGATCCTCGCATCACCACTAACACCTTTATTTCTTTCCTTCTCTGTCCTTCTCTGTCCTTCTCTGTCCTTCTCTGTCCTTCTCTGTCCTTCTCTGTCATTCTCTGTCCTTCTCTCTAAACACTGGGGTCAATGGTGATGAAGGCACCATCCTTGTATTACAATATATTTCCTCATCCAGTATTCTATATAGCACAGATAAATGATATCATCCTGCATTTGCCTTTCTCCTTCTGGCTTAAATCAATACAATATCTTCCAGTTCCAACTGTTTTGCAGCAAATTGCATGATTTCATTGTTCCTTGCAGCTGCCCAGTATGCCATGGTGTATATATACCACATCTTCATAATCCATTTATCTGTCATCGGTCACCTAGGTTGATTTCATACCTTAGCTATTGTACTGAGTGCATTATCCACCAAAAAATGGATAAGGGTGAGAAGCTGTTTTGTCATGACCCAAGTAATATCTCACTGCTCTAATATACTTATCTATTTACATTAAAATGTTTGCTAGTATGGAGTTATTTTTAAATGTTATTTATATAAAATGTGCATTTTTAAAATTCCAGCTGAAGCTATATGTTTTTTCATCAATAAAGAAGATAGGAGGTGAATAGAAACTTCCTCAAAGGAGACACAGGTGGCTAATGGATGTATGAAAAAAAGACTTTGCATCACTTATCATGAGGGAAATACAATTCAAAACAAGAGTGTGATATCTCTTTTACTAGTGAGACTGGTACATATCACAAAGAACAAGACCCACCGGTGTTGGTGTAGATGTGGGGGGGGGGAGGAAATCTGTTCCACTGTTGTAGGGAAAGTCCAGTGACCTCTTTCAGAGGATTGATATAGACAGTTCTCAATAAACTAAGAATTGAGCTTCCATATTACCCAGAAATTCCACTTCTGAGCATCTATCCCAAGGGCCAAAAACTCTGTACAGCAAAGACATGTGAGATCCTGTTTATTGCAGTACTCACAATAGCAAAAATATAGAAACACCCTAAGAGTCCAAGAACAGATTAGTGAATAAAGAAACCATGGTACGTATGCACAATGGAATTTCACTCTGCTATAAGAAAAGATGAAATTATACAATTTGCCAAACATGGATGAAACTGAAGAGTATCATGTTGAATGAAGTTAGCAAGAGGAGGACAGGCAAATACAGAAAGGTCATTTTCATATGTGGAATATAAAGCATAGTTTTTGTTGTTGTTTGTTTTGATTTTGGACACATCCAGTGGTGCTCAGGACTTATGTCTGGCTCTGATCTCTGAGCTTAAGGATCACTCCTGGTGGGGCTTGGGAGATTAAACCTTATTTTGTTGTGTGCCTTGCTAGCTGTACCGTCTCTCCAGTCCCCTAAAAAAAGTATAGTAAGGAAATAACAAAATGCCAAAGCAATAAAACATGAGAACTGGTCTACAGAATGAGTTGTTACCATGGTATGGAGATGAGGAAGGAAGTGGAGAGGAGAACCTGAGACAATGGTGGAGGGGAGCGGACATTCTTATGGAGATGTGTAGTGCTGGAACTTTTTTTTTTTTTTATTTTTTTTTTATTTTTTTTCTTTTTTATTAGTGAAACGACATGAGGTACAGTTGTAGATTTACAAATTTTTGTGCTTGGATCTCGGTCATACCCCGATCAAATACCCATCCCTCCACCAGTGCCCATTTTCCACCACCAGGATAATATCCCTCCCCCCCCATCCTCCCATCCCCCCATCCCCCCCTGCCACTGTGGCAGGGCATTCCCCCCTGTTCTCTCTCTCCTCCTGGGCGCTGTGATCAGCCAAAGAGGCATTGAGTGGCGAACATGTTCAGCCCAGTCTACTTTCAACCTGCATCTCCCCTCCTGGGAGGATCCTCCAAACACCCTCCACTTGGTGTTCCCCTTTCTATCTGAATTGTCCTTTCCCCTAGAATACCCAGCTGGAAGTACTTGCAATAGCAATTAGGCAAGAAAAAGACATTAAGGGCATTCAGGTAGGAAAGGAAGAAATAAAGCTCTCACTATTCGCAGATGATATGATACTATACTTAGAGAACCCAATAACCTCCACCAAAAAACTCCTAGAAACAATAGACTTGTATAGTAAAGTTGCAGGTTATAAAATCAATACCCAAAAGTCCATGGCTTTCCTATATGCAAACAGTGAGAGAGAGGAAAGCTACATGAAAAAATCAATCCCGTTCACAATTGTGCCCCAGAAAATCAAGTACCTAGGAATCAGCCTAACTAAGGAAGTAAAGGACCTGTACAAAGAAAACTACAAAACGCTACTTCAGGAAATAAAAGAGGACATGAGGAAATGGAAAGACATCCCCTGCTCATGGGTCGGAAGACTGAACATTGTCAAAATGGCAATACTACCGAAAGCACTGTACAAATTCAATGCAATCCCTATAAGGATACCCATGACGTTCTTCAAAGAAATGGAGAAAACACTCCTGAAATTTATATGGAACAATAAACCCCCACGAATAGCTAAAGCAATTCTGGGGAAAAAGAAAATGGGTGGAATCAACCTCCCGAACTTCAAACTTTACTACAAAGCGGTAATAATCAAAACAGCATGGTACTGGAACAAAGGCAGAACTACAGACCAGTGCTGGAACTTTTAATGCATGAAACTGCATCACCATTGAACATCATGGTGACTCAAATAAGCCCCGGTCACGGTCCTCCCATTGTTCTTCGATTTGCTTGAGCGGGCCCACTAACGTCTCCATCGTGAGACTTGTTGTTACTGTGTTTGGCATATTGAATATGTCACTGATAGCTTGCCAGGCTTTGCTGTGCGGACGAGATACTCTCGGTAGCTTGCCGGGCTCTCCAAGAGGGGCGGAGGAATCGAACCCGGCTCGGCCAGCCGGCTGCGCGCAAGGTAAACACCCTACCGCTGTGCTCTCGCTCCAGCCCAATTCAAATAAAATATTAAAAATGTTCCTATTAATTTGGGTTTTTTTAAGTGTTCTTGACTACCAAATATTACTATTTTTTTAATTTGAAGAAGCATTTTGGCTTTTCCCCCCTTCTTTGGTTTTCAGGGCTTATTCCTGACTCAGCCCACAGGGTTCACTTCTGGTGGGGTCAGAAGATAATGTGGGGTGCCAGGGATCATGTGCAAGCAAACACCCACCTGCCATGCCGTCTGATTCCTTGAACATATCAAGTTCGAGGTGTGTTTGGTGCACCTCAAAGTCTGTGCCTCGTGGGCTACTAAAATCTGAACGCGAATGAGATGATTTAGGGTATCTTGCGTGCAGTACTTAATGTTCAGATAAAGTAGTAAGGTAGATATGCTCTCTCAGGCAGGGGCTGTGAGTGAAAATAGCAAAGGAGTGAAGAAACAACATTTACGATGCAAACTAAATGGGAAGTTATAAAATGAAACAGAACTAATATCCAGAGGAAGAGCGGACAGAAAAGTATGGTATCTTGGAAACAGAAGGAAGATGGTTTCTTAGAAAAGCAGACTGATGATATTGTCAAATGCTCCCTACATATCAGAAAAGCTGATTGCAGAGTTGCTTTAGGAACTGTCTGTAGGAGAAAACTTAAGTCAGTTGACAAGAGGGAAAGAAGGAAATGGGATGTGCAGTGTTGGTGATTCTCTAATATCTGACTTTGAGGGACAAATAGAAGAGAGTGAAAGCTAAAAGAGTATCTGGTTAATGTAATTCATACATTTCATTTTGACATTTCATTTCATTTTATATCTTTTATTTACTCCCGTCTTTCATAGTTCTTTACAAAAATTATAGCACTCTGGATTTTGAAAATTACCAGTTATGGTTCTTTTTGGCAAAAACTAATTTTTTCTTATTGTAAGCATGAGCTTCTTTTATAGTTATCAACTATTGCTCATATGCAGAAATCATATTGATTTCAAATATAGATACTGTAATATAGAGATAACGTAATAAAGTAGATATCATTATTTTGTTTTCACTTTCTGTACTTATAAAAATTTATATCATTATACTAATTTCATAGTGATACATGGTAATCTGATTCGAATGACTATAGCTTATTACTTTGACTCTTCTAAGTATATAAATATTGACTTTTTATTATGATAAGTATAAATGAAGTTCCCTCTTATGTTCTTTTAGGGCAGAGCCCATACCTTAGAATTGAAATTCAAAAGGAGACTGTGGAAATTACTACACTAATCTTTTTTTTTTTTTAAGAACTCTGACTCCACATCCTTATTCATGTGCTTTCTAAGTCTTGTTACAACACCATAAACTAAATGTGCATTTCATTTCCCCCAGACCACATCAGCTTTAGGATAGGGGAGAGAATATTAAAGGTTTATATCATATTAATTACAGTAATAAAACATAACTAATTTTAGTGGTGCCTCCAGCAACAACTTTTCAGAAGCTAATTAAATTTTTGCTCTTGCTCCTCATGCCAAATTCAGTGCTTGTAAACCATGATTGGTTTCTGCTGCTTCTCCCTTCTCTGCATGACCATGGACATGGATTTCATGCCATCATCTCTCATGTTGCCACCCCCCAAAGGAAGGAAGTGTTCTTTCAATTTTATGGGCACAAGAACCTTTTTTCACTGGGTTTCTAAGAGTAGCCTGGCTCTGTCAAGTTATAGTCCTTACTATAATTTAATCCATGTGTTATAGACTGGAGGTTCTTTGAAACGTTGCATGTTGCTGTGAGCTGATGTTGGAGTCTAATCTTTAATGTGATGGTAGAGTTTTGGGGAAATAATTAAGTTTAGGTAAAGTAATAAGTTTGGGACCCCCATGGTCTATAAGAAGATTTATAAGAAGATTTCAGTGTATTTGCTCCCCAGACCCCACATTTTCATCCTCAACTTACTCACGACACTGCTTTTCTAAGTATAAGTCAGAAAGAAGATGAAAGGTGTAATCTGCAAGCCACAAAAAGGATTTTCACCTAGCATGTGTGGCTGGCCTCCAAGCCATGGAGCAAAAATCCTGGTACTAATCTTGGCCATCCTTGGGTGTTAGTCTCCTATTTTGTTACTTTATGTTCCCCAGAAAATGCAATCTTTCTCTGTCTATCCCTCCCTTTCTAACTCATTTCTCTTAGCATGATACCTTCCATGTAGTACTACTTGTATGTAAGTTTCATGACTTCATCTTTTCTAACTGCTACATAGTACTCCATTGTGTAAATGTACTGAAGTTTCTTTAACCAGGATGAGAGAAGAATGCTGAAAGTAGACTATAGACCAAAAATGATTGCCATTCAATGCCTCTTTTGCAAACCACAACATCCCCAAATAAGAGAGAGAACAGAGGGGAATGCCCTGCCACAGAGGCAGGATGGGATGGGGGGGTATGGGGGGGAAGGATACTGGGATCCGTGGTGGTGGGAAATGGGCACTGGTGGAGGGATGGGTATTTGATCATTGTATAATTGAAACCCAAGCACAAAATATGTAAGTCTACAACTGTACCTCATGGTGTCTCACTAATAAAAATTTTAAAAAAAGGACTTTCACTAGAGCTTGAATTTGTCACTTTGGTACTCTGATTTGGAGTACCAGAATTGTGAGAAATAACCCTTGTTTTAGTCACCCAGTGTATGGTATTTTATTGTAGCAGCCCAAACTGCCCGAGATACACATCCTTCTCTTAAAAATGCAAAAGCAAACTTTGTTGAACTATAATTTCCATGAAATATGGCATCTAGGTATGTGGATGAATTGACAAATGTGAACCTGTGTAACATCTTAATCAAACCAAACAAGATTTGGTACTCCCAAATTTCCTATACCATTTTGTTGACAGTGTCTCTCTCCATCAGTTACAGGAAACCAGTGGTATGTTTTCTGCTAATATACATCAAATTTGTCCAATTTATAATTAAAAATGATGAGCCATAAGGTACGTGACCTTTTGTGCCTGCCTCTTCTTACTCAATGTTTTTGGTTTATTAATGTTAGGGTATAAGATGTCATTTCCTCTTTATTTCCAAGTAACTTTCTGCTTGCAAATTTATAATAATTTGTTTAGTCAGACACCTGCTGATGGATAGATGTTTTCTCCCTGGTTTTTGGCTATTATAAATAAGTGTGGTATGAATAATCATTTACAAAAACACTTTTCATGGCTGTATACCTTGGCCTGAGACTGCTAGTTGTAAGTAGCATATAGACATTTTTCTGCCTCTTTCCTCTTCCAAATTACTTGCAAATTTTTTTCATGTAATTCTGTCAGAAAACACTGTCTATGTAATAAATCAATGTCATTAGGGGAACATTAGAACAAAATCCTAGTAAATTTCTAATGAGTTGTTCTTTATCATTGAATAAATTTCTATCTTGCTAGTAATAATTTTATCTATTTTCCTGATATAAATATCACTTTATTTGATTATAAATAATATATATTATATATTAGAAGGGTATTTTGATGTCCTGACTTTTAAAATATTATTCATATTAAAAATAATTTATGACTACTACTCTTGGGTTGGAGAGATACACAGGGGTTAAGGAGCTCCCCCGTATGCAGTCAACTCTGATTCAATCCCCAGCACTGAAAAAGGCCCATCAAATACTTTTAGGAGTTTATCCCTGAGCACAAAGTCAGGAATAAGCCCTGAGTTCTGCTGGGTAAGGCCTCCAACACACCCTCACGCCATAATTTAAAATTAATTTATGATCAGATAAGCTGCATTATTTAGTGTAAACTGCCCTATTTTGGTTTTGAATTTTAAAAAAATCCTTATTGGGGTGTTGTGATTTAAATTTGTTAATGATGGGTGCATACATCATTCCAATACTATACCAACCACCAGAGTATCCCCTGCCCTCTATCAAAGCCTCAAAGGTCCACTCTTTTCAGCTCTTCCTCCAAAATCTCAAATTTGTGAACCAGCTCCCTGTTCTGTTGCCTTTGGCCATTTCTTGCTCCCTTGTTGTGTATCTTTAAATCCCACATATTGAGAGGCTATTTTGTGTTGATTTCTCTCCTTCGAACTTCACTCAGCATGTTATCCTCTAAAACTGTTCTTCTTGGTTACCTTCTCTAACCACAATACTTGGGAAGCAAGAATTTTCATTGCTTTTGGTTTTTTGTTCGTATTAACATTCATACTTTAAAGTGCATATTTTCAAAATACTTTTATGCATTTTATGAGACTAAGTAGCACAGTCTCAGGGACTACTTCCAGTGGCACCTGGAGGATACCAGAGCTACACCTGGCAAAGTTCAGGGGCTATGAGATTCTGGGGTCCAAAATCAAATCCTTGCACAACACATGTAAAAAAAATGTGCCTCTGAGCTAGCTCCCTAGCACTCAATATTATTATAAGTCTTTTTCCTATTTGAAACATTGGGTATTGAGTCCCATGTAAAAGAGGACTTATACCTGATCTCCCATTATCCTAAAATGGGTGGATATGGTTCTTTGTTAAATTATTATTTAAAGATTATGTTTTATCTAGTTTATATTTGAGTCAGACAGTTGTATCTACTTTAAATAAATACATCACAGGACACTTAATACCCATCTTTCAAGAATACTGCACCATATTTGATGGGGTTCAAACATGTTTTGAACCATGGGAACACCTGCAAGGGAGATTAGAGGTTGCCATAAAAGCCTCTATCCCTCTCAGAGTGCCTGGCAAGCTACTGAGAGTATCCTGCCTGCATGGCAGAGCCTGGAAAGCTATCCGTAGCATATTTGATATATCAACAAGCTATCTGTAGCATATTTGATATATCAAAAACAGTAAACACAATGGGTCTCATTCTCCTGACCAGGAAAGAGCCCCCAGGACAGCAGTGTTAAGAAGGATGAGGAAGGAGATGCTGATAAAATCTCAGGCCAAACTTATCACTTAATGACTTAACTTCCTGTTAGTCCTCGATTTGCTCGAGCAGGCACGAGTAACGTCTCCATTCATCCCTGTCACGTGCCAGTGTAGCCCAATGGCATCTGTTCGCTCTGGGAACATGAAGAGCCTCAAACCGATCGTTCATGATCTTGATGAAGAAGTCTGACCATCTGGTAGGTGGGCGGCCACGTGGTCTTTTGACATCCCGTGGGATCCAGTCGGTAACAGCTCTAGTCCAGCAGTCGTCTTTAAATCTCATTACGTGACCAGCCCATCTGATTTTTGACACCTTGGCAAACGAGACAGCGTCCCTGATTCTTGATTGTCGACGAATGTCGGAACTCCGGATTCTTTCTTTCATTTGAGTGAAACGTGATATTCCAAGCATAGCTCTTTCAATTCCTCTTTGGGAGACCCGAATAGCATTCTCATCCTGTTTACATAGGGCCCAGGTCTCTGAGGCATATGTCATTCCAGGCCAAACTAGGCTGCCAAAACGAAGAAGGACTAAAATGACCATCTGCACTTTCAATGCATGTACGTTGCCATCAGATGCATCCATTGAGGACCTGATGGTGCAAGCATGGAAAATCAAGTACGACATCATTGGTCTGGCTGAGATGAGACAGCATCGACCAAATCACGCCATTTTTGACACCAGAGAAGAACTGTTCCTTGGAACATGCAACAAAAGAGGTATCAGTGATGTTGGTGTCCTTGTCAACATGAACTTGGCCATGAGCATTGATTCATTTGAATGCCTAACAACCCGAATCGGACGTCTACACTTGAATAGATGTGGCTCACTACCAGCAGTTTCTATCTTTGTTGTCTACGCAACAATATCCAAGTGTGATGAAGAAGAAATTGAGAAGTTCTACATGGATCTAGAGAAATTATATAAAGAAGACCACACCTTCTACAAGATCATTGTTGGTGATTTTAATGCCAAGATAGGACCAAGAAGATCAGTCGAAGAACTCCACATCAGGACCCATGACCTAGAATGGAACGAACAGGGTGAGAGACTGAGTTCATCATATCGACCAAGACCATCCATAGTAACTCACAGTTCCAGAAGGCTGAATCTAAACGTTGGACATGGGAGTCTCCTGGTGGACGGTTCCACAATGAAATTGACCACATCATATTCAATCAACGGTTTTTCCTGACCAATGTCACTGTTGTCCCAAAATTCCAAATGGGATCGAACCACCATCTCCTTTGTGCAAAATTATATTTCACGGAATGGGGAGAAAGGGCTGCAAAGTTTAAGAAGAGAATTCCCAGAATGACCACCAACTGGGAGCTCTTTGACACTATTGTGGCAACATAGGAAGATGCCGTCATTGACATCATTGACGAAGAATATGATCGACTGGTTCAGTACCTCTATGGTTGTGCTAGGAACACTGAGAGAGAGAAAGTCACAAAAAGACACCTGTCTTCGAAAACTCTGGAGCTCATTCATCAACATGGCTTGCTACGAACCTCAGGCAACCAGGAGTGAACATCTGAGCTCACAAAGCAGTGCAGAGAAGCGGTAAAGGAAGACCTCAAAGAGAGAAGACCATCAGTGCTGGCCTATGCAGCAGAATCCGGGAAAAGTATTCACAATGCCGGCTTGTCCTTCACCAACTACAAGACCAAGATGACTGCTCTCCAACTTCCTGATGGATCTATCATATCTTCCAGAAGGATAATGGAGAAGATTATCCATGACTTCTACTTGAATCGCTTCGATAGCCACGCCCACCTGCCCACATACCAAATTCTGCAGGATGGATATGTCATTCCTAACATTCTCCCTTCTGAAATCCATTAAACCATTTCATTGGTAAAGAAGCAACCAGCACCCAGAACAGGGACGAATGGAGATGTTACTGGTGCCCACTCGAGCAAATCGATGTGTAACCGGATGTCAAGTGATCAAGTGATCAAATGTTATAGTTTACATCTGAGTCATAAAATTGCATCTACTTTAAATAAATATTGATGTTTTCTCCTGTATCAACAACTATTTCAGTTTGCCTTTCATGAAAAATGTCACTTATTGATAGCACAGTGGGTAGGGCATTTGCCTTACACGAGTCTGAGCTGAGTTTGGTTCCTTCATTCCGGAGAGCCCAGCAAGCTACCAAGAGTATCCTGTCCTCACGGCAGAGCCTGGCAAGCTCCTCGTGGCATATTTGATATGCCAAAAACAGTAATAGCAAGTCTCACAATGGAGATGTTACTGGTGTCCTTTTGAGCACATCGATGAACAACGGGAGGACAGTTCTACCTTTTAACGTTGCTGCATACGTTGGGTAATGTATCTTATCCATCTTCTTTCATTGTAATTAGAGGAATAACAGAACAGAATTTTCTATTCTACATTCATTTGGGCTTCTGGGTTCATATGGACTTCTTAGTGATTTTTATCTGTTCTTTTTCGATGGGTGAGATATCTTCTTTTTGATAAGGTATGGGCAGTGGGGGTCTTACGGGCCTTAAGAGTAACTTTTGGTGATTCTTTGTCAACTAGGTGGGGTTCTTGCCCTAGCTAGGACCCAAGGATACAGGATACGGTGCTACTTGAACCCCCTATGACCAGACACCATCAGAGTCATCCCAGTGTGGGATATTCCAGGTGTACTAAGGACACACCTGGCCATGACAATGCCTGGGGAACTCTAAGGCTATGTTGAGTGATTCAGGAGGGATAGACATGTGATACTAGAGTTGAAACCAGAATCTCATGCTTTTAAGTTATGTGCTCTAATGTCCTTACTATTCCTGCTTTACCTTTCCTTTTTGTAGTGCCTGTCATTAAACCTAGGACTTCACACACTTGAAACATTTGTTCACTGGGGTATAGCCCTGATACTCCCAGGTGTATTTTTTCCTTCTTCTTAGATTAGATTTACTTGTTGACTCCGTTTTACTTCTTACTCACTTTTTCCATTACAAACATGATCATCTTTGCTCTGCTGGCCTATTACCTATTTTAACACTGTTTTCTAGTCATCCAGTTACCCTCAAACAAACAGAAACACTGTCCTCCCATTGTTCATCGATTTTGCTCAAGCAGGCCCAGTAACGTCTCCATTTTGAGACTTCTTGTTACTGTGTTTGGCATATTGAACACATCACAGGTAGATTGTCAGGCTTTGCCATGCGGGTGAGATACTCTCGGTAGCTGGCCAGGCTCCAGTTAAAGAATTTTAAAACATAGAAGCAGAGTATGTTTCAACCCATCACTGACTGCAGAATAGAAGATGCAGAGGGGTAGCTGTATGTTAACTTAGTTCTATCATGAGGTGATGGTTGTTACACAGAATTAATTAGGCGTAATGAGTATGAAGAGAATGGAAAACATTCAGAAGACATTAAAGAACCTCAGAATTAACACTTTGAGTCTGGATGATAGTGAGGTGGGAGTGATAAAGAGGTCATGGGACTCTAGTTGTATGGAGGATGATGTCATTTACTGAGTTGTAGAATACTGGACGTCAAGGGTGGGAGTGGAGGGGAGGAAGAAGAGAAGGATGAAGAGTCCATTTGCAAGTGACGGTGATGTGACCTTTCAGTCTACCATACATTTTTTTTGGTATTATGTTTTAATTTTTTTAAAAAACCTTGTAAAGCAAATATGACAGCTAAAATTCAACTAGTTCTGATAGAGGTAGGATTGAAAGGCATGGATCCCAGACTGCCTAGTCACTGTTGCCAATTTTCAGTTAAACCCTACTATTTAGCAATAATCAAAATGCAAATATAATTGATTTACTTAATTACTTGTTTTTGATTAGTCTCTAGGATACCATTTTACAATGAATTTTTTCCCTTTATATTCTTTCCTTCCAAGCAGAAAAGATAGGACTATTTAGCAGGCAGATAAGCTTGGAAAGTGAGCGAAGCTATTGAAAAATAAAATGGAAAACAAATTTGTATAAGAGCAGGGCTTGAATTGAAAAAACCCTAGAGAGAAAAATGTAATAAGCCGACTTAATGAGCCAACCAATTTCAATAGAAAATTATTGGGGGAAGAATTTTTTTGAATGACATGTAGGGATATTTCACTTTCACGGTGTCAAAAAGACTCTTGGGGAAAAGCGTAGGCTTATTCAACAAAGACAAAGGAGAGGGTTTTGAAAAATAGGACTGTCAAGAGTCTCTAAGTCTCTCACAGTTAGAGTAAAATAGGATTAGTGATTGTTAGGGTTCAGGTGTTAAAGTCACATAATTTTACAGCATTATTTATGCATGTCTATGTACATATCTATCATCTATCCATCCACCTATCCTTTCTTTCTATCCTCCTGACTGGAATATATGCATGCACCTGACCCAATAGAAAAACAGAAGACCAAGAAAACTGTTTTCAGAATTGATCTTAGAGGAGGTATGATTGGTAACATTGTATGAATAGGCATGTGACAAGTGAAGCAGTAGCTGGCTGACTCCTTATCATCAAAAAGTTGTAAAATAGTATTTTACTTAGTCTAAATCATGTGAAAACTAAAGAATACACTTGCTAATAAATTCAGACTTCTTTAGTGCTTGGTAAATTTAAGAGATATGCGATAATCTCGAAACATAAACCTTCTGATTTACATGTCTGCACACATTTCTTTGCTCATATTATTTACTTCATTATTGTACTATTATTGGAACATATATTCCCTTCCCAATCCACAATACTTTAATGAAGATGACAATCTTTCGTTATTTAGAGAGAAAAAAAATCACTGACTTTTTTTTCCCCATATGTGATGCAGAATTATATGTTGATCAGGTGAGAAAAGCCTGATACGCTTTTCAGATTCATTTTCAACCTAGAAACTACTTTTCCTTAGACTTTGTACAGGTGAAACTGTATGTATTGGATCATTCAGTAATATGCATTTAAATTACTTTTTCAAACTGAGCAAATTCTGAAGATTCTACATTACTATTTACTAAGATTTTTAAGGACTGAGAGTTTTGACTCTGCTGAAAAATCAATATCATAGAGAAAAGTCACACAACTACAGAAAAATTGAACTTTCTCTTACAACGTTACTCTATGACAAAAAGGGGGAAAAAAACCCCTCCCATGTTATATGGGCCATAGTGATAATACAGCAGATAGAGTGTCTTGCATGCGGCTGACCAAGGTTCGATCACCAGATTCTCAAATGACCCCTGAGCTCTGCCATAAGTGATCCCTGGAAACAGAACCAGTTGTAACTCCTGACCACAACTGTGTGTGGTCAAACAAACAAACAAATAAAAAACATGCTATTCATGCATATTCTACATGTGGTGTAACTGGTTGTTGATGCTTGATTCTCAGATATCAGAATGTTCAGCATGCGACAAAAACAAAGACTTTAGTGGCCCAGTGGGTAAAGTGCTTTCTTTTTAGAATCACGAACACTTCAGGAATGACCCTGGTATGGATCAAAAACCAAAAATAAAATAAATCAAACAACTATTGGTTGATGCATAATGATCAACATCTTCATTAAGTTATAATGGATTGTGAAGGAAATGTATACTCCAATAATAATAATAATACAATAATAAAGGGCTGGAGCGATAGCACAGTGGTAGGGCTTTTGCCTTTCATGCAGCCAGCCCTGCCAAGCCGGGTTTGATTCCTCTGCCCCTCTCGGAGAGCCTGGCAAATTACCGAGAGTATCTCACCCGCACAGCAAAGCCTGGCAAGCTACCCATGACGTATTCAATATGCCAAACACAGTGACAACAAATCTCAAAATAGAGACATTACTGGGCCCACTCGAGCAAATTGATGAATGATGGGAGGACAGGACAGTGACAATAATGAAATAAATAATGTAATCAAAGAAATGTGTGCACGCACATGAATCAGAAGTAGGTTTATCTTTCGAGATTATCACATATCTCCTAAATCTACCAATAAATCATCAAACAAACAAATGAAAGAACTTCAGATGACTTATTTTTATTTTATTCTCTGATGGTATTTTAAAAGCAGGTCAAAATGCTGAAGACATACTTTTGCTGAAATAATTATTTATGAATTGGTTTTGGCCACACTGCTCTCTTTAGGAGACATTGTAATGGTATGACTGTTGTTCTAATCCCACAAAAAGCAGCACAGAATATTGGGAAAAAAACTTGACATTTATAGTCAAACACCTGGCCCCAAGTCAGGTGTCACCGTATGAAACCTCTGTTATGTTGACAAGGGTCAATTAATTTCCCCTTGGCACAGTGATAGTAAGAAACATGAGCTGCTAACTCTGGGAAGAGCAAAAAATCTTCTGTGCCCCTCTCGGAGAGCCCGGCAAGCTACCGAGCAAGCTACCCAGAGTATCTCGCCCGCACGGCAGAGCCTGGCAAGCTCCCCGTGACGAATTCAATATGCCAAACACGGTAACAAGTTTCACAATGTTACTGGGCCCGCTCGAGCAAATCGATGAACAACGGGAGGACCGTGACCGTGACCGAATATTTTCTAAATGATAGGTGTATATCTTTGTCTTTTGCCTCCTTATTTGAATAAAGTGTTTTATCTGACTCTTTTCCTTTAATAGTGAACTAAGTTTTTTTTTTATTAAGTTCTCCATAAAGTTAATAATAAATGAGTAGCATTTGATGTTTACTGTAATTTAGCCAATAAAATAGCTAAAGGCAAGCAAAGCAAAGCATGCTTCCTTACTTCTGGCTCTGTGCTCAGGTAGCACACCTGATGGAATTTGAGGACTATACGCAATACTGGGGATTCAACTGGCATTGCCCACATGCCTTAATTCCTGTATTATCTCTCGTGTCCTAACTTTTAGACTCATACAGAATTAAGAAAATATCACGGTGAAGCAAGTCCTATCAATCAGTAGTACTACATGTGTTAGCTCTGCGGTAGCTTGAATGCTTCCTCAACATAGGAAAACTCAAGTTGGAGTAACACTTGTTACTTCAATTTCATGTTCCCAAACCACTCCTGGAGTTTATGTAAGAAACACTGAGCTGCATAAAGCAGTCCATCTGTGCTTTCTAATTTGTAATCCTCCTTGGTTTCCCTGGGGGAATTTTCAGAAACCCTGGGCAAAAGGGCCATAATTCTGTCAGCTGCTCACAGCACAGAAGCAGAGGTTAAGACTTGATCCTTGAAAACCGCGCAGTAAAACTTGTGCTGCAAGACTGGGGCAGAATGTGTGGGCGTGTTTGGTTCTCGCCCTGATGTTGCAAAAAATCATCGTTCTGAAGAGGTGTCAGAAGCAGCCAGTCGACCAAGGTCTGGAGCTGCTGTTGCAATAGTGCTCAGTGAACAGCCTTCCATGCGGGAAAGGGGAAGGAAAGGAGCCAAAAAGCGCTTGTTAAATCACAGGGAGTGTTCCCCTCTCTTTCCTAGCACTTGTGGGCTATTAAAATCTGTGAGATTTTGAGTTTCCTGTAAATCTTTCATCATGTGGCTAGAGTGATGGGAATGAATATTAGTGTTGATGTGACCCAGTCAGAGGGTCATGTGTACATGGGGCCATTTCCTGTTGTACTGGCTTAAGTGTCCACCCTTTCTGCCCCAGGCTGGGCCCAAGGAGCCTGTTTTTACACCTTGGACTGGCTCTTTGCCACCCTGGCTTTGGCTTGGATGCTTCAATTGGAGCTGCCTCAGGAGAGCCAAGGAGAAAGACAAATGAAACAAAATGTTTTCCTAATTGTCTCTCGGTGTTCGGGGTCCTGCTAGATCATTCTCTGTCCCCTGAAGACCTCCGTAGTGGAGTGATGGTCAATCTCGGTTTTTTTCTTCTTTCTTCCTTATGCTTTCGTTATTTACCCAGCTGGTAAATAAGCAACAGTCTCTTTCGGAAGTTTTCTTTCAATGTTCCAATTTGAAGGTGCCACCTGGGTTCATGCCAAGACTCTGGTCCTCACAGCAATGAGGGCTTACCACTCCCGATCAGAAAAGGAAAACCTCAACTTTGCGTGCCAAACAGTTTTGGATTAGGGTATCATTCATTTACAAAGTTGTTGTGCATTCTGTACTGTTTTTGCACCTTTATAAGAAATGATTTCTTTATATCTTAAAATATCATCTCACACATTTTTATTTTGGTGAGATTCAAACCACTAATTGAAAGGAAGGCATTAGTAATATTGCTTGTCTACAGGAGAGCTTATTTGATGTGTTTGGGGTAGAATAAATAAGAAATATGACCTTAGTTATTATGAAAAAAACCCTTTGATTTCATTGTTTGCACATTCTTTTCCTTATTAATTGATTTATTGTCCATCTCTAGAGTAGGTGTCTGTTAGACAAACCAGTCCACCAGCTTTCACTTAGGATATAATGTAGAAAGGTAAAAATTAATGCTGCTATGGTCTATTTGAAAGTTTCTAAAAAAAAAAATCAAGCAGCTCTATGTTTCCTGGGTTGGCCCAAGTAGTAACTATGAGAGCTGTACAACAAGGCCATGTTCCAAGAAATAGTCCTGGCCTACTGAGTACTGCTTCAGAGTACCTCACACACACACACATACACACAAAGAGAAAACACTAAAAATGTTTTCTCATGGAGAAATAGTGCAAATGTGCTATAATATTTGATGTTAGCTATTTGTTATGCTAGTCATTTTGCAATATAGAGCATGTCATGCCATGCTATATCAATTATATCTCAGTACAATTGGGAAAATTATTTATACTTCACATTGTAAATTGGGAGAGATATCATCAATAAGATCAATAAGCAATCAGAATAATACAGTTTTGTCAGAGCAGGCTTTTAAGGGACTTTGAATTCTGGTCACTAATAGAACATGAAAAGGTGAGGAAAGCACATCATTTGAAAAAAAGCAATTAAACTTTTGAAAATTTCAAGAATGCTTTATTTTCAATGATTTAAGGATGATGACTTACTAATATCTCTAAATTGTCCTTTTTTTTTTTTTAGGGCCACATCTAGCTGTGCTCAGGGCTTACTCCTGGATCTACACTCAAGAGTCACTCCTGGCAGGATGGAACGAATCATATGCAATGTTGGGGATCAAAGGTGGGTAGGCTGTGTGCAAGGCAAGTGCTTTACACACTGTGTTATCTCTCAGGACTTGCCCATTATTTCTGAAGAGTTAATGTCAAGCTCAAAATAAATAAACACAGGGAGTCTTCCAAAATAATTAATTGATTGGGCAAATGATCCACATGCTAGTTGTACAGATAAACTCTTCATAAAATAGACAATATCGTAATAGGAAATGGCAAAAAATAACTAGTCTGCAAATTCTATATTTTCCTAAAACTAGCCTAGTGAGCTGATTAATGTACTGCCCAGGAATGATGATCCATCCTTTTATGGCTTGCAGTTTTGTTTTATATAATTCTATGACTGTACTTACAAGAAGTATATTTTAACACACATTGGGTAAAGGCCTAAGGCAAGCAATTAATAAGATTTCCATTCCATATGTAATGGTAGAAGGAGAGTTCATTCTTTAAAAGTAATGTAGAAGTGGAAATCCCAACTAAGGAATAACATGATTATGTCACCTTAGGACTGAGACACAATTAAAGATTTGTGTAGTGAAAATTGTAATCACCTAAATGCAAAACTCCTAGGCTTACACTTTGCTGTAATTTTACAATATTACTCATTTTGGAAAGTTATTTAGACTTGGATTTTCTCCATGTCATGAAAACTTTATCTCTTTAGATTTAAAAACCAACATAAACAATGAGAAATTTTATGTTAAAGTGACCTTAACTATATTCAGTGTAGCATTAATATTTCTTTCTTAAATAGGACACAGAGTTTTGTGAGAAAAGCTTTAAAAGCCTGAGGTTCTTCATATAACCTCTAGGTAAGTAATTGAATCTTGGTAAAGCCATGTGGATTATTTTTTTAAAACCCCAAAGGTTTCTAGAATATATTTTGTATTTTTCCTTAGGAAACAGATAGATCATCAAAGAAACATCAACAGAGAGAATATAGCATTCTCCATCTTTTGTCTATCTATATAGTTATTGGACCATCCAAATAGACCTCCAAATATTTCTGCTTTCACCGAACTAAGTTTACTTCTTGTATCAATCTGCTGCATCAGAGTGGGTGGGGTTTCTGGTATCTCTCTCTTCGGGGGTGATCAAGCATTTGAACTGCTTCCATTTTTGCTCCATCATCTGGGAATGGTCTAAGTTTTGTTATAAGAATGGAGGAGGAAAGTATTTACTTTCAAGTGAAGAACTTTTAAGGCCCAGCTGGAAGTGAAATACACCACTTTCACCCAAGATTCAGAGGATAGAAATCAGCTATATATGCAATCTAATTGCAAGAGAGACTGAAAAAATGTAAATCACATCACTAAGAGAATAAAATTTTGTTTTATTTTATGACTATTGTATAGCATTGTTTGCAATAGTTAATATTTTTTACATATTTATTTTATTGAGGTAATATGACTTATAATAACATCCATGTTATTGTTTCATATTTTTACTTATACTTACAACCACATCTTTAGTGTATCAGAAAACCTACACCACTCTTCCCAGGGTGTTTGTCCCTCAACTCACTGCTTTGTTGGCAATATCTAAGGGTTTGTTTTCTTTGGAGATTGTCTGTTCCTTTTCTTTGTTCCATTCCACTCCACATATGGAGGTCATCTAATAAGGTCACCTAGTACTTTGCTTTTCTATTCTTACTCTCCTTGACATGAATTCTATATCTGTAAATGTTACTGTAAACTTCAATATTTTTACCTTTCTCATACCTGGAAGTATTCCGTTGTGAATATCTACAATTTCATTATCCATTCATATGTTATGGGCCATTTGGGGTTGTTTTAAGATTTAGATATTGTTAATAATGCTGCAATGAACATAAATAGACTTGCACATATCTTAATTAGTGTGCAAGATTGATTAATGCAAAAACAAGATTAATGTTTTTTTGCTCTTGGAAGGTGCCCAGAAGGGGAATTTCTGGATCATATGCAAGTTCTACTATTAGTTTTTTGATAAATTTTCACTATTTTCTATAGAAGCTGAACCAGAAGACATTCCCAGCAACAATGAATGAAGATCCCCTTTCCACATCTTTACCATAAATCAAGGTTATTTATATTCATTTTAATATAGGCTACTTACTGTTGTAAGGTGATATCTTATTCGTGTGTTGATGTGTGTTTTCTTGATAATCAGTAATCATGAACATTTTTCATGTGCCTTATGGCCATCTTTTTGTATATTTTGGGATCTGTTAAACTCTTATCTCTATTTTTAAATGTTTTTCTTGTTTTCCTGTTGTTCATCTTTGTAAACTATTATCAAGGAAATGAACTCTTCATCTAAAGCACAATGTGCAAATTCTTCTTCCTTTCAGTTGTGCTTTTTTTTGAGCATCATTTCTTTCACCATGCAGAAGGTTGGTGTTTTGTTTTTTACATTTCTCTGTCTTTCATTTTTGAGGGTTGAACTATAAGGGTGGAGATATAAATAGATACGTTCTTTTAATTAAATATTGGTTGGAATATTTAATTCCCAGAGTCTCCTGCCCCTGCGCCTGGCTGTCCTTGCCGGGGACCCTTGGAGGGGAGCAGGTTGAGTTTCCCGTCCCGCACCGACCAGGGCTCCGGCAGCAAAAGACCTCCAGAACCAGCCACCACCATGCTGAGACCACTCTCCGCACACATGAAGGTACTGGCAGAGGAACAAAGGCAAGCGGGTCCCGGGACTGAGATCTCCAAGCCTACTCGGATCGGGGCTGAGCATCCTCCACCCAGATCCTCCAAATTCCAGTAGGTGGAGGTCACACCCACCAACTGGCCCCCTGGTGCTGTGTAATCCCATCAACAGCCAAGACCCAGAGACTATAAAACCCAGCTCCCGACAACTTATTATCTCATTCCTACTTTGGACAAACTGGCAGGCTACCGAATGTAACCTGCCCACACAGCAGAGTCTGGCAAGCTCCCCGTGGCGTACCCAATACCAGTAACAATGATGGGTCTCATTCTCCTAACTCTGAAAGAGCCTTGAATATGGCACTTTATTCAAAAATCTCAGGACTAGAACGAAGGAGACGTTACTGGGACCTGCTGGAGGCAATCGACGAATAACAGGATGGTCGTGACCGTGATCGTGATTGGTTGGAAGAAAAAAAGTGTTAAACCCAGTGATTCTAAAAATATCACCATTCAGATAAAAGAAATTCAGATCACTGCTTTGGGAACTAGAATCTAGTAAAGCCAACATTGATCAATTAGATTTCCCCCTGCTAAAAATTTTCCATCTTTTCAAAAAAGTTGAAATATGATAATATTGAAAAAATATTTCCATTGTTTATGACTTATGAACCTAAGATATTACTTTTAATTATATATTGGTTGGAATATTTAATTCCTAGAGTCTCCTGCCCTTGCGCCTGGCTGTCGTCGCCAGGGCCCCTTGGAGGGGAGCAGGTTGAGTTTCCCTCCCCACACCGACCAGGGCTCCGGCAGCCAAAGACCTCCAGAACATCTCTTCTTTTTTTTTTATAAAGACACTGGTAAAATTATTTGACCAGTTAAATGAAACACTGCTCATTTAACCTGAATTTTCCCCATTAAAAGCCCTACCTCTAGATATGCTAACATTCAGGGTTAGAGAGTTATTAAAAGTTAGATATTACTTTTGTCTGTGTATCTAATAATCTAATCATTTAGAAAATTAAAGAAAACAAAACCCTAATAAGATTTAGAATTTTATTATTTCAGCATTTGTTATATATATTCCTGTTTTCTGCTTTTTAGAATTCATTTTACTCTTTTTTTTTAGTTATCTTGACTACTTTGTGGAGAAAGGTTTTTCTAACCTACCTAAACATGCTCTTTTTTTTTTTATTAGTGAAGCACCATGAGGTACAGTTGTAGATTTACAAATCTTTGTGCTTGGGTTTCGGTCACACAATGATCAAATACCCATCCCTCCACCAGTGCCCATTTTCCACCACCATGGATAATATCCCGCCCCATCCCGCCCCTCCCACCCTGCCTCTGTGGCAGGGCATTCCCCTTTGTTCTCTCTCTCCTTTTGGGTGTTGTGGTCTGCAAAAGAGGCATTGAGTGGCAAACATATTCAGTCCATAGTCTGCTTTCAACATGCATCTCCCCTCCTGGGAGGATCCTCCAAACACCCTTTATTTGGTGCTCCCTTCCCTATCTGAACGGCCCTTTCCCCTAGAATACCCGGCTGGCCTCTAAGCTATGGAGTAATCCTCCTGGTGTTGATCTCAGCTATTCTTAGGTATTGATCTCATATTTTGCTAAACATGCTCTTGAACTACACTGTTCCTTCACTCTAAGAGTAGACCATAGATTAATCCAACTTTAGAGTTTATCAACGTTACTACAGTGACGACTCAGCAGCAGACAATCACCAAACCTGATCAATAGAATTCTTAGACTCATTTTTTAAATTGGAAAAATATTTAGTTATTTATTTTGATGTTGGGGTCACACCTGGTGGTACTCAGAGCTCACCCCTTGCTCTGTGCTCAGAAATTATTCCTGGAGCCCTATGGGATGCTGAAGGTCAAACTGGGGTTGGTCGCATGCAAGGTAAGCACTTACAGGCTGTAAAATATCTCTAGCTCCTCATTTAACAAGCTTTAACTGAAGCAATATTGAGGGCAATGACGAACTGAGCTTTTGGAAGATAAGTTAAAGGAAGGTGTGATGTGATGCCATGATATGACAAAAATGTATAGGGAGTTGTAGATGAGTACCTTATAATAATTTTAATGTGTTTTCTCGGAGAATAATAATTCTGTCATATTTCTAAAGTCCTTCAAGAAAACTTTATTGGTAGTTGAGCTTTAGACATATAATATTCAAACACCAACTTGGAAGTTAACAACAAGTCAACTTCCCTCTACCAATTTTCCCATATTCCATCCCCAATCCCAACAGTCCCCCAAACCTGCCTGTCAACTTGACACACATTACAGAGTTCCAGTGGCTTCAGCTTAGATCTCATGTTTTAAGTATTGTTGAGTCTGTGTTTTGGTTATAGGACTATACCACTCGCATATCACCAGTATAACTGAAGCCTTAATGCTTGTAAACCTTCATTACCCATACTTCCAGTGCTCTTCTCCCCTAGATTTTTTCCTTCTCTGTTGTCTCTAAACTCTGGGGTCAAGGGTGATCTAGGCATCCCCCCTTCATAATAGCCCATTTCTAAGAGTATCAACAGTCAATGTTATCAAACTGCAGAGATCTTTCTGAATATTGTGTCCTTCCATCTTGGGATTTGTATAGGAGTAGGGAGTCATTGCATTTTGCCATTATAGAACAGGAACAAGAAAAGCATTATGATGCCCTGACTTTTTTTCTTAAAAAAATCAATTTTCCCATAAGAGATCAAGTATTCAAAGCAAAGTCTAAATTTGTTCATCAGTTTATATGTACTTCACATTCTACTGTCTTAAAACTTTGCTTTAAATTTGTACTCTAATTTCACCTCTTCATTTTCTTATTAATTATTTTTTTTTTTTGCAATTTGTCTTCATGTGATATGGCTACCATAACAGAATGCCTTTTACTAGTTGCATTAAGCAATAGAAATGCATTTTTGCAGAGTTCTGGAAAGAGTGAGCCTGAGATCATGGTGTTGACAGGTATCTTTCTCCCTAACTGTGGGTGGCCAAATTCTCTCTGTGACAATAGAGCCTTTCCTCTGGCATCTCTTCTTTTTTTATTTTTTTAAAGACACTGGTCAAATTATTTGACCAGCTAACTGAGACACTGCTCATTTAACCTGAATTTTCCTCATCAACAGCCATACCTCCAGATATACTAACATTCAGGGTTAGAGAATCAACATACAAATTTGAGAGTAGGACTGTGGAAAGGCTGGGGTAAATTCAATTTAATCCACAGCATCACCTGTTTCCTTTTCTTTACCTCAATTTTCTTTATCAATTTTACATAAAATTGTTTCTACTGAAAAAAATTTTAATATTTATTATCCTAGCAACTTTCAATTATATCACATATTATAATGGTGGTCACCATGCTAAACATTATATTCCCAAGACTTACTTATTATTTTTACCTTTTGTCCACTTTCATCCATTTTGCCCATCCCTCAGTCTCCCATTTCTGGTAACCATCAATTCTTTTCTGTGTCTGTGATTGCACATAAGTGAGATATGGTTAACCTTCTAGAACTGCTTTTGTCAATCAGAATTCTTTGGAAGAGATTCACAGATTTCCTCAGACAAAAATAGCTATGTCTATTACCAACTGGGTGTTTGTTTCATATAGCTATTTGCATAAAGGAAAGTTAACTGGGACTGAGTGGGAATGCAAGTGGGTTCTAGCAAAAAGGTGTTTAAAGTGCTATTTTTTAATTTTATTTTAAGCACCGTGGTTCACAAAACTTTTTAGTAGGGTTTCATACGTGAAACTTCCCAGCATCACACCTTCTGTCTTCTTCCTCCTCTCCTTCTCCCAGGGTCTCTCCCCCTCTATCCCTCCCTGTGGTGAGTTTCCTACTGAAGATTAGTTCACATTTTCTGTTGCCTTTGTACATCTGTTATTCCCCAACTGTTATCCTTTATATCCCACATATGAGAGAGATCATTCTGGATCTGTCCCTCCATTTCTGATTCGATTCACTCAGCATGAAGCTCTTCAGATCCATCTCATGTAGCAGCAAACTAGGATTTTTTATTGATAAGTAGTATTCCATTGTGTATCTGTATACCATAGTTTCCTTATGTGTCATCTGTTCTTGAACACTTGGTTGTTTTCAGATTTTGGCTGTTATGAATAGTGCTGCAGGAAGCACTGGAGTGCAAAACTTTTTTTTCTGAATAGAAGTTTTGGGCTCTTGGAGTAGATGCCAGGAAGTAGAATTGCTGGGTCAGATGGGAACTCAATTCCTAGTTTTTGAGGAGTGTTCATATTCTTTTACAAAAGGACTGAACTAGTTGCTCCAACCATGTCAACTAGTCCAGCCTTTTAAGAAAATAACATCGGTCAGCAGTGAATGAGGATCCATTTTCCTCCACATCCTTGCCAGCACTGGTTGTTTTTATTTTTTTAGTGATGTGTGCCAGTCACTGGTGTGAGATGAAAGCTCATTTTTGTTTTTACTTGCATTTCTCCAATGATATATATCTTTTGGCCATCGAATATCTTCTTTGTGCAGATTTGTGTTTATCTGTTTCCCTCATTTTTTTGATGGGCCTGGTTGTCTTTTCCTATAGAGTTTTACTTGTGCTTCATACATCTTGTGGGATATATGAATTGTGATGAGTGCTGGGGTGACACTCCCAGTCTGTGGGGCGTCATTTCTTTTTAACCCGTCCTTCGGTATCATGGATGGGTTAACTACATTTTGAGTTAAATTACATTTAAGACTACAGGATTTTCAAAAGGTAAGGCTAATAAAACCCTCTTGTTTAGCTTTAAAGAAATGTTAATTCTTTTTTTATTTATTAATTTTGTTAATATAATTTCAACTGAAAATCGATGAGTTCAAGCACATTAAAAAGCAATATTGAGATAGAGTGATAGTATAGAGGGTAGGTCACTTGCCTTGCATGAGACTGAACTATGTGTGATTTCTGGCACACCATAAAGTTACTAGAGCACCACTAGGAGTGATCACTGAGCACAGAGCCAGGAGTAAGCTCTGAGCACTGCCACGTGTGTTCTAATATATAACGTATTTATATTTGATATTCACTTAAAACAGATGTATATCAAAATCAGCAATTGTAATTGCAAGCAAGTGACACTTTCTAATTTTATCACTGGTGCCACAGTCCTAACAATATTTAAGACATGGAAATAGTTAAAGGATCTCTCTATTTTTTAAATTTTTTTGGCAGAGAGCTAATCTTAACTTCCACTGGTAGTATATAACTCTATGAAGATGTTATGTTGGTTTCTACCCCCTTTTTTTTTGCTCGTTTTCTTCGATTCGATTCGATTCGATTCGATCATCCTGTTATTCGTCGATTGCCTCGAGCAGGCCCCAGTAATGTCTCCTTCATCCTAGCCCTGAGATTATATTCAAGGCTCTTTAGGAGAATGAGACCCATCATTGTTACTGGTATTTGGCATATTGGGTACGCCACGGGGAGTTTGCCAGACTCTGCCGTGTGGACAGGCTACATTCGGTAGCCTGCCAGTTTGTCAAAGTAGGAATGAGATGTCATAATAAGATGTCGCGCGGCCGCATTCGCGTTCCGGGAGCTGGTTTGTATAGTCTCTGAGTCTTGGCCGCTGATGAGATTACACGCGCCAGGGGGCCAGTTGGTGGGTGTGACCCCCGCCTACTGGAATTTGGAGGATCTGGGTGGAGTATGCTCGACCCCAATCCGAGTAGGCTTGGAGATCTCGGCCCCGGAACCCACGTGGTTTTGTCCCTCTGCCAGTACCTTCAGGTGTGCAGAGAGTGGTCTCAGCATGGTGGTGGCAGGTCGTTTTCTTAAGTCTCAAGTATTTGTCTCATTCTCTTTTAGGGGGCATTGTTAAGTTAACAACATGATTATTAAATCTTTTCGTTAGTTCTTCAGTTGTATAGAACCATATTTTTCATACTTTCATACTGTCTTTGTTTCTCCATCATCACCAGCAGGAACTGAAAGCTTCATCAAAACACACACACACACACACACACACACACTCACACACACAAACGTGGATGTGTGTAGGTTTGTACCAACAACGTCTCCCTAGTGCCCTCCCCTTAGCTGCCCATGATTCCCTAATGTTTGAGTTTTCAATTTAAAGCAGTTCATTCTTCTGCTTTGTTTTAAACATAGAAATAGAAATCTGCTTTACAGCAGGATGGTAATTTCTATATTAGAGAATTTACCCTCGGAAAGACCAGAAGAGGCATAAGAAATTTATCTAATGACTGAACATTTAAGTAGTTGTCCTTAGGGGAAATTTACATGAAAGAAAAAGCAGCATGGGGCTACCCTAGGATTTATAGGCACTTTTGTTAGGAAGAAAAATATCATACATCTGTTTAAAATCGGTTGAATGGTTCAATGCAATCAGCATTCTTTCCACCGGTAAACAGTTTGAAAAATCCAGCAAGTGAGAAATGAAATACTGATTTGGTTTAAAATTGAAGCTTCTCAGATAAATATAATATTTACCTCAAGTATCAAAGATTTTTGTGCAAAAAATATAGAAGACTTGGAACATACCTAACTACAGACTACCTGGGCAGTTGAAATGTCTATGCTTAGGATGTTTGTTTTTTAGGGGTAATGGATAAGGAATTATTTGGAATACAATAACTAAAATTTACAAATATGTATATATATATATCCTTATTCCTCCCCAGATAAATCATGGTTCACACAACACAGTGAAAACTGCTTCCTAGAACTTGATGCCCATAAAATTTTGAGTGTATGTGTAACTCCTTTGAGCTTCTAAAACTGCACCTTAGCATCAGTAGGGAATGTTAAGTGGTACAGAATCAGAGGTGGATGATAATAGTAAGATAGCTAATCAAAAAAAAAGACTTGCTTCAGAAAGAAAACTGAGTAAAAGCAAGATTGGTATTCAAGAAGAAAATTTGCTTCAAAAAAAAAAAAAAACAAAAACAAAAAAGAAAACCCGTCTATGCCAAAGAGAGAATAAGGGATTTGCTCAATGGCAGGGAAGGGACTTGCCTTGCACACAGTTAACCTGGGTTGATTGCCATCGCCCATATGGTCCCGTGAACTCTGAAAGAGGGAAGTCTAAGACAGATACAGGAGTTAGCCCTGATCACAACCAGGTGAGCAAAATAAAATCTGTTTTTTTCCTGGGTTTTTCTAAACTATTGACCTTAGGAAAATTTTTCAACTGTGATGGCTAAAATATAACAGTTAATGACTGTACAAATCTTAGTAGGCTTTAAATTTAATTTTAATTTTACTGTTACCTTTAGTTCCCCTTATGGTTTTGATTTTAGAGAAGCCAGTGGGAAAATAATATAATATGAATTAACTGGAGTTTTGACTGTTAGATCTTTCTATTTCCCACATATTTTAATATCAATGTGTAATTATTATTTCATACACAAGTGAATTTTATCTGTGTATAGCAATATATTAGATAAATTTAGATAAACTGTATTTAATAAAAAGGAATAAAAATTATAATCAATAGATGCTAAATTATTTAAGTATCAGACATTAAGTATAGGATTAACACAGGATATTGGAGAATCACAGAATATTCCTGTCCCAGGAAGCATCTGTCTATCTAATTCCTTTTCTCATTTTCAGATGGAAAAAAACTAGGACTGATAAAGTGACTTGATTTGCCTTAACTTATCTATGTGAGTTTTCCCAATGGTGACAGATCTGTTGGATACACTGAAAAGTCATTTGAAGCTAGAACTGATGGAAATATCTTTGATCAAGTAATTAATAGTTTTTTTTCTTTTTGGGTCACACCCCGAGATGCACAGAGGTTATTCCTGGCTCATACACTCAGGAATTACTGGTGGTGCTTGGGGGACTATATGGGATGCTGGGAATCGAAACCTGGTTGGTCTCCTGCAAGACAAATGCCCTACCCACTGTGATATTGCTCCAGCCCTAATTAATAGTCTTAAAGCAAAACTTTTAATAAAGTTTATGCCAGCCGATGAAACAGTCCCTTCTTTTCTTTCTCTTCCTACTTTAATCCCCACTTCCAGGAGATAGGTGGTGCCAAAAATAAATAACCCACAAAAATGCAAACAAACAAACAAAACACCCTAGAATAAATTCTTTGTCACTAGAAGAAAATATCCAGCTCTCCAGACTTATTTTGAAAAATGACTCAAATGTGAGTGTTCCAGTGTGCATGCCTGTTTTATGTTTGCCTTAATTAAGGATACTCTCGGAATTTAATCTCATGTAAGAGAATGGTTTTAAACCTGGGTTAGATCCCTGTCATGGTTCATATCTGCAGCAATCAGATATAACTGTGAGTTCTTAGATAGATAGAACTCACAGTTAAAAACAAACAAATAAAAACCATTTTCTTGGATTGTTTTTATTTCAAAATAGAAATAGTGATAGCTCCCATTCCTATGACTATAGATCTTATCAGCTAAAGATCTCCTGTGGTGAATGGTTAAAATACCTTGTAGTTCTCATGGATTACTCTTGGCTCTGTGCTCAGGGATCACCGGGCAGTGGGGGGTTGGGGGGCGGGGGAGGAGGGACTTATGGGTGTTCCAGGATTGTGTGTGTGTGTGTGTGTGTGTTTGTGTGAACTAAGGACATTTTAAAAGGAGAGAAAAGAAAATGTGCTCAAGAGAGACCACATCTCCTAAGAGAGAGTCCCAGGAAATAAATGAAAGGAATGACACATGTCAAGTTGGGATGCCGGCAAATTCAAAGTGGACTGGCACTTTAGAATTTTGAGCCATATTTGTGTAATTAGTAAAACTAGAAAAGCCAAATGCAAAGCTTAATCTCAGTATAAATTCAGTTTGGAAACAACTAGAATCTCACTGAAATTAGTAAAATTATCAAATGCTATAGTTTTGTGACCAGGTACTTTTTAGTAGAGCTCTTAGAATGTATCTTCTAAGAATTTTCTCTTATTTTTATTTTAGAAATGTCAGTTACTGCATTATTGGACTCTGGTTTCACTACAAGTCTATAGACTCTCAGTTTCCTGAGTGTGGACTGTTACCTGATTGCTACCTGAATGAAAATCTTAAACTCTGTGATTATTTGATGAAAAGATTGAAATTGTAACTTTGAGTACCACTTAAATAGAAAATATATTAGTTATTAATTAGTATTTTAAAGGAGCGATAGCACAGCAGGTAGGGCGTTCGCCTTACAAGCGGTCAACATGGCCAACCCGAGTTCGATTCCTCCGCCCCTCTCGGAGAGCCCGGCAAGCTACCGAGAGTATTAGATATGCCAGACACAGTAACAACAAAGTCTCCAATGGAGACGTTACTGGGCCCGCTCGAGCAAATCGACGATCAACGGGAGGGCCTTTACCTTTACCTTACCTTATCTTCAGAAAAGAACAAAAGTGATTGAATATTGTTAACTATGTAACTGAGTTTGAAAAAGTAAGAAGCAGTTTAGTAAAAGTTTCAATAGTATAAACTGTATTTTCCTGTTTGTTCAAATCATTTTCAGTGAACACGTATCAACAGTTCTTTTTAAATACGAATCAACAAATTTATAAAAACCTTACCAACTTTTGAATTTTCAATGTAAAAATTCTTAAAACAGTGTACAAATCAAATGTGAATTGTCTCCATTTAGGGCGATAACTTCCAGTTTACGAAGTTAGGATTTAGAGTATTTCTGTTTTATTTTAGTATAAAGTATTTTATTTTGACTCTATCTAATTATGAAAATTTAAAGAGACTAGAGATGCAGAGACTCTGAGTCTCCTGTCCCCGCTCCTGGCTGTCTTCACTGAGGTCCCTCGGAGGAGAACGGGTTGAGTTTCTCTCCCGGCCCCGAGCAGAGCCCTCGCAGTCAAAGACCTCTGGAACCCAGCCACAGTCATGCTCAAGGACAAGTTCCACATGCTCAGACGAGCCTCACATATAAAGGAACCAGCAGAGGAACCCAGGTATGTGGGACCCAGGGTCAAGATCTCCAAGCGTGCTTGGATCAGGACTGGGCCTCCTCCACCCAGATTCCCCATTTTCCAGTAGCTTGGCAGTCACACCCACAAACTACCCCCAGCGCCATGCAATACCATCAATGGCCAAGATCCAGAGACTATAAAACAAAGCTCCCGACCTCTTACAGTCTAGTTCTCCCTCTGGGAGAACCCGGCAAGCTACTGAGAGTATCCTGCCCACACGGCAGAGCCTGGCAAACTCCACTTGGCATATTCAATATGCCAAAAACAGTAACAATAATGGGTCTCATTCCCTGACCCTGAAAGAGCCTTCAATGTGGCACCGTTGAGAAGGATGAGTAAAGAGAGGCTGTTAAAATCTCAGGATTAGGATGAATGGAGAAGTTACTGGTGCCCACTCTAGCAAATCAATGAACAACCGGATGACAGTGATACAGTAATACAAGTCAAAAATTCTTAAAATCTGTATTTTTTTGCGGGGAAGGAAAAGTGATTTTTGATCATTTCAGCTGTCACTGTCACTGTCCTCCCATTGTTCATTGATTTGCTCGAGCAGGCCCACAAACGTCTCCATTTTTGAGACTTGTTGTTACTGTGTTTGGCATATTGAATATGTCATGGGTAGCTTGCTAGGCTTTGCCGTGCGGGCGAGATACTCTCGGTAGCTTGCCTGGCTCTCTGAGAGGGGCAGAGGAATTGAACCCAGCTCAGCCGGGCTGGCTGCACACAAGGCAAACGCCCTACCACTGTGCTATCACTCCAGATCATTTCAACTATTTAAATAATATTGGTAGTAAAAAAAATATCTGTTTAGACGTTTAAAGAAACACTCAAACCATTTTCTGAACCTATTCCAGTTCTTAAAATAATTGAATATCTTATCTTGCAATTTTCTAATATCTGCAATTCAAAATATATTTATATGTAATTGAGGGAACATATAATATCTTACTCAAATTTCATCTGCTAAGTCAGTAACATTAGTATTTTGACCTAGAAAAATCAGTCCTATAAATCTATTATAGCAAATGTATTTTGCTATTTATTCAGATAAATGTATCTTTCTTAACTGGGTAGAGAGTTGCTTACTTTAGCTTACTTTTGCTTATTCAATGTCCATTTCTCCCTCCTTCCTGAGCAATTGTGTCCAGCTGGAGAAGCTAATAAAAACAGCAATTTATTTCTGCAGCTAGATTTGTGAAATATATGCTGAAGATTTCTGGAAAATGTCTTTTCTTTCTTTTGCTTTCACCCCTTTCTGTCTACCTGCTACTTGGATTTCAATCATGATCACTGGAGTCCCAGTGGTTCTCTTGAAACATGAGGATAGACACCAGTACTAGTATGGGAGGTAAGAAAGAGAGGGAATGGGGTCACTGGTGATGCCCAGGAGTGCCTACCATCTTTCGTGTGAAACAAAAAAATAAGCTCATATGTATTAAAGACACTGTCTTGGATTTTGGACCTATACCATGCCGACAGGCTTACTGATATGATGCTAGTTGTTTTTTTTAATTTTTCTTTTTGTTTTAATTTTTTTGTCAGTTTAAGAAAGTCTTACAGCAGTGGTCTGTTGCTTGTTATAAATCAATAATCAAACCAAACTACTTCTGCTATACTTTTGGCCCATTACTACAATCTGCTTACTCCTATTTCCCTATGATATTTTATCAGTTGATTAACATTTACACTTACCAAAAGATGTTTTAATTTTGACATCATTGAATTTTAAATGTTAGCACTGCACCATAGCACTGTCCTCCTGTTGTTCATAAATTTGCTCGAGCAGGCACCAGTAATGTCTCACAACAAATTGTGAGACTTGTTGTTACTGTTTTTGGCATATCGAATATCTCACGGGTAGCTTGCCAGGCTCTGCTGTGTGGGCAAGATACTCTCGGTAGCTTGCTGGGCTTTCCGAGAGGAGCGAAGGAATCGAACCTGGGTCTGCTGTGTGTGAGGCAAATGCCCTACCCTCTGTGCTATGCTCACAGAGGGTAGGGCATTTGCTTTGCACGCGGCTGACCCAGGTTCTATTTCCAGCATCCAATTTGGTCCGAGAACCGCCAGGAGTAATTCCTGAGTGCATGAGCCAGGAGTAACCCCTATGCACGGCCGGGTATAACTAAAAAAAAAATAAATAATTTTTAAAGAAAGACAAAAGGCCTATTTCTCCATTTCTCCATTTAATTTAAATGTTAAAGTTACAAAAAATGATTTCAAAGGAGAGGAAATTAAATGTCAATTTATAGCTCAGAAATAAAGATAGTTCTCATTCCAAATTCAGCTTGTGGCATAGTTTGTAAAGTGTAGTTGTGCCTGTATTTTCATGTTTGTAGTTTGTTATTTCCATATTTGAAAATCTAGTTAAAAATTTAAAAACAGTGAAATGAAGATGGAAACAAAATGGCAATAATAAAATTTAAGAACATTTTGAAAATTCTACTTTAGAAAGGTTAAGTCATTTTAATAAAGGCTCAGATCATGAGAATTTCAGAAATAATAGAAGTGTATCTTAGAGAGTACAATTCATGACAGTGACAATTCAGTTTTCAAGAGTGCTTAATCCACTTCAAATCTCTGAGTTAACAGTGTTGTGAAATCTCATTTTTAGTTTACTGAAAGCTTGGAAATGAGGGTTTAAATAAAGAAATTCACAGGAAGGATGGGCTCCTCTGTAAAATGTATTTTTATTACTTAAAAATGTTTCCACTATTTAAAAAAGTATTTATATTTCTTAATTTATGTATTTTAAGTACATATTACAGTTTTCAGGAACATAATTTGCATTCCTGTACTTATATTTGATTAGGAACTTGCAAAACTCAGAGAAACCTTTTTTAAATTAAATTAATTGTTTTTAATAACAGCAATAATGAAAATAATAATAGGATATGGCCAGGAACAACCAGATTAAAGAGCTGCATAGAGCAAAATATGGTTAAAGCAAAATGCATGAAGCTTTATTACCTTTCAGACATACACTTCTCAAATCTTCATGTATTTACCAATTCATAAGCCAGCTGAACTCTATCCTTTTCAACTTCGAGACTGCACTGTACAGGAATAAAAAGTTGAGTTATTGAACATTGAGGATTAGCCCAGTTAGTTTTCTGTGGTAGGTTGAAAGTTCATGTGTCTAATCCCTCTATTACTTTTCCAGGCCTCCAGCCTCCAGCCTTAGGTCACGTCATTAACATAAGAAAAGACACCTTTAATTACCATTGTTAATGATATCACTTGATGATCTTCCAAAGTAAACTTGGCCCTGGGGCAGGGATGCTGGGACTCAATTTCTGTAGGGAATGCAGTGAGGATGATGGTGGTGATGAAAAGTGCCTGCCCATGAAGGCAGGCTGGAGAGTAGAAGGGAAGCTATGGATATTGGTGGAAGGTCCTGGACTCTGGTGATGGGATTGGTGTTGGAACATTATATTCCTGAAACTCAATCACAAGTGTCTTTGTAACTCTGTAACTCTGGACTTCCAAATGGTACATCTGTGGTAAAGGACACCTTACCTGTGTCTCTGGCCCCTTTTAACATGTTTGCAGGAGCTCTATGCTTAGAACTGTAGCACTGTAGCATTTTCCTCCCATTGTTCATTGATTTGTTCAAGCGGGCCCAGTAATGTCTCCATTGTGAGACTTGTTACTGTGTTTGACATATTGAATACGTCATGGGTAGCGTGCCAGGCTTTGCCTCGCGGGCAAGATACTCTCGGTAGCTTGCTGGGTTCTTCAAGAGGGGCGGAGGAATCGAACTCGGGTCGGCCAAGCCAGCCCCCTGCAAGGCAAATGCCCTACCACTGTGCTATGGCTCCAGCCCATGCTTAGAACAATGGAAGAATTCTTCCATTGGAGCGATAGCACAGTGGGTAGGGCGTTCGCCTTACAAGCGGCCAACATGGCCGACCCGAGTTCGATTCCTCCGCCCCTCTCGGAGAGCCCGGCAAGCTACCGAGAGTATTCGATATGCCAGACACAGTAACAACAAAGTCTCCAATGGAGACGTTACTGGGCCCGCTCGAGCAAATCGACCATTATATATATATATATATATATATATATATATAGAGAGAGAGAGAGAGAGAGAGAGAGAGAGAGAGAGACTCGGACCGATAGCACAGCGGTTGGGCGTTTGCCTTGCACGCAGCCAACATGGCCGACCCAAGTTCGATTCCTCCGCCCCTCCCGGAGAGCCCGGCAAGCTACTGAGAGTATCTCGCCCGCATGGCAGAGCCTGGCAAGCTCCCCGTGATGTATTTGATTTGCCAGACACAGTAACAACAAAGTCTCCAATGGAGACGTTACTGGGCCCGCTCGAGCAAATCGACGAACAACGGGAGGGCCTTTACCTTTACCTTATACATATATGTATAATAACACTAAGCTAATGTAGAATATATAATTATACAGAACATATAATTGTATAAATAATATATATATAATTATATATAAATATATTATGTCTAATATAGATCACATATCACACACACATACATACAAAGCATAACACCTTTGTCCAGGTGTGAGCTTGCAGACCAGCCATTTGAGGTCAAGCTCTGATATATCTGCAATGATGGTTTCTTCTCTGATTTCCACTTCTGCTAAACTGCCGAATCAGTCCTCACAGCTAGCCTAGTACTGTTCACAACCACCTGAAGCCTTGCAGTGTTTCACATTTTGCTAGCGAATCGGCAAAAACATAGACTTGATTATCTTACTGGCTTGTGTCTGGCCTGCTTCCCCTTAGTATGTGATGGGTGTTTTCTCCCTTCCCACACAGCTGCAGGCACCTGACAATTTGTAAAGTCTGGGGAACTTTTTTCTTTGAGGGTAGGTGCTCTGCCCAATGAAAGTACCTTTTAAGAAAACCACGTTGAAAAATTCCATGAGGCCTAATTTTGTAGAATACCCTGTTGCAATGATGCTGACTGGAGGATAGCAAGGTAGTATCTCAATATCACCTCAAACCATTGCTCTCTTGTTGCCGTACTGATACCTAGCTCACGAAAAGAGCACATGAAAGTTGTAGGACTAAGATAGATAGATAAAGAAGATGGCCTGGATGGGCAGTTTAAAGGACCTTTAATCCCAGAAAGCTGATACCCAGAGGCCTCATGCTTCCTCAGCGGGATACAATAATTGCTCTATCCCTGCTTCTTCTCGCCAAAGAATCTCCTCCTGACAATGCCCATTACAAAGTTATTTGTCCAGATATACTAAGACCTTCCTCGTTGTGTCAAAGTCTAGCCAGGATAAACTAAGATACTTAGGCATTTGACCAAAGAGTGTTGTTCTTCTGATAGTACTGTCTCTGGGCAATAAATACTGTACTTGGAGAACACTCAGGGCTCTCAGTCTGTGAAGCTGTTAGCTTCCTGATCCCATGCTTTTTCTCTCTCCTTTTTTTAAAATCTTTTTTCTTTTGGTGTCCCTGCTTCAGGTCTGTTCACCAGGGCAAGTCCCCAGGACATTAGAGTAAAATAATATTATTTCTTATATGAGAAAGTTAAATGTAAAAATACTAATTGTGCAGATATTTGTAAAATAAGACATACTTCAAAAATAAAAAGAAAAAGGAAAACAAAATGTTTAGATAAAGATTCAGCAAATAAATAGCTCTGAACCTACAAAATACATAGGTGAAAGCATACATAGAAGAATAAACAAAATACATAAAAATACATGTAAAAGAAAACATACAAAATGCATAGAGGAAAACATAGGTGAAACATTCCATGATTTTGGCTTCTGTGTTGTCATCAATAATTCCATTCTATTGACAAGAAAAAGCAAAAGTGAAAAAGATTGGAATTTTGCCATATCAGTTAAAAATGTAGATTCAACTTGAATGGACAAAATAAAGCTTTATAAAAATCATATTTAAAGATGCAAGTGTGGGGCTGGAGCAATAGCACAGCGGGTAGGGCATTTGCCTTGCTCGTGGCCGACCCGGGTTCAATTCCCAGCATCTCATATGGTTCCCTGAGCACCGCCAGGGGTAATTCCTGAGCACAGAGCCAGGAGTAACCCCTGTGCATCGCCGGGTGTGACCCAAAAAGCAAAAAAAAAAAAAAAAGATGCAAGTGTGTTCTTACGTATCATTTACTATTGATACTTCATATACAAAATACAAGAATATTGAAATAAAACTCTGACGTTATAGTTTTCCAGAGACACAAATCAAGAAATGTGAGTATTGATATGGCTATGAAGACTGATAGCTCAGAATTCTGTTCAGCTAATGGTTATGAAAAATAAAAGTTCTTTTGTGTTCCATTTTCTCAGTCATGTATTTAATATTTATAATACTTTTGTTAAAAAAACAATTTCCACCAATTTTTATAGGATCAAAAAATGAAATGGCAATTAAGTTGATTTTCACTTCAGGATGTTTGGTGTGGAAGAATTATTAAATTTTTATATTCAGAACATACAATGCATGGTCATATAGATGTAAACATTTGTCTCACTTGATGTTTCTGCCTAGTTTCATCTCATGAATTGTGATTCTTATGCTACATGAATTGGATTAGTATGACACCTTCAACTAAGCTCATGTATTTCAAAGGATTAAAATAGTAAAATTTCCTCAGGTACCTAGGACATTAGAAAAATATTCTTTAACACATTTTCCAGAATATCCTTGCTGGTATTTTTCAGCATAGAAATTGAGTTCTAATAAAGATTATATACTTGAAGTGCAGATTATCCTTGGGAACAACCAAAGTTAAAGATTATTCTAAAACAGACTTCAAGTCCATAGGACAGTCCATGAATCTGTATATATATTTTTTTAATAATCCATTTATATAGACCATTTCTTCAAAAGACTAGGAGCTTCTTTTGTTTGTTTGTTTTTTGAGCCAGAACTGACTGCTCAGGGCTTAATCCTGTTTCTGTGCTCAAGGATCAGGCCTAGTGGGCTCAGGGGATCATATGGGTTGCCGGGAATTTTACCCACTGTATTATTGTTCCAGACTTTCCTTCTTTAACTTTCCTATATTTAGTTCCAAGGATTTTTAAAGTTGGTGGTTACCTAGGAAAATAAGCTAATACAAGGATGACTTGTGCTCCAAATCTTCCAGTACTTACATTTCTTTTTAGGGGGATTTAAGTATTTGTTCTCCTTGTCTTCTACAAATAAAAAAATTTAAGTCATTTTATGTCTAATACTGTCATATTTTGCAATGAATTTGAAATACCCATAAAATTAATTAGACAGGAAACAAAGAAGCTAACATTTGTTGAATTCATACTTTGTGTTTTGTATGTTCAAACATTTTAAAATATTTTGATATACCCACTTATCTTTTAAAGTATTTTAGACCTTTCCACTTTAAAATAATTGCAAACATATCTATGCAAGAATATATTTAGTTAGCCTAATGCATAGATATACATACAAATGCATAATTAATGTGTTATTTTAATATTAATATATAATCAATGGTGTATAAGTATAGTTGTAGATATTATTTTAAGATTGAATTTGGTGTTTGTCTATAGACTGTGAAGTTTCATTAACTGTTTCTTATAATATAATTTTTGATGTCTTTTTGTCCATAACTACTTCTTTAACCTGCTGCTATTTATGCCTGCTGTTCAATATTAAATATAACTTGGCAAAGGTCTGAAGGGGGAAAAAGGCTTAGCTTTATTGTGTGTACATTTCCAGATATTTACCCAAAATTTTAAGTTGGGGTATTCTCTACTTTCATCTCTATTTTTATTTCTGATTTGGAAGACTCTAAACCTCTCTTCAAAGCTTTCTTAAGGCATTTTGATTTAGTTTTGCTAATGTTTATGTGTGATCTTGCTGTGAAGACACTGGGGTATCTCAGAGGGGGGCGGATTGAGTTTCCCTCCCTACCCCAAGCAGAGCCCTGGCAGCCGAAAACCTCCAGAACCCAACCACCGCCATGCCCAAGGCCATTCTCCACATGCTCGTATGAGCCTCACCCAATAGGGACCTGGCAGAAAAACCCAGGTAATGCAGGACCCATGACTGAGATCTCTAAGCCTGCTCAAATCAGGACTGGACCTCCTCTGCAGCTCCATAGTTTTTCAGCAGCTTGGCAGTCACACCTACAAACTGCTCTTGGTACCATGTAATCTAATGAATGGCCAAGACCCAGAGACTATAAACTTGAGCTCCTGAAAGAGAGTGACCAGAATTTCCTGGAGCGCACTTCTGCTATTATACTCTAGCCAACTTACTTACCAAAAGTGGCACACATTTATTTGTTTTTGCTTGCATTCTCTTATATACAGGCTTAAATTGCTCCAGAATGAAATACAACAGTCATTGCATGACGTTCTTGAGAGTGGCACTGAGGAGTTTCAGTGAAATGCTATCACCCTGCTGAACCCCTCTCTTGACATCAAAGATCACCTCTCTGTAGAATGGTGAGATCCTGGTAGTGAATCCGAAATACAGCTCATGGAGGATCCTGATGTACTGAGTTTAAACGGCCTGTTTGCTGGGGCCTTGATGACCACTTCAGTCTTAACAGAATCAAAGGCCTTTTAATCAATGAACGTTAAACAGAGCCGCATCGAACTCCTGAGAAACCTCAATGAGTTTGGTTATTGTGTTGATATGGTCGATTGTGCTGAATCCTTTTTGAAAACTGGCTTGCTCGCATGGTTGTCCTTTATCTAGTGTTCTGCCAATCCTATTCAGGATGACTCAAGTGAAAGTTAACAGCTTGTAGACAACAGACAACAGACAGATTGGGCCATAGTTGTCAATGTCGTGGATGTCTCCCTTCCTGTACAGTAGTACAGTCCTGCTGGTTTTCCAATGGGACAGAACCTTGCATTCAGACAGGTAGTGTGTGAAGAGCCAAGCCAGTGTATTGATGAGTACTGACCGCAGGTTCTTCAGGTGTTCGGGTCTGACCTTGTCTGGGCTGACGGAATGGCGAGTCAGATTTTGGAAGAGAGAACGTTGGGAACAACATATCCATCCTGTGGAATTTGGTATGTGGGCAGATAGACATGGCTATCGAAGAGATCTGAGTAGAAGTCATGGATAATCTTCTCCACTGCCCTTCAAGACGTCGGAGGGCAGTCATCTTGGTCTTGTAGTTGGTGAAGGATAGGCAGTCATTGCAAATGCTTTTCCTGGCTTCTGCCGCATCTACCAGCACTGCTGGTCTTCTCTCTTTGAGGTTTTCCTTTATCACTTCTCTGCACTGCTGTGTGAGCTCAGATGTTTGCTTGCGGTTGCCTGAGGCTTGAGCCAAGCCACATTGACAAATGAGCTCGAGAGTTTTTCGAAGACAGGGTCTTTATGTGGTTATCTCTCTCTCAACTTTCTTCGCACAATCATGGAGGTGCTGAACTAGTCGAACGTATTCCTCACCAATGTTGTCAATGACAGCATCTTCCCATGTTGCCACAATAGTGCCAAAGAGCTCCCATTTGGTGGTCGTTCTGGGAGTTCTCTTCTTCAAATTTGCAGCCCTTTCTCCCCACTCTGTGATGTAGAATTTTTCACGAAGGAGACAGTAGTCCTATCCCATTTGGAATTTTGGGATAACAGCGACATCTGTCTGGCAGAACCATTGACTGAATATGATGTGGTTAATTTTATTGTGGAACCATCCACTGGGAGACTCCCATATCCAATGTTTAGATTCGGTCTTCTGGAACTGTGAGGTACCATGGATGGTCTTGGTCGACATGATGAACTCAGACAGTCTCTCACCCTGTTCGTTCCATTCTAGGCCAGGGTCCCGATGTGGAGTTCTTCAGTTGATCTTCTTGGTCCTTTCTTTTAGAAGGTGTGGTCTTCATTATAGAACTTCTCCTGCTTCAAGTAGAACTTCTCAATTTCTCCTTCATCATAATTGGATGTTGGTGCGAAGACAAGGAAGATAGAAACTGCCAGCAGTGAGCCACATCTATGCTAGTGTAATTGTCTGATTCGGGTTTTTAGGCATTCGAATGAATCAATGTTTATGGCCAAGTTTGTGTTGACGAGGACACCTACACCACTGACTCCTCTTTTGTCAATGTTTCGAGAAAGAGTTCTTCTCCAGTGTCGAAGATGGCGTGATGTGATTGATGCCTTCTCATCTCCGTCAGACCAATGATGTTGTACTTGACTTTCCATGCTTGCACCATCAGGTCCTTGATGAATGCATTTGATGCCAGCATACGTGCATTGAAAGTACAGACTTTCATTTTTGTACTTCTTTGTTTTGGCAGCCTAGCTTGGCCCTCAGTTTTTATTAGCCTCTCTTTCCTCATCCTTCTTAATGCTGCCATATTGGTGGCTCTTTCGGGGTCAGGGGATTGAGACCCATTGTATTTACTGGTTTGGGCATATTGAATGCACCAAGGATAGCTTGCCAGGCTCTGCCATGCGGGCCAAATACTCTCGGTAGATTGCCAGGCTCTCTGAGAGGGATAGCGGCTTTTAAGGCAGCCTCTAATCATCCTTGCAGGTGTTCCCATGGTTCAAACCATATTTGAACCCCATCAAATATGGTGTGGTAATCATTAAGTGATTTATGATGTGTCCAGAAAGCATCCTGGAGCGTGGCAGTGGCTGGGTAGGTGAGGTATTGGAGGTAATGAAGGTCTGCTGGGAGCAGGCAGAGAATCTCTGTTCCTGGGTCCATTGAGCCTGGAGTTCAAGGTCACAGAGTTCCGCTTCCCTGGTTTTGTGAGACTTCATTTGTGCATGAGTCTTGGCCTAAGTGCCCAATACAGAATAAATCACAACACTTCTGTATTGTGAACTATTTTATGAAAATAAAATATGTAGAAATTGCAATAAAAAGTTATGTATTTATTTTTCATTTTAAAAATATGCTTTTAGTTATTTCATGAGATTTAGGTTAGGGAAAAGAATACAACTATTGTCTTGATTTATAGTCTCATTTAAATATTTGATATAGGCGTTTGTCTATCTCATTCCTATTTTATCCAGACTTTTCTGGGTGTAAACACTGAATATCCTATATTCCAGAAATCCCCTTAGCTTTAGAAAAATAGTAACAATTGGTTACCTCATTTCCAGGAGACCATGGGTTAGTTATTCTTTACTCACTTTTTTAAAAATTTAATTTAATTTTTATAAAGTACTTCACAATATTTGATTACAATTAATATTCAAACACCAGTCCCACCACCATTACACATTCCCACCACATATTTTGGATGTTTTCATCCTGCACCCCAACACTGACCCAAACAGAACAGAAATAATTTATTTTTTATTGTTTGTAATGAATAAACTGATGAAACTGTCAATGTCACTGTCCTTCTGTTGTTTATCGATTTGCTCAAGCGGGCCCATTGGAGACTTTGTTGTTACTGTGTTCGGCATATCGAATACGTCACGGGTAGCTTGCCAGGCTTTGCTCTGAGGGTGAGATACTCTCGGTAGCTTGCCAGGCTCTCCGAGAGGGGCAGAGGGATCGAACTCGGGTCGGCCATTTGGCTGCTTGCAAGGCAAACGCCCTACCTCTGTGCTATTGCTCCAGCCCTGAACTGATGAAAATGATAAAAAAAAAATTTCTAGAGGAAAATGTGTGAAAGTTGTTGTATTTCATCCAGGACCATATATAACATGTTGCTAAAGGTTGAGCCTTGTGTGCTTTTACACACACACACACACACACACACACATGCACACACACACACACATATATAAGTGTTATAATATATTATAATATATATCTGTAAATAAATATATATCTCTAAAAGTACATTTTCCTCTAAGATTGGGTTTCTTCTACTTTAAACCCCATCAAATGTGGTGTGCTGCTCTTGGAATATTACTGGTGTGATTTATAAGATGTTGCGCAGCCATGGAATCAGCTGCAGGTCCAGTTCACTCATGGGTGAGGCTCAGCTCCAGTATATGGAGAGTGGCCTTGAGTATTGAAACAGTTGAGTTCTGGGGGATTTTTACTGCCAGGGTTGGCTCCTTGAGGTGGGGACAGGAGGGGTACTCACCCGTCCCCCCCCAGGTTCCCTGAATGAAACAGCCTGGTGCAACATGGTATGGTACATCATTTTATGCTCTCTTATGAGAGATTTATGAGTCTTTGGATCATGGCCATTGAGAGATTAGATGATACCAGCCGAGGTGACTTGTGGACATGGCTGCCAAGTTGCCGGAAACAGGGAGATGAGGGGAATGGTCACCCATTCCTGGTTCCATCAAACCTGGTAAACTCACTTTTTAATCTAGATAACAACTTTGATATTATATTATGTCCCTTATTTATTTATTTATTTATTTGTTCATTTATTTATTGTGATTGTCTTTTTGAGCCATGACTGGCTATGATTCTGTGCTCAGGAATCACTCTGGGATGTATTTGGGAGACCATATGAGGTGCTGGGCTTCAAATCTGGGTTAGCATTGTGCAAGGCAAAACTTTTATTTACTGTACTAACTATCTGGTTCTTCCCAAGTTTTCTTTTAAACTCATGGAATAAATAATGTGTTAAGTGTTGTAGAGAGGTTTTGAATTTTGGTGGAGGAAGAAGAATGGAAACAAATAGGATGAGCACACATATCGGAGAAAAAAATTAGTGTGAGATTCGATGTAGCTATTAAGCAGAAAAGTAACTTCAGTTTTCAGACTTTTGAAAATATAAAGGAAAAAAGTTAAGGTCCATGCCAAGCATCCTACCTCTACATATGTCATACCATCTATTTGAGTAGTTTACTCATCATCTCTGGATCCACAAGTTCCCATATAATGCATCAGGTCATATATGTTGTCTATTTGAGTCAAATTAAGAGTCTTAGAACATTTTTGCACATGAGATCTACAGCATCCAGAAAAATAACCTCATATAATTTTTTTTTGCAATTTTCAACCTATTATAATGGTGGTCAAGAGTGATTTACTCTCAGCAACACAATATAAATCGTATCATTGTCAATTAAAGACAAAGGAAAGAAGGTTGTTAGCAACAAGTAAATCAGAAATTTACACATTATGATCCAGAACTGTAAAATCTTATCACGCCGAAGGTTGTGTGTTCACGGACTCACTGAATGGCACTGTCTCACTGCCTGCCTTCGGTGCTCTTGAGCCGCTGTGTGTGGCCTGGATCGGAATGGCTGTTGGCCAAGGGCAGATGGAAGAAACGAGGGCCAGGCCGGTCTATATCAATAGTAGTTTATTCCAATCCTCTTCACTCCTGTCTTTCTCTGCCTCCTTCTCTCCTCGGCCCCAATCTTGGAACCTCTCTCCCTCTGGCTCTTACTCTGGATCTCTGGAGCCCGAGCTCTCTCACTTCTGACTCTCTTCTCCGAGCTTAAGTCTTAGTTTATATAGCAGTCACATAAGGCCGTGACATAAAGGTGGGTTGAATACTGACGAATCAACAAAGAGAGGTAAGACCACTCCTCCAGGAGATTAACTCAAGGATAAAAATCTCATCTACAGAGATTACTTCAGATTACTAGGAGATCCGCTCAAGGGTGGGATCCCAACAAGGGTGTGTTCTTCCCTCAGTCAGTAATCTACTTAAATAGTTGTAATAAATCTACTTCTAATATTTCTAGCAATGTCATTCTGTATGAGCACAGTAAGAAATATAAATTTAGTTTGGTTCTTCCTGAGAACATCTCACTATACATTCCGCAGTCCTCAGGCCAGGTTAATCTTCCTAGCTCCAGCAGGGTCCTAGTCTCGTCGTTACTTACTTTTGGATCATGACAGCATTTGTCCATGATCATGCCCTCAACTTATAGTTGAGTATTGTGGCTCTTTGGCCTGGCCCATTTCGATGCTAGGGTAGCTCACTGCTTGCCCTGGGTCCATTCAGTCCCTCGTCGGTACCCTGCTTTTGGGGTGCTAGGAACTAAGGGCAACTGAATCAAGAAATCAGATGCCCAGGAGTAAATATTATTCGGAGTCAATCAACTCCCAAGTTACAAAGCATAATATTAACTGTCTTCCTGTGTCCACACAGAAAGGACATTGCTTACAATACAAGTTCAGTGTCCTTAGATGGGTGTGACCTGACAAACCTAAGCTACCTAAGGAAGGACAAAAGAGTGTTATCCTACACAGAACTAATTATGTTTTTAGGAAAAGTTAATGGTTCAAATAGATGGCCATCAAATTTTTGAGACAAGCCATGATCTGTATCTATTTGATAATAGAACAAAATAATTCAATAAAGACTACATATAAAAGAAAATCAAGTCTCAGAGTATAGTACCATGTTGAGACCAGATTATGCCCTACTATACTTATGGAACACTTTCTAAGCAGTGAAAAACAAATAAAGCAATACTGCACAATAGATACAGAGACAGACATATAAGAGGATAAAGTGGGACAAGCCATTAACTCCATACGTGGGAGGGAAGGAAAATGTTTAATGACTTCAGAAATAACAATGAACAAACAAGATAATTTTTTAACTGTATTTTTTTGGTATGAAAACTATATTTATTTTATTGTGTTATTTTAGATATAGTAATTTAAAACATTGTTAATAATAAGGTTTCATACATACAATGTTGTATCATCACACCCTTCATAAGAGTGCTTTCAAGCAACTACACTATACCCCACCTTGGTAAACTCAGTTCTATAAAAAAGTTTTTAGGTTCTGTTGCCTAAATAAACCAAAATAGGACCTCTTGGGGCCACTATTTTGACATAGAAGTGTTTTAAGAACATTTCCCCTAAACCACATGTTCAAATTAAATTACATTGTACAAGGGCTGGAGCGATAGCACAGCGGTAGGGCGTTTGCCTTGTGCACAGCCAGCCCGGCTGAGCCGGATTTGATTCCTCCACCCCTCTCGGACAGCCCGGCAAGCTATCGAGAGTATCGTGCCCCCACGGCAGAGCCTTGTAAGCTACCAGTGACATATTTGATATGCCAAACACAGTAACAGCAAGTCTCTCATGATGGAGACGTTACTGGGCCCACTTGAGCAAATTGATGAACAACGGGAGGACAGTGTTTGTTTTGTTTTGTTTGTCCATTGCAAGTATAAGATGTGTTGATTGTATTTGCAATTCTTAGCATTTTTTAGCATTTTTTTTGAGATCTGAGATGACTTTCCCATGAGTTAACTGACATTTTTATCAAAGACAGTTCTATTTGTCCTTAAACTTTATATGTCAGTTGTACTTGATGAATGATATAGTTTATTTAAGTATTTATGGTAGTAGTTCTTACATAATTAGGACTTATAATTAAATATTAAATGAATTGATGAAGTGTAAGTAAGAAACTAAAAGTTATTACTCTTCTTAAAACACAATTGAATGATTTGAAAAGAGTCCATGAAGACCAGTTAAATTTTTTAAATATATATATCTTTTTTGAGGAACTGTCTGTTCATCTCCTTATCACATTTATAGATGGGTCATTGGATCTTTTTGTTGTTGGTAAGTTTAGTGAGCACTTTATAGATCTTGGATATTAACCCATTAGCAGAAGTGTTGTGTGGTTTCCATTTAAATCTCATGTTTTCAGTTCTGTTGAATCTGTGGTTTGTATATATGGCTACCTCTCACTCTTTTCACTGGTACAACTGAAGTCCTAATGTCTTGCATCATTTTAAAGAAACAGTTACAGAAAATTAGTTGGTAGGAAATAGCAGATTATGCCTCATGTGTTTGCTTTATAGTAGCGTTTTCTAGAACTGTAAGCAGTTTTAATACTCAAAAAAAAGTTTATGAATCTAAAAGGATTATGAGTCAGTATACATTTATAACTTTAAATAAAAACAAGAAGTAAAAATTACATATTTTTTAAAGTAATCTCCAGCTAAAACATTTTTGAATCAACCAACTAATAGCTGATCTCAACTGTACTTTAACAGAGATCCTTATCAAACTTATCTTGAATGCTGGTTGCCCTAGGTTTAATTCTGACAATACAAAATTAAGAGAGAAAGAGGGAGTAAGAAAGAGAAAGCATTCGATTCCCAGCACCCCATATGGTCCACTGAGCACCGCCAGGAGCAAATCCTGAGTGCACGAGCCAGGAGTAACCCCTGAGCATCGCCGGGTATGACCCAAAAAGCAAAAAAAAAAAAAAAAAAAAAAAAAAGAAAGAAAGAGAAAGCAATGCACCGCAAAATCCACATATGTATTCTGTTTAGCTATAAGTGGCACATTTGAATAAATCATGGTATATATGTAGAAATTGTGGTGAATATGTGTGTCTGAGTTATCTGGGAGTCAAAACTTATGATTAAAAACATACTAGGTGATATTTCTGCCATGGGTCTTATTCTAATATCAACATTTTGTTTGTTTGTTTTTTGAAGTCACACCAGCTGTGCTTAGGACTTAGTCCTGGCTCTGTGCTCAGGGATCACTCCCGGCAGGGTTCGAGGGACTATATGGGGTGCTGGGGATCTGAGTTCGGTCAGCCTTGAACAAGGCTATATGTACTACCTACTGTATGTACTATAGCTCCAACTTTAACATGAACTTTTTATAGATGACTTTATGCACTCTTGTTCATAAAGCAGTATCCCACTGCACCATAACCAGAAGGACCCTGAACTTGGGTTCAGAATCTACCACTATGGGTTAGCTTGGTATCAGAGTTCATGCCTTGCAAGCATGGCATCTATTGTATAATACACAGTATTACCCCACTACTCAGATTCATAACAAAGTGTTCGAATTTTAGCACACTACAGCTTAGTATGGGACCCCAAGCAATTGGGTAAGTCCCAGTCAATGGAATAACATCTGAAAGGGAATAGAAATGGAATAAAACAAAAAATGTTTTTTAGAAGATTTGCTACCACCGTGTTGAAAAAATTTCCCTTTCCATTTATTGTTATCATTGTGATGTTCAGAATACAAGTAGTGTAATTTCTGTGATCCTCCATGTAAATTATGTATTTTGTGCTTGCATTTAAAATAGAAATCTCAAGTTCTATAAATAAATGCAAGAATTATGCTAAAGTTTTTAAAAATATCCCTTACTTAGAAAAGTACCAAAATTAAAGACACTATAAAAATTGAGAGGCCTCAAAAAATAAAGTTATATATGTTATTGCCATTGGCTTTCCCTTTATTTTATTACCACAAACCTCTGCATGTTCATTTTGTAAGAGGCTCTGCCCTTTGTGTAGCTGGTACCAAACTCAACATGAGGTGCAGTGCCTGTCTATAGGTACTTAACAAATATTTTCTAAAAATAAAGGGAAGAATACAATATCTATAGAGAACAAACTAAGCAATTTTGACCTTCACAACACCCATTCACCCAACAGTCAATATTACCCTAGACAAACACCCCATAGGACCCCTCAATTGTCATCTAGAATTTAGTAATGTTGTCTTTGTACTTGAGGAATGACAATTTGACAACTACAGTAACATACTGAGAAAGGCCTAGTAAAGTAAGCCTGGTCACAGGTACTCCAAAAGTAGACCATTCTGTCCCCAGAGAAAGTTCTAGAAGTGTGTCCTAAATGTACTTACTCACTGTTGGGGGATGAGAGACAGTTGGATTAAGTGAGTCAGACTTGACGAATGTTATTCTCAAATGAAATGCACACTCTAGGGGTAAAGGCAGCTCAGATAGAGAAGGGAGCACCAAATAAAGGGTGTTGGGAAGATCCGCCCAGGATGGGAGATGCATGCTGAAAGTAGACTATAGACTGAACATGATTGCCACTCAATGCCTCTTTTGCAGACCACAACACCCAAAAGGAGAGAGAGAACAAAAGGGAATGTCCTGCCACAGAGGCAGGGTGGGATGGGGGTAGGGGGTGGGTGGGAGGGATACTGGGATTAGTGGTGTTGGAGAAAGGGCACTGGTGGAGGGATGGGTACTCGATCATTGTATAACTGAAACCCAAGCACAAAAATTTTTAAGTCTACAACTGTACCTCATGGTGTTTCATTAATAATTTTTTAAATGCATTCTTTTAAGTACAAATTGTTATATGGTTCTCCCCCTTACCCCAGCTTTTATTCAATTCTGCTTTAGCTTATGTCATCCCAAACGGAATTTTTAAAAAATTAAATTCTTAAATAATTTTCAGATTTAAAAAAATGATTAAGGTACCATGATTTATAAAGTTGTTCATCATAGAGTTTCAGGCATATAATATTCCAACCCCAACCCCACCACCTCTGTCAGCTTCTTTCCACCAGTGTCCCCAGTCTGCTTCCCACCCTCCAGCCTGCCTCCTTGGCAGGCACACTTTATTTTTTTTTTAATTTTTATTAGTGAAACACCATGAGGTACAGTCGTAGACTTACAAATTTTTGTGCTTGGGTTTCAGTTATACAATGATCCAGTACCCATCCCTCTACCAGTGCCAATTCTCCATCATTCACATTTTTTAAAAAAAAAATTTGTTCGTGAAACACCATGAGGTACAGTTGTAGATTTACAAAGTTTTGTGCTTGTGTTTCAATTGTACAATGATCAAACACCCATCCCTCCACCGGTGCCTATTCTCCGCCACCACGGGTCCCAGTATCCTTCCCACCCTCCATCCCCCCATCCCACCCTGCCTCTGTGGCAGGGAATTCCCCCCTGTTCTCTCTCTCCTTTTGGGTGTTGTGGTGACAGGCACACTTTAAAGTGAACATGTTTTGCTCGAAATTTCCCTCCATCACCATTCAAGCCTACCTGTCAGCTAGACAATTTATTTTCCATTACTCATTTTGTGTATCATGAGAGCTCGCACAGCCGTGATTGTAAATGTAAATTTCTAGATTATAAATAATTGGGTTCCAGAGCCATCTCTGTATGGCACTAATACATTTTGAGATTCAATTGGGACTCTCTGGACCAGGGATGTTGGTGCACTAAGATGGAGCCCGGAGGTAAATTGTGGGCATGACAGCCAGTCTGCTGGGCGGGCGGGAACCTGGGGAAGGAGAGTCGAGGTCCTCTGCCGCCATGTGGCCTGGAGATTCAGTCCTTGTTTGTGGAAGCTCTTGGTCACCCGGGTTTCATCTGGAGTAGGTAGGGAGACTCCACCTGCTCCATCTTGGGTGCCACAGTGAAACTGGCTTGGTATAGGGCCTGGAGAGATTTCTGGCGCTGTGGTGTTTTCCAGGACTTGCTGCTATGTCTCTGGGTCAGGGCTGTTGATGCACTAAGATCCACATTACCAAATTTTCAGCAGATTATATCTTGGTGAGGTCTGTCCTGAAACGGTGGAGTCAGGCCAGGTATATGGCAGCGATTTTGGATTGTGGAAGCAAGCGGCTACTGGGGTTTTGCTTGGGCAAGCCACCAGGCCAACTCACTCCCTCAGATTTACTCCAATCTGTTCAGCCACGCGTGGGTCTAAGATTAACTGTGGCTTTGGATCTCTTTGGAGTTTTATCATGGGTCTCTGAAATAAGGCCAATAAAATGAGCTTGTATAGTTGAGCCAGAGGTGGTTTGTGGGTGTGGCTCCTACGTACCTAACTTTTGGCTGTTTAATTTCTAGGTAAACTTTATCCCAAGTTGTTGAGGTCTGGCCATAGACATAGCAGTAACTTTGGGGTATCAGGAAGCCTGAAGGCACCATCAGGCTTCTGATGCACTCACCCCGCAGGTACAGGGTATTTCAGTTAACTATAGTATCTTTGTGTTTTTATCTTAAAACTAAAATAATATCTATCTCTAAAGTACTGTGAGGATTAGTAATTTTATACAAATAAGTAGGCACATAGCATCAGTTAATTATAGGTTAACTACTATTGTCGTTTCAAGGAACCCTTTCGAAACCTGTGACTAAGGCTATTATAGGAAACTGTTTAACTTAATTTTAAGCTGCGAATGCTCCTTAATTTAAATGGTGAATTGCAATAAGAAGTGGAAGGTAATTTAGTGGAGGCGTCATTTGTGAAATGTCAGCAGGTTCTTACATATTTGCAAACCAATGGCAATTGTAATTCTTGTGATTATTACCAAACCCCTCTATATAGGTTGTACAAGTTCATTTTTCGAACAGAAATCCTATGTGTCTTCCTCACAGAATGGTCATCAGAGCATGTTGACCTGCTGGCGGCACCACCTCCTCTTTTAATTTTTAAACTTTTATTTTAGGCACTGATGCTCACTAGTATTGATAGTAGGGTTTCGTGCATACAACACATGAGCACGACTCCACCAAGGTCCAGTTCCCTGAACCACTGTCCCTATGCCCCCACTTCAGTCCTGTCTTCCCACCATGGTAAGCTCACCTTTTACATACCACTTGCATAGTATTGACATCTTTTACTTCTCATAGTTTGTATTGTAATCAATCACCTAGTGAATGATTTTGCATATATTATTTCACAACTTTGCAAAGTTCCTTATCCATGTGGAAAAAATTCTTGTAAATGAATTCCTGACTGAATAGGTATGTGCATTTGTAATTCTTGTGATTATTACCAAACCCCTCTATATAGGTTGTACAAGTTCATTTTTCGAACAGAAATCTGTGTGTCTTCCTCACAGAATGGTCATCAGAGCATGTAATCAAATGTTTTTAATTTATGGCAGTCCAAAAAAGTTTTAAAAAATTGCATGTGAGTGTTTGTAAATACATATTTTGGGGCAAAACTTGATGGTTCTCAGGGTGTAGTTGTGACTCTACATTCAGGGATCACTTCTGGTAGGGCTCAGGGGACCATACCTGGTGCTGCGGATCAGGGAGGGAACCCTAGTTGGCTGCATGCAAAGCAAGCATCCTCCCTGCTGTGCTATAGCTCCAGCCCTATAAGTGCTATATCAATGTCATCCTTCTCTTCTAATCTCCCAAAGAAAAGATCACACCTTGTTTAATTCAGATTTCTTTTAAGTAAATAAGTGAAATAGATGCTACCGAAGGCATGTAGTGTCAGGGAAAAACTTGGTTGTCTGAAGCCCACTCTCTGGAGACAGGGAGATTTGTGCTATGATCCACCCAGATTTAAGTGTTGTGTCCTACAGATGTAGGAAGAAATAGAGCTCCCATCTGGAGGCATGGACTACTGGAAAGAACCAACTTGTAAATTACTGAGGAAGAACAATCTCTGTCACACTGCCAATTACATCAACTATAAATGTCTGAAATGAATCTGTTTCTATCAATTGGGCGATGCATTATAAGGTAAGGTTAATCAAGGTCATCAGAAAACACTGAATATGACGGTGATTTGAGCAGAAGATTCAGAGTAAAAGGACAAACCACATTAGGTAGGTGCATTTTCAGACTCTGAGCATATTTTGCATTTATAATTGCCTCCAGCAACTCCCAATGGAATAGAAAAGAGATTTCTGTTTTTATTTATCTTGTCATGGATCATGATTTTGGTGAAATTAGCCTTACCAAAATTTTTCTTGACTGTCTTGGTCTCTCAGCATACCATTGGTTTGCAAATATGTAAGAACCTGCTGACATTTCACAAATGACGCCTCCACTAAATTACCTTCCACTTCTTATTGCAATTCACCATTTAAATTAAGGAGCATTCACAGCTTAAAATTAAGTTAAACAGTTTCCTATAATAGCCTTAGTCACAGTTTTCGAAAGGGTTCCTTGAAACGACAATAGTAGTTAACCTATAATTAACTGATGCTATGTGCCTACTTATTTGTATAAAATTACTAATCCTCACAGTACTTTAGAGATAGATATTATTTTAGTTTTAAGATAAAAACACAAAGATACTATAGTTAACTGAAATACCCAATATCTTTCTCCTGATTCAAAAATCTGACTTTAATTGTAGTTTTGCTCCAGTAACTAGAAAGTGAAAAGGAAAGAGTGAGAATGCATATTTCTTTAGCCCACACAACTATTATGAGTTCCCCAACTCAATATCTTCCCCCAATTAAAAGGTGTCTTGCAGTTTTACCGCATTAAAAATAAATACAATGTGGAAAATTTTGCTTTTAATTTGACTAATACAAAATGCAACCCTCCCTCCCCCTCCAAGTGATAGCACAGTGAGTAGGGTGTTTGGGCAGACCCGGGTTTCGTTCCTTTGTTCTTCTCGGAGAGCCCAGCAAGCTACCGAGAGTATCCCACCCGCATGGCAAAGCCTGGCATGCTCCCAGTAATGTATTTGATATGCCCAAAACAGTAACAAGCCTCACAATGGAGACGTTGTTGGTGCCCGCTCAAGCAAATTGATGAACAACCGGAGGACAGTACTACTGTGCTACCACAAAATGAAGCATCAGGGGTGCTCCCAAACATTGCTTAAGGAAACCTTACCAAAGATTCTCAGTCAACTGGGCCGTTGGTTCAATATCAGACCCTAAACATGTAATCCTTCATGGGCCTGTGGTGGCAGGGATTACTAGGTCTCCCTAGCAGTGCTCAAGTATCTCCTGGGCTCTTTCTGATACTCTTCAGTGGTACTGTGTTATGCTGGCAATCAAACTGGGATAGTCAATTAGAAAGCATGTACTTTAACTCTTGTATTCTCTTTTTAGCCCTTCACCAAACCAAGTTTGATCTCTTTTCTTACTTTTTTATTGTTCGTCTGGGAACACATACATATTTTATGTAATTGCAATTATAGCAATCATGAAACTTTATATTCTGCTTTTTCAATTAATAGCATATCATAAATACTATGCTGTTGCATAGTAGTTATCATTACATGTAGTGGCTTTTTAGTATTCTAGAAACGTACCTTGTTAAATTGATTTCACTAATCCCTTATTGTTGGAGTCACTGTTTCATTTAAAGTGTTCTGAAGTTGTAGATAATGCAGCAATACATATTTAGATGCTGTAGTTTTATGCTTCAGTTTGAATTACTTATATAGGATAAATTTCTAAAAATGTAGAGAAAGAAGCATTAACAACTGGCACAACTTCAAGTACCAAGGCAGTGATGAGCCTCCTTTGTTCCACACCTCACTATCTAGGACAGTGGTATTTGAACAATTTTGTTGCTTAGTTGAGGTATAATACATTTCAGAAGTAAACAGAAATACTTGAAGTAAACAAAGTAGTCTTCAGGTTTGCTATTTGCTTTTTCTTGATTTAAGCTAGGCCTTGAGAGTCCTGTTTTATATCAGGAAGCAAAGGGTTTTCTTTGTTTTCTCCCATCATTGGAAAATGATGCATTTTGCTCTGACCTGAGTAACCTTGGCCCCATGCCATAGAAGAACCTGGACTATGTTTCCAGGGCCAAGAGTGCAATGCTCATTGAGCGACATTCTCTGTCAGAAGGAATGAAGTAGACAAGAACATGGGACAGAAATGAAACAAGAAACTCATTACCTTTATCCCACTCTAATAAGAAGAGATGCAAATACAACTCTTAATTGGCACCGAAGTGAAAATCTACACTTTTTTTTCCATGAAAAACGATCTGCATTGATTTTTTTTCTTGTACCATTAAAGGTCAGAATGAAAAATACTTTGCCCTTTAAGATTGTCCCATAAATAGGCTAGTTTTTGCTGAGAGTGAGATTTTTTCCAGTATAGCACTAATATCTTATTCATCTCCTCTCCTTAGCAAACACAAACAGCTTTAGGTTTTATGAACAACTTCACTATAAAGAAAAGAGTGCATGGAGCCCCAACATTGTAATTCACGGGGTGGAAATGCCTTCATCGAGATTCTTAGAATATAGGAGTTATTTTATAAAGCAAATTGCTTTAGTTCTGTCATATGTTCAAAAACAGGTTACCTGAATTTCCTTCATCATAGGACATAAGTAGGGGGCAAAATGACCCCAATCAGAGATTGCATTATGTGAGAGAAAATAAAAGGATGAATCCTGCACCAATAATCATTTTTTCCCTCCGTGCATCAAATAAAGACATAACTGGAATATTTATTGTGATGTGCAATCATATACACATGTGATGTAACTGTATATAATAATTAATGAGGAAAGTATAGATTTTAGAAAGAATTCCTGGGAATTTGGGGACTTTGAGCTACACAACTTTTTAAAAATTTTATTTTATTTTTATAAAGTTGTTCACAATAGTTCATTACAGATAATATTTAAACACCAATCCCACCACCATGCACCTTCCCTCTGCCATAAGAGGAAAGTGTGTGAAGATTGTTGTATTTCATCCTGGGGCCATTTAAGCCTTGTATAAGAGATTACAAACATATGTGTCAAACCCAAACAAATGTGTGCTACTTTGGGTACATCAGTGGGCTAGAGTATAAGAGGTGTTTCAGGACTCTCTGTGTTGCTCTCTTCCAGGAGATTTATTTCATAGTCTCTGGATCTTGACCATTGATGAGATTACATGGTACTGTAGACAGTTTATGGGTGTGACTGCCAAGCTACTGAAAAACTGGGAAGCCGGGGTAGGAGGCCCAGTCCTGTTCCAAATAATCTTGGAGATCTCAGTCACAGGTACTGCACATCTGGGTTTTTCTGCAGGTTCCCTCATGGGTGAGACTCATCCACACCTGTGGAGAGCAACCTCAAGCATGGCTGTGTGGCTTGATTCTGGAGGTTTTAGGCTGCTGGGGTTCTGCTGGCGTGGGGACAGAAACTCAACCTGCCCCCCTCTGAGTTGCCTCAGTGAAGACAGCTTGGCATGGGGTCAGGACACTGTTGAGTTATATAACTTTTATTTTTAAAATTTATTTATTGTAAATTTTATTCTATTTTTCCCACTATAAGCACCGTGGTTTACAAAGTTGTTCACGATGATTTGTTATAGGCATTCAATATTCTAAACATTAGTCCCACCACCACTGTCATCTTCCTTTCACCATTTTCCCAAGCATCTCTCAAGCCTGCCCTCACAATAGACAATAATTTATTTACTTGTTACCACTAAATGGCCAATGGAATGATAAAAAAAAAAAGTGCTTCATTAAAAGAAAATTTGTGGAAATTGTTGTATCTCACCGTAGGGATATTATGTCCTTATCTGAGGGTTTACTAAGCTCTTGTTGCAAGTTAGACATTTTGTGTTAATGTTTTGTTAATTGAGATTAGTTGGCTTCTATATTACATCCCATCCAATTCGGTGATATTAGTATCGGGATATTACTGGGATATTAGTATTGTAGCGTTTGAAGGTGTCCAGAAAATCCTGAATATTTAACTGTGCAATCTGGCCAGAGCATGGAAACATATGTTTGGGAATGAGTGCGGCTACTGGGGCTTTGGCAGGGTGGGGACTTGGCCTGCCCCCTCCCAAGATCGAACCGGAAGTCTCAGTCTGGACTGGGTATCTAAGAAATTTTTGGAGCTAGTTGAAATTTATTTGAGTCTCTGAAAAAGGGCTGTAGATGAGCTTGCATGGCAAGGGTGGTAGAATGTGTGTGTGGCTGCCCAGGCTTCTATAAGGGAGAGGTCTCCCATCCAATTCCAGACTACAAAAAGTCTGGAAATTTCAGTCAAAAAAAACCAATGTATCTGAAATTTTCAGCAGGTTAGCATCTCTGTGGAGCTTAGTTGGCACCCATAACTTTTAAATTTTTCAAAGGCTTGTTGTATTTTCAAAACTAGTTAGTAAGCCAGAGTTCAGTGTTGATTTTTCTTCCTCTATGAATTCTTGTGTTTGTAGGTTGTATTTTTTTAGAGTTAGCCCAGAATAACTTTTTAGCAATAAAAAGTGATTTTATTGAAGGCCTGCTTTATTGCAACTGAACACCATACATTTATTATCTGCTTTTATTTTCTCTGAGGAAAGTCTCAGAGCCAAAAAATAAATCCTTGCATATCTCTGTATTTTCAAAGTTACTTCAACGGACTGATCATGCCATGGATGACACATTCACACCCATAAAGAATCTTGAAATTTATAACTGCTTAATCGGGTTGGTAATATTGATCTCCTTTTCTAGATGAAGAGTATTTCCCAGTGATACAACAGGATCATCCACTCAATAACTAACAGAAGGACCTGAGATTCAGTTCCCTTGTGGTCATTATTTTTCCTTCAGAACTTTGTTTCCACTAGGCAGAAACAGGTATCAAAAAAATTGCAAACCACGATGGGGATAGGCCATTGACAAAGGGTAAACTTTCAAACTTCAGTCTAGGCCTTCGGAGACAGCTCAGGACCATTATAAATGGTCTCTTTCAGATACGAGCTACAGATGGAAATCATAGCTAAGCTTTACACTGTTTTTGTACAACCAAAGTCAAAATATATACCATGCCCAAACAGGTAATATTATAGTCAGTTAAATATATGTAAATTCTAAGAAAAATTCTGAAGACAAAAGGGGCAAGTTTTTTACAAACTTATGTCTGTAAAATTGTGCATAAAAACATTTTAAAGGTCATTCTACTACTTTATCCATATACAATATTCACATATCCATATTCTTTCTGTATCTCAGTAAAGAACTTTATTTGCTGGATCCTTGCATGTGGCTGACCCAGGTTCGAATCCCCAGTACAACATATGGTTCTCTAAGCAACACCAGAAGTCAATCCTGAGAACAGAGTCATGAGAAGTACTATAGGTTGTGGCCTCAAAACAAAACAAAACAAAAACTGAATAAATGTATTTTACTATGTTGTTACATGGACTTCATTAGAAGACTTTCTAAAAATTAGTCCTCTTTAGCCCATCTCCATCCTCTCCCTAATATCATCCTAATAAAATGTCTATATATGAATATAGAATTAGAAGTTCACGTATTTTTCTCTAAGTTATTCATTATTCTTTTCATAAAATGTACCACAAAGGTCACTGATGAATTAAAATGACAGTAATTTATTATATATCACCTAGCTTCACTGTGCAGTTTCTCACTTGTTATCTTCACACTGTCGAATGAGGTGAAGAACAAAGGTATGTTATTAGAGAAAACTTATCACGGCAATTAGCAGTGGTAGAAAATAAAACATCCATGGAAGAAGGAAAGTGTAATAACATTTCACAACTAACAGTAACTTCTGGCAATATAATACTAATTAAACCGTTAAGGACCTGTTTCATCCTTCAGTCTAACACAGCTTGTAAAGTCCAGGCCAAATGAATGGGAAAGTAAGACAATTATATTGTGAATGTAAAAACTCCTTTCTCCTGCTTTTTGCCTTCTTTGGAAAATTAAGAGAGGAAAGAGGATTTAAAATTTTTCCTTTTGTACGAAGTTTAAGATTGCTTGGTTGTTTTATGCATGCATCTGTGTAAATATGTGTGTATGTAAGTTATACCCTATATAAAAATCCCCTACATATCCAATACGTTTCTATACTAGTTTTGGAAAAAAGGAGTCAGTAGTGAAATGTTCTGTCAGAAATTATTTGATGATAGGAAAATCTGCCATTGTGCTGAATTGGTAGGCCTGGCTTCTATCCAGATTAGTGGAGCTATCTCAGAATGGAACAGGTGGAGACCCCTGCCTAGTTAGAGGATCCATTGCTCCACCCACTCACACCCACTTCTGCTTGCATTTAAATGTCAGGACCCATGACAGGTTTCCAAGGGAAGCCTCAGCTGCACAAAACCTAGCAGACATGGGATGCCGTGCTGCATAATCATCCTAGTGATACTGCTATGGGAGCACACAGATACATGGATGTGACATCTCTAAAGTTTACAGTACTCACAGCCCAGCTGGAACACTGAAAATTAGAAAGGATTGTTGTGTAGAAGCCCACTAAGTTAAATTAGTGGAAACCATAGCACAAAGGCTCTGGGACTGGAGAGATAGCACAGTGGGTAGGGTGTTTGCCTTGCATACGGTCAACCTGGGTTCGACTCCCAGCAACCCTTATGGTCCCCTGAGCACCGCCAGGAGTAACTCCTGAGTGCAGAGCAGAAGTGACCCCTGTGCATCACCGGGTGTGACCCAAAAAGCAAAAAAAGCAAAAAAAAAACCCATAGCGCAAAGGCTCAACTACTACCTAACAGCTCAGGCACATCCTCAGATAACTACTATAGTAACACCAGTATGAATTTTATGTTGTAGCAAGCAATATAGCATAAATTATTCTGTGCCTGTTAAGGGGGGGTCAGGTAGATTAGGGTACTGGATAGGTAAATAGGGAAGATCACACTGGTGGTGGTGGTATATGGAATACCTGCAATGACTGTATTATAAACAACTTTGTAAATCTCAGTGCTTAAGTAAAATTTCAAAAGGAAAATAAGCCATTCAAGCATTGCAGCTGGAGAAGTTGTGATTTTCTTACCACTCTCCCATCGCACCTTACTGCCCCATATCATAAAGATGCCTAAGTCAATAGCATCTCCTTCAGAGATAATGGTGCTTAAGTGTAGACAAGATAGGTGAATAAAAGTCGGTTGCTTTTATCAATTATTATGAAAAAAATATGTCCAGTTCAATTCTCTCACTACTTTACTTAAACTTTATCACACAATTGACAAATTCGGAATATTTTGAGAAAATATTGAGGGAATAAAAGTACATTTTCATTTCCTTGACAAAATAAGGAAGAGGGTCTTTACAGAGCTTATAGAAATATATATAGTATTTAGAGTAATGGATCTGCTTGTGCTATGTGGACTTTTATGTTTCCGTCTTTTTTTAGTTGTATTTTAGGTAAAATGGTAGCAATAGTGTTTAGGTAATAATAGCGTTAGCTTTCATAGTTTTCATGTACAAAGTTATTGCATTTTTATCACAACTAGAGAACCCAGGAATTTCCATCACTGTGCTTATGTTACTTCTAGTCTTCTTCTTTCTGCCTCCCCTTCATAAATCCTCTCTCTGTTGGAAATTTCTGTTTTTGCAATTAAAGATCAAAGGCTTGTCCTCATTTAATACTCTTTTGTTTCTCTACATACTAGAGATAAGTGAGATCATCCAGTATTTGTTCTTCTCCCGCTGACTCTTCTCACTGAACATGATAGCTCCAGTCCCATCCATATTTCAACAAACTGCTAGATTTTGTTTTTACTTATAATTGAGTAGTATTCCATAGTGTAAATATACCAAAATTTCTTGATCCCTTTCCTCTGTCACTGAAAATTTGGGTTTTCATATACTGGCCATTGTTCTTAATGTTGCAGTGAATATATAAGTGCACACATCTTTTGGAATTAATATCTTCGTGTTCTTGGCATAGTTGCTAAGAATTAGAATTGCAAGGTCAAATGGAAGCTCTTAGTTTGTAAAGAAGTATTTATACTTGCCACAGAGGCTGAACCAAATATCATTCTCACCAAAAGAGAATTATGGTTCATTATTCCCGTATCCTGCCATTTTGATTACTTTGTTTTTGAAATCAGGGAATGTATTACTTTTTATCTTTTATTTTTATACTTGGCTATTTGAGAGTTTTATGATTTACTACAAATTTTAATAGTGTTTCTTCTAAGTCCTTGAAAAATGTCTCGGTATTTGATTCAAAGATCCTCAATAAAAGCTTAGCAAACCGAATTTAACAGTGTTACAGAAGAATTGCAGATCATGATCAAATAGCATTCATCTCAGGTATGCAAGGATGGTTCAATAGATACAGATCATTTGATGTAATATGCCATATCAATAAAAGGAAGCATAAATATGATATAATCAAATAGATACAGAAAAGTCCTTAACAAAATTTAACATCCACCAATTATAAAAAACCCTTAAGAAATAGAAGGATCATATCTCAAGATAAAAACTTATAGTCAATGTTGTAATAGTGAAGAGCTGATACTCTTCCCTCTGAAATAAGGCAAGAATGAGCTCAAAATATGGCCAAGATGTCCACTTTCATCATTGTTATTTAATTGAGTTTTGGAATTCTCTGAAATAGCAACCAGACAAGAAAAACAAATCAAAGACATTTAAATGGAAAAAGAAGTTAAATTATCACTCTTTGCACACGACTTAATAATATATGTGGAAGAACCTGAAGACTTCATAAAAAATGCTAAAAACAATAGACAAAAATGGCTAGCATACAAATGCTTAAGTGTTGACAAGATAGGTGAATAAGAGTTGATTGTTTTTATCAATTATTATGGAAAAATATGTCGAGTACAATTCTCTCACTACTTTACTTAAACTTTATCATACAATTGAAAAATTTGGCATATTTTGAGAAAATGGGCTGGAGCGATAGCACAGCGGGTAGGGCGTTCGCCTTACAAGCGGCCAACATGGCCGACCCAAGTTCGATTCCTCCGCCCCTCTCGGAGAGCCCGGCAAGCTACCGAGAGTATTCTATATGCCAGACACAGTAACAACAAAGTCTCCAATGGAGACGTTACTGGGCCCGCTCGAGCAAATCGACGATCAACGGGAGGGCCTTTACCTTACCTTTTATTTTGAGAAAATATTAAGGAAATAAAAGTACATTTTCATTTCTTCGACAAAATAAGGAAGAGGGGTTCTTTCTTTGGAGCTTAGTAGCAGTCTACAAAATCAATGCACAAAAGTCTAGTGCATTATTATATATAAATAATGACTGGAGAGAATAAATCAATGTAATGCCAATAAAATAGTGTAAGAGACATCAGTACCAAGGAATCAACTTAACAAGCAGGTGAAAGAATATATATTGGTCACTTTTGATATGCCAGACACAGTAACAACAAAGTCTCCAATGGAGACGTTACTGGGCCCGCTCGAGCAAATCGACGATCAACGGGAGGGCCTTTACCTTTACCTTTTGAAAGCAATAAAAGAAGCCGCCACAAAATAGAAAAATATTCCATGTCATATAATGAATCAGCTTTGTTAAATTTACCATCCTGCTCAAAATATTATACAGATTCAATGAAATCCTAGCTCCAAACTACTGAGATAAATACATCTTTGAGACCTATCGCTTTATAAGTTAATGGTTAAAATTGTTAATTAATAACATAATCATGCAAATTGCTAAATAGTAATAATGGTAGACACATCTATAACGTCAGTGGGAACATTCCAACCTATTCCAGGGGACTCACAGCTTTTTTTTAACTACCTTTGGCAAAGTCAAGAAAGGCTTGTCTGTCCTTGCTCATAATGTGAAAGTTAATGTATCTTGAGCATTTATTTTGTTCTAGGGTCAAAAAAAAATGAAAGTAAACAGATACTGTCTTTTCCTTTTAAACATTTTGTTTATGTGGGCAGGGTATGTAGGATGGAAGTTTCATTTATTAATGAACACACTTATTCCTGAATGTGCAATGTATCATGGTTATATAGAAGTTTTCCTGATTGTGTCGCTGCCACACTTCTACTTATGATTGGGTATAATCTACCTTCTTTATCTAGACTCAGTGTCCTAGTAAGTTTTACTGTTGTGATTCTCAAACCTGCACCTAGGAATGATGCCGCCGAGGAAGTTTTAGACATGCAAATGATAGAGTCCTACTCAGAGTTTCTGAACCAAATAGAAACACTGGGTTTAGCAGATAGCAATCTGTGTTTTATAAACACAGGTGATGCTGAGTAAAGCATGCTATAATTCAAAGGAACACTCAAAGAGCATATTACAATTCAAAGCATGCTACAATTCAAAGAACACAACAGAGGGTCTCAAAAGTTCTTTCTGATTTGAATCACCTTGAAAAAATCTTTAAAAATTTTTAATGTCTTTCTAGCTGAGGGCCAGACCACAACTATGACAATGACATGAGAATAATCTCTTGGGTGGGGCCTAAGATTTATACTGTTAAATTTGTTTAGGTGCTTCCAGTGTGCAATCAACTCTGACAATGACTATTCGAGAGGAGTTTTTCTCAGAATTAATGGGTATACAAAACTTCTGGGGACTTTGTGAAAATGTAAATTGAGCCAGTAAGAAAGTCTGAGGATAATACTATTGTTAATAGTTAGCAGGTGAAGCTAGTGCTGTTGGCCTAGTTGCCATACTTTGAGTAGTAAATCTTTGGGTGTCCTTACTGATTTGCATATGAGTTGTTTGGAGAGTTTCAAATTGGTCCTGGATGTCTCCCTTCCTAAAGCATAAAGTTTTAACTTCTCTCTAGGCCTATAGACATTGGATCTGCTTCTATTACACCATTTGTCATATTCATTTGTAACTATCTCTCTGTTTCCTGTTGGTTTCATTGAGGGCAAGATTAATCTCTCTTTGTAGCAACTTTACGTACTTGGCATATGAAAAATTCTTGATTGATACAAAAAGATTCAGATCTATCTGTCTGTCTGTCTGTCTGTCTGTCTATCCATCCATCCATTCTTTCAATTAGAGATGTTTTAAAACTCCTTATAAAAATTGTATGTGTTATTTATTTGGAAAGCTTATGTTGGACTGGCTCAATTCAAGAGGCAAAATTTTTCAAATGCAAAGTATGATGAACTTTAGACTTAAATGGGTATGTGTCAAGTGCCGGATGGGAAAAAAAATGCTTATTTTAATCTGGTTTCTGGTAAAGTCTAAGGAGTTTTAATAGCCTTCCTGTTGAAAGAAGAAATGAGTTCCTAAGAGAAAAGATTCTTCAAGCATGGATATTTCAGCATTCTATTTTGAAAAGTCTACTTTTATTTTACCTGAAACATAAATTAGAATTATGTGTTCCTTATTTTTAGATTAATGTAGTACATTTTGTCTTTTTTAGTCTATTTTGCCTTAGTTAATAAATTACCATTAATGATAATGAGTCATATCCCATATCTGTAAAAAAGTCCAATATTTTAATTTTTGCAGTCTGTCAGTGCTGTAATCACCATAATAGGTATTGTCTCAGATTTAAAGATGTATTGAAAACTTGCACATAAAATTAATGAAGAAATAATTAAATGCCAAAACATATACTTTGCATTTAACAATTATACTTCAAGCCATGATTCTGTTAAGACTGAAACAGTCATTGAAGCCCTAGCCAAATAGGGTATTCAAACTCCATACATCAGAATCCTCCAAGAGCTGTATTACAGATTCACCACCAGGATCTCACCATTCTACAAGGAAGTGATAATCAACGTAAAGAGAAGGGTTCGGCAGGGTGATACCATTTCACCGAAACTCTTCAGTGCCACCCTCAAGAATGTCATGCAACGAGTGGAATGGGGGTTAAGATAGATGGTCGGCAACTACACCACCTCTGCTTTGCTGATGACATCATTCTAATACCACCAAACATTAGCCAAGCAGCATGAATGTTGGCCGACTTCCACTGTGAGTGTGGAAAGGTTGGTCTGCAGCTGAATCTCATGAAGACAATGTTCATGAGAAACGACCTAGTTCCTGACATTCCATTTGCTCTCAATGGAACGAAGATCTCCAAATGCAGCACTTATGTGTACCTGGGTCAAGAACTTAACATGAGGAACAACTTGGCGCCAGAACTGAGCAGGAGGAAGAGAGGATGTGGAACGCCTTCAAAAGCATCGAAGAAGTTGGTTAAGAGGATGAATCTTCTGCTCAGGGCACATCTTTTCAACTCCACCGTTCTTTCTGCATTAACATATGCCACAGAGACCTGGGCCCTACGAAAATAAGATGAGAATGCTATTCGGGTCACCCAAAGAGGAATCGAAAGAGCTATGCTTGGAATACCACGCTTCACTCAAGTGAGAGAATGAATATGGAGTTCCTACCTCTTTTGAGGATCAGGGATGCTGCCTCATTTGCCAAGGTGTCGAAAATCAGATGGGCCGGACATGTAATGAGATCTGGAGACGACTGCTGGACTAGAGCTGTTACTGACTGGATTCCACTGGACGTCAAAAGAACGCCTGGCTGCCCACCTATGAGATGGTCGGACTTCCTCATCAAGACCCTAAACAAATAGTTTGATGCTCTTTGTGTTTCTGGAGCGAACAGACACCATTGGGTTACATTAGTACCATGACAGGGACGAATGGAGACGTTACTAGCACCTGCTTGAGCAAATAAATGAGCAATGGGATGACAAGTGATACAACTGATACAACTGATACTTCAAGCCATAAGTTACAGATGCTAGATTTTAGAAACAAACGTATCACTCTCCAAATTGGTAGAAAAATGGTTAACACATGCTGCTGCTTTGTAGATACACAGTAGAAAATAAAGAAGACATGAAATCACAATCACAAATCATCCTGTTATTCGTCGATTGCCTCGAGCAGGTCCCAGTAACGTCTCCATCCTAGCCCTGAGATTATATTCAAGGCTCTTTAGGAGAATGAGACCCATCATTGTTACTGGTATTTGGCATATTGAGTATGCCACGGGGAGTTTGCCAGACTCTGACGTGTGGGCAGGTTACATTCTGTAACCTGACAGTTTGTCCAAAATAGGAGTGAGATAATAAGATGTCATAATAAGATGTCGCACAGCCGCGCGGTTCCGGGAGCTGGTTTTTATAGTCTCTGAGTCTTGGCCACTGATGGGATTACACGGCGCCAGGGGGCCAGGTGGTGGGTGTGACCCCCGCCTACTGGAATTTGGAGGATCTGGGTGGAGGATGCTCGGCCCAAATCCGAGTAGGCTTGGAGATCTCGGCCCCAGAACCCGTGTGACTTTGTCCCTCTGCCAGTACCTTCATGTGTGCGGAGAGTGGTCTCAGCATGGTGGTGGCTGGTTGTGGAGGTCTTTGGCTGCCGGAGCCTTGGTCGGGGTGGGGAGGAAAGCTCAACCCGCTCCCCTCCAAGGGGTCCCGGTGAGTGAGGACAGTCAGGCGCGGGGACAGGAGACTGCACTGTTCTCTTCCAGGAGCTGGTTTTTATAGTCTCTGAGTCTTGGCCGTTGATGGGATTACACAGTAGATACACAGTAGAAAATAAAAAAGACATGAAAGAAAAAATTTAAAAGAAAAATGATAAAAACAAAGAATGAAGGTAAGCTATGAAGTAATGAAAGAAGTAAGTACATCATTATCATTAATCAGTACTTATTTTTAGTAATTTGAATATTAGCTTTTGCTGTCACATTTCACTTGTATCATCTGTCTTGTGTACTAAAAGAAATCTCTAATATGTATGAATATTCGCAACACTGAGGCAATAGCACTGAGATAAGACTAGGGATATCTTGAAATATCTTATCTTTATCTAAAAGAAAACCTAATGGAAATATCTGATCATGTGTCTTTGTAAGAAATCAAGTCCCACATTAAAGGTATGAGTTAGTAAGAATTGAGTGAAAAATACAAAATCACTTGATCACTTGATATCCTGTTATTCATCGATTTGCTCGAGCAGGCGCCAGTAACATCTCCATTCGTCCCTGTCTAGTGCTAGTGTAGCCCAATGATGTCTGCTCACTATAGGAAGACCAAGAGCCTCAAACCATTTGTTGAGGGTCTTGAAGAAAAAGTTCAACCATCTCATAGGTGGGCAGCCAGGCGTTCTTTTGACATCACATGAAATACAGTTGGTAACAGCTCTAGTCCAGTGGTCATCTTCAAATCGCATTATGTGTTCAGCCCATCTGACTTTTTATGCCTTGTCAAATTAGACAACATCCCTGATTCTCAGTCGTTGATGGAGGTTGGAGCTCCAGATTTGTTCTCTCACTTGAGTGAAGCATGATATTCCAAGCATAGCTCTTTCTATTCCTTTTTGGGTGACTCGAATAGCGTTCTCATCCTGTTTTCATAGGGCCCAGGTCTCTGAGGTGTATGTTAGTTCAGGGAGCATGGTGGAGTCAAAGAGATGTGCCTGGAGCCATTTGCTTTTCATCCTCTTAACTATTTCTTCGACACTCTTGAAGGTGTTCCATGTTGCTCTCTTGCTCCTGCGCAGCTCAGGTACCAGGTAGTTCGACATGTTGAGTTCTTGACCTAGGTACACATAACTGCTGCTTTCGGAGATGCTCATTCCGTTGAGAATACAAAGAATACAAAATAAAATTAATAATTCCAAACTTGTCTATCCTACGTAAAAGCCATAAAAATGTAAAGCAAATATTTTCAGATGCAGATTCTATTTTTTGCAATTATAGAATTTAATGATGGCCGATAACGAGCTCCAAACTTAAGAGCAGTATCCAAAGTGCCATTTGCCAGGCCTGTCTTACACATACTACAGCAAATAGTAGGTTGTACTGCATATTCTTTAGATGTCTAATTATCATGGTGAAGCATCTTATCTATGATTTCTATACTCATTTCACTTGGAATCACAGGAGTTAGTCTACTAGAATGATTTTCAGTAAAGTCTGGCTTTAAATTAAGACTTGAGTTTCACAGACCGAGTAGCAAGTAGGAAAATCTATTTTGCCACATAAACCACAAGAACTATGAATTGATTGGAGACTGACCCTTTGGAATGCGTTCTGTTCTGGCTAACTGTTCAGAGATGACAGTAAAGAGGGAAATAGTAACTTCTTTCTCTCATCACAGTAAAGATTTCAAGTTTATATACATATGTATATATATATTACACTTGCATATATATTTTTACAGTTAGATTATTTTTTAATTAAGGCATAGAGATAAAATTAAAGTTATTCATAGTTGAGTTTTACACATACAATATTTGTATACCAGTCCCACCTCCAATGTCAACTTCCCTCCACCAATGATCACAGGTTCCCTCCCACACTTTACCCACAAGTCCTCCCAATTGAAAGGAACATTGTTTTTTTTTTTCTTTTTTTTTTTATTAGTGAAACAAACGACATGAGGTACAGTTGTAGATTTACAAATTTTTGTGCTTGGATCTCGGTCATACCACGATCAAATACCCATCCCTCCACCAGTGCCCATTTTCCACCACCAGGATAATATCCCTCCCCCCCATCCTCCCATCCCCCCATCCCCCCCTGCCACTGTGGCAGGGCATTCCCCCCTGTTCTCTCTCTCCTCCTGGGCGCTGTGATCAGCCAAAGAGGCATTGAGTGGTGAACATGTTCAGTCCAGTCTACTTTCAACCTGCATCTCCCCTCCTGGGAGGATCCTCCAAACACCCTCCACTTGGTGTTCCCCTTTCTATCTGAATTGTCCTGAAAGGAACATTGTTAAGTTTGGTTGTTGTGGTTTGAATACCAGGCTTTCAATATTATTATTTCTGCATTATATATGTGTGTGAGCATATATATATGTATATGTATATATATATACATATGCAATACACTATATCATGGACAAACTATCAGGCTGTGTATGCAAAAGAAATTCAAATGCATATTAATTATTAGTATGCACACTATCCACATTACTTCCACTACCCAGCCGCCGCCACACATCAGGACGCTTTCGGGACCCGCGCGGCTGCAAAGCAGCCGCGTGGCACATCATAAGACACTAAATACCCATCTTCCGGAATTGTCGTGCCGTATTTGATAGGGTTCAAATATGGTAACACCTACAAGGGCGATTAGAGGTCGCCCCAAAAGCCTCTATCCCTCTCGGAAAGATTGGCAAGCTACCAAGAGTATTCCGCCCGCACGGAAGAGCCTGGCAAGCTATCCGTTGTGTATTCGATATGCTAAAACCAGTAACTACAACTGGTCTCATTCACCTGACCCTGAAGGCTTCACCGACATGGCAGCACTGAGAAAGATGAGAAATGAGAGGCCAACAAAATCTCAAGGCCGACCTAGGCTGCCACAACGAAGGAAGACAAAAATGATCATCTGTACTTTCAATGCACGTACGCTAGCATCAGATGCATCCATCGAGGACCTGATGGTACAAGTGCGAATGATCAAGTACGACATCATTGGTCTGACCGAGACAAGAAGGCACGAATCTCACCATGCTGTTTTCGACACTGGAGAAGAATTGTTCCTCGGAACATGTGATAAAAGAGGTGTTGGAGTCGTTGGTGTCCTTGTCAACACAAACTTGGCCAAGATCATTGATTCATTCAAATGCCTAACAACCCGAATCGGACGTTTACATTTGAATAGATGTGGCTCACTGCCTGCAGTTTCTATCTTCGTTGTCTATGCACCAACATCTCATTATGATGAAAGAGAAATCGAGAAGTTCTACATGGAGCTGGAGAAGTTCTATAAAGAAGACCACACCTTCTACAAGATAATTGTGGGTGATTTTAATGCCAAGATAGGACCGAGAAGATCAGCTGAAGAACTTCACATCGGGACCCATGGCCTAGAATGGAACGAACAGGGTGAGAGACTGTCTGAGTTCATCATGTCGACCAAGACCATTCATGGTAACTCACAGTTCCAGAAGGCAGAATCTAAACGATGGACATGGGAGTCTCCTGGTGGACGATTCCACAACGAAATAGACCACATCATATTCAATCGATGGTTTTGCCTGACTGATGTCGCTGTTGTCCCAAAATTTCGAACGGGATCGGACCACCATCTCCTTCATGCAAAATTCTAATTCACAGAGCAGGGAGAAAGGGCTGCAAAGTTCAAAAAGAGAACTCCCAGAATGACCACCAACTGGGAACTCTTTGGCACTATTGCGGCAACATGGGAAGATGCCATTGTTGACAACATTGACGAGGAATACAATCGACTGGTTCAGCACCTCCATGAATGTGCGAGGAACGCCAAGAGAGAGATAGCCACAAAAAATCGCCTATCTTCGAAAACTCTTGAGCTAATTTGCCAGCGTGGTTTGGCGCATGCCTCAGGCAACCGCAAGCTAACGTCCGAGCTCGAAAAGCAGTGCAGAGATGCGATCAAGGAAGACCTCAAAGAGAGAAGAGCAGAAGTACTGGTAGATGCAGCAGAAGCCGGGAAAAGTATTCGTAACGCCCGCCTGTCCTTCGCCAACTACAAGACCAAGATGACTGCCCTCCGACGTCCTGATGGATCCATCACATTCTCCAGAACGGCAATGGAGATTATCCATGACTTCTACTCAAATCTCTTCAATAGCCATGTCCACTTGCTGACATACCAAATTCCACAGGATGGATATGTCGATCCCAACGTTCTCCCTTCCGAAATCCGACATGCCATTTTGTCGGTAAAGAAACAAACAGCACCCGGCCCAGACAAGGTCAGACCTGAACACCTGAAGAACCTGCCGTCAGTACTCATCAATACACTGGCTCTGCTCTTCACTCGCTACCTGTCTGAATGCAAGGTTCCATCCCAATGGAAAACCAGCAGGACCATACTACTGTTCAAGAAGGGAGACATCCATGACATTGGCAACTATCAACTGATCTGCCTATTGTATGTGATCTACAAGTTGTTCACTCGAGTCATCCTAAATAGGATTGGCAGAACACTAGATGAAGGACAACCATGCGAGCAAGCCGGGTTTCCAGCAAAGGATTCAGCACCATCGACCATATCCACACGATAACCGAGCTCATTGAAGTTTCTCGGGAGTTCAAGATGCCGCTCTGCTTAACGTTCATTGATTTAAAGAAGGCCTTTGATTCTGTTGAGACGGAAGCGGTCATTGAAGCCCTAGCCAATCAGGGCATTCAAGCCCAATACATCAGGATCCTCCGTGAGCTGTATTGCAGATTCACTACCAGGATCTCACCATTCTACAAAGACGTGATCGTTGATGCCAAGAGAGGTGTGCGGCAGGGTGATCCCATTTCACCGAAACTCTTCAGTGCCACCCTTGAGAACATCATGCGACGACTGGAATGGGAAGGAATGAGAGTGAAGATAGATGGTCGACAACTACACCACCTCCGCTTTGCTGATGACATTGTTTTAATAACACCAAACATCAGCCAAGCGGCACAAATGCTGGCCGACTTTGACCGTGAGTGTGGAAAGGTAGGACTACAGCTGAATCTTACGAAGACAGTGTTTATGAGAAACAGCCTCGATCCTGATGCCCCATTCGCTCTCAACGGAACGACCATCTCCGAATGCAACAGCTATGTGTACCTAGGTCGAGAGGTCAACATGACAAATGACCTGGCACCCGAGCTGCGCAGGAGGAAGAGAGCAGCTTGGAACGCCTTCAAGAACGTCGAAGAAATAGCTAAGAGGACGAAGAACCTCCGGCTCCGGGCACATCTCTTTGATTCCACTGTTCTTCCTGCATTAACATATGCCTCAGAGACCTGGGCCCTACGCAAACAAGATGAGAACGCTATTCAGGTCTCCCAAAGAAGAATAGAAAGAGCTATGCTTGGAATATCACGTTTCACTCAAATGAGAGAAAGAATCCGGAGTTCTGACATCCGTCGATGATCAAGAATCAGGGACGCTGTCTCATTTGCCAAGGTGTCGAAAATCAGATGGGCTGGTCACGTAATGAGATTTAAAGATGACCGCTGGACTAGAGCTGTTACTGACTGGATTCCACGGGATGTCAAAAGACTGCGTGGCTGCCCACCTACCAGATGGTCAGACTTCTTCGTCAAGATCATGAACGATCGGTTTGAGGCCCTTCATGTTCCCGGAGCGAACAGATGCCATTGGGCTACACTAGCACGCGACAGGGACAAATGGAGACGTTACTGGCGCCTGCTCGAGCAAATCGACGACTAACGGGAAGTTAAGTGATTAAGTGATTTAAGTGATTAATTACTATTCAAAAGATGCCAACCTGACTACAATTTGCATATTTTGGAAAAGGAAAAAGAGATCATGGGCCATTAGGTCCTAGATGGAGATACCAGGAGGGACAGACTAAACAGGCTGACCCAGAGGATTTTTAGAGCAATAAAAGTTAATTTTCAGGGAAAACACTCTTATGAAGGTTATATATTGTGTTAAATTTATCCAAACCCATAGAATATATAACACCCAGTGTGAACTCTAATGTAAACTATTCACTTTGAACAATTATAATGTATCAATATGTAAGTGCACAATTGCAGCAAATGAATCACTCTGGAGTGGACATGTTAATGACAAAGAAAGCTATGCAAAGATAGGGACAGGAAGTGTTTGTAGCTTTTGACTATTTCTGTGTCCATAAAAACCACTCTAAAAATAATCCTATAATTGAAAAAATTAACAATAATAATAGTTTAAGATTTAACATTATGAAAAATGATATGGAGATTTCTCAAAAAAATAAAAGAATAGAACTCTCATTTGACCCTACAAAACCACTTCTTGGCATATACTCTCAAAGCACAAAAACATTAATTCCAAAGGATAGATACACACCTATGCTCACTGGAGTGCTTAGTTCAATGGCCAGGATATGGAAACAGTCCAAATGTCCAACTATAGAAGAACAGATCAAGAATTTGTGCCATAGGGAGGAGTGATAGTACAGTGGATAGGGTATTTGCCTTGCATGTGAGTGACCCAGCATCTGTCACTGTCACTGTCGTCCCATTGTTCATCGATTTGCTCGAGTGGGCCCAGTAACGTCTCCATTGGAGACTTTGTTGTTACTGTGTTTGGCATATCAAATACATCACGGGTAGCTTGTCAGTCTCTGCCGTTGGGGCGAGATACTCTCGGTAGCTTGCCGGGCTCTCCAAGAGGGGAGGAGGAATCGAACTTGGGTCGGCCACATGGCAAAGCCTGGCAAGCTCCCCGTGATGTATTCGATATGCCAAACACAGTAACAAGAAGTCTCATGACCCAACATCAATCTTTGGTATCATGTATGGTCCTGCAACCATGCCAGGAGTGATTCCTGAGCTTAATGTCAGGAGTAACACTGAACACAGGAGCGATAGCACAGCTGTAGGGCGTTTGCCTTGCACGCAGCCAACATGGCCGACCCGAGTTCGATTCCTCCGCCCCTCTCTCAGAGCCTGGCAAGCTACCGAGAGTATCTCGCCCCCATGGCAGAGCCTGGCAAGCTACCCGTGACGTATTCGATATGCCAAACACAGTAATAACAAAGTCTCCAATGGAGGTGTTACTGGGCCCACTCGAGCAAATCGATGAACAACGGTAGGACTGTGATATATATACATATATATATATATATATATATACATATATATATATATATATATATATATATATATCTGGCTCTGGAATTACTCCTTGTGGTGCTCGGTATCATATGGGATGCTAGACATTGAACCCAGGTCTGCTATGAGCAAGGCAAATGCCCTACACATTGTACTATCTTTCTGGCCCCAGCAGATGACACTCTGTACTGGAGGACATCATTCATTCATTTCATCATTCATTCATCTGTTGAACAAACAAATTGAAGGAACCACAAATGGATGCCATAACAACATTCCACGGGCACACAGAACCCATCTTGAAACAGTCTCTTCCAAACTTTGTCCAGCCAAAAGGAGAAAACTAAAAAAAGCTAGCAGCTGTTTAAATTGGGGGTAGGTGCTGATGACTTATGCTGATGATGCATGCCCTGGAATTTAAACTGGGGAGGGGAGGGAAAGAAAAAAAATCAAGAGAGAAAGTTTGGCAACTCTGCCTATCCGGGAGACTCCCCTCAGTGTTAATGTGAGAAAAGGAAATGATATTTTTATTTTCATTAAAATGCAACAAGCATCAAAGTCAAAAAATAGATCATCTTTCCTCATGGCTACAAGCATACAGAAGCAGATGAGTTTGTGCATTCCTCCAGTGTGGGTGTTGCTGGGGGCTTCTCTAACACAGATCCACCAGTCGACCTATAAACTCAAGCTTGCGAGGAGTTGTGATGGCTACAGTCCAGGCAGGAAGGCAGAAAAACTCGCGCTCTCTCCCACCTTCCACCCACCCTCCCATTCTCTCTCTTTTCCTTCCCTTCTCAACTCTGAATTCAATGCCTCCTGTGTACCAGGGGCCATTAGTAGCACTGAGAATAATAAGGAACAAACTAAGATTGTGCTCTCATGTTGCTCCTAGTCTAAGGGGACAGATGGCTGAGCAGGCAGGCAGTTGTAACAGAATTTGAAGTATCACCCATGAGTGTTTTAAGAGCATATTCTGCAAGTGAATTTACCTCTGACTTGAAGTCAATGCAAGGGTTCAGGGAAGTTTTTGCGGAGCAGCTACCGAGAGTATGTTGCCTGCTCGGCAAAGCCTGGCAAGCTCCTTGTGGCGTATTCGATATGCCAAACACAGTAACAAGTCTCATGATGGAGATGCTACTGGGCCCGGTCGAGCAAATCGATGAATAACGGGAGGACTGTGACCGTGACCATGATAACATCTAGGTTGGTACCCCAAAGATTAATACAGAACACTGTGGTGAGAAAACAGAGAGGCAAGGAGAAGTGAAGAAGAAACAGCTGATGGAGTTGAAAGAGTTCATACTGTTTCCCAAGATCCAGAGGGAGAGAACATGATCCATTTGGGACCAACAAATCGTGCAGTGTGATTGCAGCATGTTCTGGTAGAAAGAGAAATGAGGCCGAGAGATAAGGAAAATATGATCCTTGTAAGCCACACTATAGAGTTTAAATTCTATCAGAGTCTCAAAAGCTCCTCTCTGACTAGTTTTGGAACTTCCACATGGTACAGACTTTGTGAAGCACTAGCCCCACCAGACACACATCAAGACCCAAAAGTGTTTTGTTATATTTCCATTCATCCCAAATCAGCCATCAATTTCTAAAAGAAGAGCAATCTCTTTACTAATCTCTTTACTTTATCTCAGTAAGTATAGCTTCCTTTCCTCACTTGGGGCAAATAACCTGTTGGGATTCACTGTGTTAAAGGCAGAATGCAGTTTCAAGATCAGCAGCACTGGAAACATCCCTCATTTGACTCAAGAACAAGAGAACCACTTACCTACCCAACTTTCTGAGAGTTCTATTTCACTGGAGGATGATTCATGGTAATTGAAAAATGGAGAAACTGGTTCATCGATTCTTGAGACAAGGCACATTCCAAAGAATTTATCTGCTATTCTAGTACATTAACCAAAATACTGATACTAGTTGCCAATACAGTGCCTATGCATAAATGTCAGCTTTTTTTGGTTACAGGGAAAAGCAAACATTTTCTATCAAAAGAAAACTGTATGAGTCAGTTTCCTGCAAACTTCAAGAAAAGTAGTTCATTGAGAATGATGGAATTTAGAGATCTTTGAATAATCTCATGAAAAACATGCAGTGAGAGAATACATGGCAACAGCCTTAACAAAGCAGGATGCTACTGGGAGGCAGGAAAGTTAATTGGTTCGGATATTTACTAAAACCTTGTTATATACTAGATCATGAACATTTAAAAACAAGTGTGCTACTTTGATTCCCACCAGGAAACATAACATAACATTTGGCTGAATTGAGAGGTGAGATACTGTCATTATAACACTGCGCTCTAAGAAACTAAGAGAGAGAAGGAAATCTGAATTCAGTCTTGATGATGATAGGGGGTTGAACCATTGAACCACGTCTTCCTCAAAGGCAAATCTATTTATAATAAGTAGAGGAGACCTTATATGAAAAATGAATCTTTGAAGATCATATCATTAATGATATTAGGATGACAATAATGTTTTTAAGATAACTGGCTTAAAGAGGATCTTAAACCCATGATGGTATACCTACAAGAGATAGAAGAGCAAAAGACACAGGCAAAAAGTAGAAGGCCAATTGAAAATGGATTAGACATTACAGTTTTGTGGCCAAAGGAAAAGACAGAGCTGTAGTTGGAAGACAAGGCATAAGTCACTCTCACCAAGAACCTTCGGAGGAAGTATAGCCCAGTCAATACCTTGATCTCAAACTTCTAGTCCTCACAACTATATAAGATTCCATTTCTATTGTTATAAGCCATTTGGGGTTGGCAATTTGTTGCAGTCAGCTTGGGAAATTGGCATAAAATGGAAGCTGTGACAAATAAGAAAACTTTTGGAAATGGTAACACCTGGGTGAAGTCTTGATGTTAGAGTGAGTCAGAAGATGTGATGCAGGTATGGGGACAGGAAGATGAAATAAGGGGCATGTGATATGGTGGTCAAAGAAGTGTCATATATAAAGAAGTGATTTGTAAATATGCTTGCTTCTAATTCTAATACAACTCATTGAGTTGATGCAGAGAAAAGGAAGACATTGTCCTTAGCTGCAAACTTGACCAAAGATTCCTACATATAGGTACATTTGAAAAATGGTGTTTGCATTTTGTATTCTAGAAGCCTAAAGCTCATACAAACATGTTGACAGTTCAGGGAAATTCTTTGCTCTTTCCTCTAGAATTCCAAACATTTTTGTCTTTGTACACAAGAATGTGAAACATCTGCAAACAGCTCAAGAAACATGTCACTTCTAAAACACTTTGTTTTGCTTTCTTTCCCTCCGTCATTGGTTTTTATTGAGGTATCCTCATTTAAAATTATATTAAAATTATTTTTATTTTTGTGATATGGTCAAACCAATCCATTTACCAGTGTTAAGATCTCATCACCGTTATCCTACGGTTCTAGAACATTTTGGAGATATGACCATAGATAATGTTTGGAGGATATTATGAATGATCTCTTATCACCAGCAACAATTTTACTAGTAAGTACTTAACTGTGAGGGCTCCTTTTCTTCTCTTTCTTATTTTGTATGTCTTGTAATTTTATAATTATGAGCTTCTTATAATTGTAAATGAATCTGTAAACTTTTAGTATTTTTCCATCTGTTGAAAGCTTTGTACTATCAGGTTAGTGTTTTCTTATCTTTTGATAAATATTTAGGGGTATTACTTTGGATCTGATGGAATTTTCATTTTTGATGTTTAAGAAATATTTTACCATTTTCCATAGAGGATGCAACAATTTAAATTCCCATGACTATACCAGCCTCCTCGACACTTTTATTCTCCACTCTTTTCTTTTTCATTTTAAAAAATTTTTATTAGTGAAACACCGTGAGGTACAGTTGCAGACTTACAAATTTTTGTGCTTGGGTTTCAGTTATATAGTAATCGAGTTGTGATACCTCCACCAGTGCCCATTCTCCACCACAACGATCCCAGTATTCCTCCCTCCCATCCTGCCCCCCGCCCTCCGATACCACCCTGCTTCTGTGGCAGTGTATTCCCTTTTGTTATATCTTTCCTTTTGGGTGCTGTGGTTTGCAAAAGAGGCATTGAATGGCAACCATTTTTACTCTATGGTCTACTTTAAGCATGCACCTCCCATCCTGGACAGATCCTTCCAATACCCTTTACTTGGTGCTACCTTCTCTATCTGAGCTACCTTTTCCCCCAGCATGTGTGGCTGGCCTTCATGCCATGGAGCGAAACTCCTGGTACTTATATTGACTATTCTTGGGTGTTAGTCTCCTATTTTGTTACTTTATATTCCCAAGATGAATGCCATCTTGCGATCTTTCTATGTCTGTCCCTCTCTTACTAACTCATTTCACTTAGCATGATACTTTCCATGTCGTACCACTTGTATGTAATTTCATGACTTCATCTTTTCTAACAGCTACATAGTATTCCATTGTGTAGATACACCAAAGTTTCTTTAAACAGTCATCTGGGGGAGACTGGAGCGATAGTACAGTGGGTAGGGCATTTGCCTTGCATGCAGCCTACCTGGGTTCAATTCCCAGCATCTCATATGGTCCCCCGAGCACCACCAGGAGTAATTCCTGAGTGTAGAGCCAGGAGTAACCCCTGTGCATCGCAGAATGAGAATCCCCCCCCCCCCCAAAAATAAATAAAAATAAAAAAAAAACAGTCATCTGTTCTTGGACACTCGGTTTTTTTTTCCAGATTTTGGCTATTGTGAACAGTGCAGCAATGAACATAAAAGTGCAGATGTCATTTCGACTATCCTTTTTTGCCTGTCTGGGATATATTCCCAGGAGTGGTATTGCTGGGTCAAATGGGAGCTCAATTTCTAATTTTTTGAGAATCGTCCATACTGTTTTCCAAAAGGGCTGAACCAGTTGGCATTCCCACCAGCAGTGAGGGAGAGTTCCTTTCTCCCCACATCCATGCCAACAGCAGTTGCTTTTGTTATTTTGGATGTGGGCCAGTCTCTGTGGTGTGAGATGATAACTCATTGCTGTTTTGATCTGCATCACCCCGATGATTAGTGATGTAGAGCATTTTCTCACGTGCCATTTAGCCATTCAGATTTCTTCTTTGAGAAATTTTCTGTTTGTTTCATCACTCCATTTTCTGATGGGGTTGGATATTTTCTTCTTGTGAAGTTCAACCATTACTTTGTATAACCTTGATATCAACCCCTTATTGGATGGGCATTGGGTGAATATCCTTCCCCATTCTGTAGATTGTCTTTGATTTTGGTCACTGTATCTCTTGTGGTATAGAAGCTTCTTAGTTTATGATAGTCCCTTTGTTTATTTCTGTTTGCACTTGGTTGGTCAGTAGAGTGTCATCTTTGAAGATACCTTTAGCCTCAATATCGTGGAGGGTTTTGTTGAACTTGTCTTCAATGTATCGTATGGATTTTGTCCTGATGTTGAGATTTTTTTTTAGCATTAATAATTTTTAAAAAATTTTTTATTAGTGAAGCACCATGAGGTACAGTTGTAGACTTAGAAATGTTTGTGCTTGGGTTTCAGTTATACAATGATCGAGTACCCATCCCTCCACCAGTGCTCATTCTCCACCAAAACTAATTCTTGTATCCCTCCCACCCCCCATACCACCCTGCCTCTTTGCCAGAGCTTATTCTCCACTCTTTTGATATAAATCATATTCATGGAAGTGAGGTGATAGCTCCTTATGGTTTTGATTTACATGCCCCTGTATAAAATGATGCTGAGCTGTTATTTTTGTGTCTGTGAACTTATTCACAGAATCAATGTAAATGCCCATAAGAAGATGACTAGAAAAATTATCTGCAGTACATACACCCTATGTAACTCTCTTCTGCCATTAAAAAGAATATACAAGTGTGCTCTTTGGGATGAACTGGATAGATCTTGAGGTGATGCTAACTCACACAAGGAAGGAAGCAATAGACAATGAACAGATGTCTTTGTTCGTATGTAACATAAATGACTAAAGCAGATGAACTGGCAAGAAACAAAAAAACTATTACCTATGCTTGACTTGGTAAAAACTATTGTGGTTTCCAGGGGATGTGGAATGAGAGGGTTTGTTGCAGTTGTTTTGGTTTTTGTTGGTGGAGAGACAAAGGAACTTCTGTGGAGGACATGCTGACAATTGATGTAAAACAAAACAGAAACTTCATGGTGCTGTAAACCAATGACAAATACTACAAAATATTTGTGTCTGTTTTTGGACCACATCCACAGTGCTCAGGACTTACTCCTGACTCTACTCTCAGTAATTGCTCCTGGTGGTGCTTGGAAGACCATATGATGCTAGGAATCAAACCTGGGTCAGTTGCATGCAAGGCAAACACACTACCTACCGTACTATCTCTTTGGCTCCTAAAAAGTACATTTTTAAAAAGATCTTGTCTCTAGGAGTTCATTTTCACTGTAACTTTTCAGACAACCTAGAAGAATTGATTCATTCCACAAACTTGACTCGAGTCAGGACTGGAGTGAGGGACCATGAAATATCTCAAGGAGAGAGAGTCACTCTACCATGGCAATGCGGGAGGAGGGAGGTTTGAATGCAAGGAGAGAAAGACTTGGGGAGAATTAACAGCCAGTTCTGCACTGTCCAGGTCTGGTCAAGGTAATTAGTCACAGGTTCACTTTTGTCTAAGATCACCTACTCTTGACGACTGCTGATTGTCCTCTGCCCTCTCTTCTGTCTGACCTTTGATTGCTGGCCTGCAGCGGGCAGTCCCTGAGGTATAGTGGGAGAGTGAGTTCATGATTAAGCCCTAGAAGCAGGACAGAAGATTGTCTTCCAGTTACCTGTCCAGCTTTCTTTCTCCCGAGGGAGGCTGAGGGAGATGAACGACTTTCAAAGTATGACATTTCCTGATACCTCTTGTTCTACCAAAGCAAATTGCAAGCATGTGACGACTAAGTCAGAACTCATTGAAAAGAGAAAGTTCTATTTAAATGAAATACCCATCATTCTTATCATCAGTGCCTGAAACTTATTTTATTTTCTAGCGGCAATAAACAGCAAAGAATTGATGCCTAGTACCCAAAAGTCTCTTGTGAGAACTCCTCTATTGTGGACCCAATTGCCTTCACACTAGGGTCTCACATTTTTACAGAAAGCAACTCATAGGAAGAATTTTCATCACCAACAAACACGGAAAGCTATTACCAGTGAATCCGTTTGTCTCTGTGTCTCTGTCTTTCTTTTTCTCAGTTTTGGCTGTGTGCTTGTTTGTCTAAAAGATTGGGACTGATTTGAAAGTGCCTGTAAATCTTGCCCTAAGTAAAGGACAGCTTGCTGATCTGTATGCAAATGCAATACTTGCCTGCCTTAAAAAGTTAAGATTGACTTTGAGCTGACCCTGTGCTTTTCCTCTCAGTGGAGAAAAATGAAAGAATATTTATAATACCTGTGGACATTGTGTACGATACCAGTGGGAGTTTTCTTCAACAGTAGATGAATAGCAGAAACATGGGCAGACTAAAATGTGGTGGATATATGCAAAAGACAGATTGAAACTGATTTACATAGTTGGGGATTACTGTAGTTCTCTCTGATTTCTCCCTTTCAGGTATCTAAAATGCTGCAATTTTCTATGACAACAAAGAAAACAAAAATGAACAAAACACACATAGGATAACAGCCACTTGCATTGTCAACAATTTATAGCAGAAATTTCATTGTCTTCTTTCTGAATAGATCATAATTCTGAGGACATTTTAAACATCTTTCACAATGATTTTTTTTTCCTACCTGGGGCAAGCCACAAAAATCTCATTCATGTGGGAAGTTCATGTGTTTCAAAATATGTACCCCACTCTACACTGGTTTTCACCATTAGCAGAGAGTTTCTTTGTTTTATTTTTTGAACCACTTTCACATTGCTATAAAAATTAAAATAGACAGAGCAGAACATTGACCTGGGATGAAATATGGATTTTTTTATGCTTCTCTCTAACTCAAATTTTATTAAGCTTGTTGAAAATAAGATCACTTCAGTTAAAAATGCCAAAGAAACCCAAAGGATAAAATTGCATGGGATTAACATACCTATTCTTACCCTACAACAAACATCTCATTCCAAACCTCAGCAATTCCTTGGACCACACTATTTATAGCTACATTCTTTAGTGTTTATTTTTTATTTCCATAATGGCACATTAACTATCATGTGCCCTCAGATGATAAAGTTGAAACTCTCTAGGTCACTGTAAAACTGACTGGAGTCAGGATCTTTGTAAAGTAAAGATCATATATTAAGTTTTTCTCCTAAAAGTCTGCATTTACTGTCTTACAGTGGAGCCCCTGAAATGCTGGACTTGAGTATTCAGATAGAACCCTCATGCAGCTGAGAAAGTGATGAAAGAGATTTCCTCCTTACTCTGACCTGTGTCTTCCCTCATGAGACCCCCTCAACTCATTCGCACTCAGATTTAGAGTTCTCAAGCTCTTTTCTGTTACTTTTATTCATCAGAAAACTCTGTTTTAGGATTCACAAAGAAATCTCAGAAGAGAGTAAAATGCTGCAGAGATGTCTCCACTCCCCGTGCCAGGCTGACTTCATCTGGACACCTTGGAGGTAGGGCATGTGTGTATGTGTGTGTCTCTCTCTCTGCCCCAACAGAACACCAGTAGCTGCAAACCTCCAGAACTTGATCTCTCCATGATCCACGGCTGATCTTCACAGACTCAGATGAGCCCCTCTTGCATGAAAATGAATCTGTTGAAAAACTCAGGCATGAATGAGGGTTTTGTGACTGAACTCTCCAGGCTTACAGGGAGCAGGGAATGGGCCCCCTCCTCTCATTTCCCTGTGCTTCCAGGACCTTGGCAGTTCCACTCACAAATGCCTCGAGACGCCATATAAGCTCATTAATGGTCATGATCCAGAGACACAAATAATTCTCAGAAGAAAGTAACACAGCTGCAGAGATACATCTGGACTCCCAAATCATCATCCAGTTAAAAATTTAACTCCAGCTCTAGCACCATATTTAAAAATTTAGACCATATTTTGTGCCACTGATATACCATCAGTAGCACACCACATGTTATGAGGTGTAAGGTAGAAGGCAATCTATCTTGTTAGCACACAAGTATCAACCTATAACATCATGTTAATGATCTCTTATACAGGGGCTTAATGGCTCCAACGTGAGGTACAACAGTTTTCACACACTTTCCTCTGAGGCAAATATTTTGGATAATTTTTAGTCTATTACTCATAACAAGCAATACAAAATAAATTTAGCATCTACCTTTGGGGCAGACTTGGATAGTGGTGAGAAAATTCAAAATAATGGTGGTGGGATGGTGTAGTGATGGTGGGATTGGTGTTGAAATATTGAATATAATAAATTATTGTAAACAACTTTATAAAAATAAAATTAAAAAAATTAAAAAAGAAAAAAAGAAAGTAGAAACTCTGTTTTCAATCTCGTATCCTAAATGTTGAGCTGATAGCAGCCATCAGTCAATATTGTTCAATGAATAAAATGAATAAGTATATATTCACGTTTGGGGAGATTAATTACGTGAAAAAAATTGGCAATAAAATAAAAAAGTATCACACTTGGATCTTCCAAGCCCCCCCCTTTTTTTTCTTAAAAGGACACATTAGAGGGGCTGGAGTGATAGCACAGTGGGTAGAGCATTTGCCTTGCATGTGGCCGACCCAGGTTCGATCCCCAGCATCCCATATGGTCCCTCGAGCTCTGCCAGGAGTAATTCCTGAGTGCATGAGCCAGGAGTAAGCCCTGTGCAATGCTGGGTGTGACCCAAAGAGCAAAAAAAAAAAGAAGACACATTAAAAAAATATAACTAGGAAGACTAGATAGCTGTTTCAGGATCAAAAGCAATGTGAGAGGTGGCAGAAGATGGTAACCTTATAGTAGAAATGACATTAGTTCAATAAGTTGGCAGATTCTGGCCTAGTATCACTGAGGGCACAATGGATTCAGATGGGAAGTCTCAACCATGGTCTAAAAATGTGTTTAATGGCAGGAGAAGTAGAAGAATACAAAAATCTATAAAATTCATGGGAGTACATCTAGGTCCCTAAAATTTGTGAGAAAAGGACATTAGGTTTACTTAGCAGTTGAATTTCTTAGCAACTCTGCAATGCAGGCATGAATTGTGGTAATGAATACATTTCCTTGAGATGAGAGCTCAGACTCCTGGCTCCTAGGGGAGCTAATCTGGACCCAGAATTGACCTTTCTTTTTATCTTTTACATCCAAGTGGGCACTCTTGTATGGGTAGGAAAATGAAGAGAATCATCAAGGAGAAGTCTATGTGGGATATTCCATGAATGTTGTGCTGAGTTGAGGTCTGAAATTCCTTCATACTTTGTAATGGAGCAAGTATCAATTTCCTGCCAAATTCCTAGATCATCATTTCTTTAGTGAGAGATGAGAGTCCTATTATATGTTGAGCAATCTTGATTTCAGTAAATAGGGTTTTTGACGCTCAGGTGAGGGAAAGAAGAAAGAAGAAAGAAAGAAAGAAAGAAAGAAAGAGAGAGAGAGAGAAAGAAAGGTAAGAAAGAGAGAAAGAAAGAGAGAAAGAGGAAGGAAGGAAGGGAGGAAGGAAGGAAGGAAGGAAGGAAGGAAGGAAGGAAGGAAGGAAGGGAGGGAGGGAAAAGAGAAAGAGAGGGGGAGAGAATAAAGGAGAGAAAGAGGGAGGGAGGGAAGGGGGGAGGGAGGGAGAGAGGGAGGAGGAGGGAGGGTGTGAGGAAGGAAGAGAGGAAGAAAGAAAGGAAGGAAGGAAGGAAGGAAGGAGGAAGAAAGGAAGGAAGGAAGGAAGGAAGGAAGGAAGGAAGGAAGGAAGGAAGGAAGGAAGGAAATTAGGCCCTTTGAAAATAAAATCAGGACAAATTTCTATTCTGTTTGCACATTCTGGCTGCTGGGGATAGAGATGCCATGCTCATCCTAAAAAGAATCTAGAACCTTCTCACTGTGCTTGTGCAGCTCATAACATCACAGAAACAGTAAAGAGCAGGGCCTTACGTCCAGGAACTGGTCTGATGCTCACAATAAGATATCAAAGTTGTGCCAGTTTGACTTGGTACTCACAATTACTGATGCTTTGTTGGATCTCAACAATCTCATGTAACACCAACATCAGGCAAGGTCTCCCTCAGCCTGTGATAAAATGAGAAAACTTAAGACGTCTTAATCATATTGTTGAGCACAGAGGAAAATGCAATCATGCACCAACCTACAAAATAACAGACTCTTTCCTCTCTTAGCCAATCCTTATAAATTACAGTTTTATCTTTGATCAACTGCCTCTCTAGAGGTATGATTTAGTGAGAGAGCCAAGAGTAAATGGTCATCGCCTTCACTCTCAATCCAGAGTACACCTCCATCTTTAGTCCCTCCCCAGTTTTCTGTAAATCCGTTCTAACATACCCACACTGCTTCATGAAAAGTGTTCTTTCTAATAAATCCTTCAATTTGTCCAATCACAAGTATGTTGCTTATGGCCTGTGGAATGAGTTCACATGTCTCTATCACTACAGTGTGATAATCTTGCCTGTCTTTAACAGTTCAGGACTTTTTTAAGTGCTTTCAAACAGCTGGTGTTCAGTATACAAATATGGATGCACAGGTAGGAGAATGCACTCGGATACATAGACATTTAGTACAGAGAGTTGTTATTTAATATAATTAAAAATTCCAAAGATACATCTGTCTTTAAGAAAGTCTGTATTAAAGAAGGATATCCTGCCATTTGAAACATTATGGAGTTTGAGGACATTATAATAAGTGAAATATGTCAGAAAAAGACAACCATGGAATGACACCAATTATACAAATACTGTACAATAGCCAAAGTTGTGAAAAACTGCATAATGTTTATACAAGGAACTTAGAGGTGGGAAAGTATAGATGTTGATCGTTAAAGCCGAATACCAGTTCTGTGGGTCTGCTGCAGAGATAGTGATTGTAGCCTATATTATAATCATAAAACTTGCTAGCACACTAGATCTTAGTTATTCTAGTCACTAAAAAAGAAATAATTATGTGACATGTAGAGTAGCAAATAATCGCAATAGTAACAATATTATAATATTTAAAGGTATTAAATCAAAATATTGCACACCTTAAATTTTGCAACTATATATGCCAGATATATTTAAATTATATTTCAATTACAAATCTATATTAATGATTGAAACAATATAATTGAAATTAATTTCTATTTCTCTCCAACTTATTTTTTTATTTCTTCTATCAGTGTAATTTATTTTTCTTTACTGGTTTGCATAAAAGTTGAATACAATGAATCACAGAATTTCATAGCTCAACTGGCCAAGTTTGGGTCATAGGTTCACTCCTCTGTATAAGAAAGAACCCCTTCAGGTCAAACAGAACAAGAGTTGTAAGATTGTAATGTGGGAACTAGTCAGACTGAATCCCATTCACTGCCCATTAAGAATATTACTGAGGGAGATTTGATAGGAAGTAACTAAAACCTGGGGTAATGAATTTAAAAAAAAGAGTACAGGTCTTAGAAACTGTATTAGTGAAAACAGTGGTTTTAAACCTCTGTACACTTAAGGACTGTTCCAACTCTAGTCCAAGAATCAGCAATTACCCACTCTGACAGAGTACTAGATTTCCACTTTTTCTTTCTGCTTATGGACCAGTACAAATCTGCAAACTGGTAGTTGAAAAGAACTAAGTAAAAGAAGTACCCTTGCCATGCTACTAGTTACTTCCTTAACACTGCTAAAAGTCAGGATATTATAGCAGGATGAACTTTGGAGAGACACAAAAAGTTAAATTAAGGGTATGTTTAAGAGGGAGATTTATACATAATTTTATAATTAAATTATAACTATATGGAATAAATAATTTTTATTGAGAGAAACATAATCAGACAGTAAAACAGTCATCAGTAGCAAATGACCCAGTTCCCCCTGTAGACTTCTCTCCTTGCTGCTCCACCCAGCTTCTCAAATCATACATGGATCCCAGCTAAAGACCATATCCTCTGAAAAATCCCTCCCATTCTTTAAAATAGTTTAGATCCTTATCAGGTTTCACACAGATCACAGATCATCCTGTTATTCGTCGATTGCCTCGAGCAGGCCCCAGTAACGTCTCCTTCATCCTGGCCCTGAGGTTATATTCAAGGCTCTTTAGGAGAATGAGACCCATCATTGTTACTGGTATTTGGCATATTGGGTACACCACGGGGAGTTTGCCAGACTCTGCCATGTGGGCAGGCTACATTCGGTAGCCTGCCAGTTTGTCAAAGTAGGAATGAGATGTCATAATAAGATGTCGCGCGGCTGCAAATGCGGCTGCACGGTTCTGGGAGCTGGTTTTTATAGTCTCTGAGTCTTGGCTGCTGATGGGATTACAGGGCGCCAGGGGGCCAGTTGATGGGTGTGACCCCCGCCTACTGGAATTTGGAGGATCTGGGTGGAGGATGCTCGACTCCAATCCTAGTAGGCTTGGAGATCTCGGCCCCGGAACCCACGTGGCTTTGTCCCTCTGCCGGTACCTTCAGGTGTGCGGAGAGTGGTCTCAGCATGGTGGTGGCTGGTCCTGGAGGTCTTCGGCTGCCCGGGCCGTGGTCGGGGAGGGGAGGAAAGCTCAACCCGTTCCCCTACAAGGGACCATATCCTCTGAAAAATCCCTCCCATTCTTTAAAATAGTTTATATCCTTATCAGGTTTAAAGTGTAATAATACCATTTCCCTTTTATGCATCGTATTTATTACAATTTTATGTTCAATTTACATATGTAACTGCTGGTTTAGTTTTTGTGTTCTGCATTAGACTGCAAGTTCCATGAGGGGTAACGTTTTACCTACCTTACCACATAAGGGATGGATTTGCTATTGATTAGTAAATAAACATGTGATCTCAAACTCCCCTACGTAATATTAAATAATATTAAACTTTACTAATAATAAAAGTTGTGTTGTCTTCTTTTTAATTGAGTTGATTAAAAGTCTGTGGACTGGAGTGATAGCACAGCGTGTAGGGCGTTTGCCTTGCACGCAGCCGACCCAACTTCTCTTTCTCCACCTCTCTCGGAGGCCCAGCAAGCTACTGAGAGTATCTGGCCCACACGGCAAAGCCTGGCAATCTCCCCGGGAAGTATTCAATATGCCAAAAACAGTAACAAGTCTCACAACGGAGAGACTGGTGCCCACTCGAGCAAATCGATGAACAATGGGAGGATAGTGCTACAGAGCAATTAAAAGACTGTGTGTGTTTAGAGGTACAATTTCACAGCTCTTCAAAATGTACTTACAATACCACACGCACCACCAGTATCTATCCCCACCCCCAACACATACACACACAAACACACACGATAGCATGCACACCGTCCAACAGACATCTTTCACCTTTTCAACACTATGCTTTCCCCCTTGGCAACCACAATTCTGAAGTTTGAGTCCAGAGATTTTCTCTCATTTGATTTTGTCTATTCCTTTACTTCCTATTTTGATATCCCACACATGATTGAGAGCACCTGCTACTTGTATTTCTTCGTTGGACTTCTTTCATTTTGCAGGACTCCTACCAGTTTTATCCATGTTATAAAAAAGGCAAGATTTTGCATTTTGTTATTGCTGAGTAGTATTCAATTATATAAGCATATATATATTTATATATGTCACGTCTTCTTTATCTACCCATTTGTTGCTGGACACAGGTAATTTCCATGTTTGGGCTATTATAAACAGTGCAGTGAACAAAGATGTACATATATCTAATTAGGTTGGATTAGTTTTTGTGTTCTTGCAGAAAGTCTAGAAGTAAAGTTGGTGGACAATGAGATAAATTTATTTTTAATATTTTGACTTCCGTATATATTTTTTTCATAGAGACTGAACCAATTCACATTATTTGCTATCATCAGTATTCTGATAATAGATTAAGTAAGTAAGTAAGTAAAGGCCCTCCCGTTGATCATCGATTTGCTCGAGCGGGCCCAGTAACGTCTCCATTGGAGACTTTGTTGTTACTGTGTCTGGCATATCGAATACTCTCGGTAGCTTGCCAGGCTCTCCGAGAGGGGCGGAGGAATCGAACTCGGGTCGGCCATGTTGGCTGCGTGCAAGGCAGATGCCCTACCCACTGTGCTATGTTTTCCCTGTGTTAACTATCAGTATGTCTTTTAATGACGAGCTCTTTTCATTTTTAATGGTATTTTTTTGTTGTTTCTGAGTTTAATGAGTAGCTTATATATCCTGAATATTAGTTCTTTTTCGTATGTGTGATGTGCATTGTATTCTACCCATTAGTAGGATGTCTTCTAGTTTTAATGATAGTTTCCTTCACTGTAGGAAGTTTTTAAGTTTTAGGTAACTCCATGTGTTTGTTTTTGTTTGCATAGCCATTTGGGTTGGATCCCCAAGACATAAAGTCAACATCATGATGTCTTTCTCTGCTTTTTCCTATGTATCTTTTGGTTTCAAGTCTACTGTCCAAGCTTTTAATTCATTTAGAATGCTCTTTTGTACATGATGTGGGACAGTAATCAAATTTCATGCCTTTGTTTTTGGGTTTCCAATTTTTCCAGCACCATTTGTTGAATACACTTTTACCTTTTATGCTCTCGACACCTTTGTTATAAATTAACTGTCCATATGTGTAAGAATTTGTTTCTGAGCTCTCAGTTCTATTGATCTGTATATTTTTAACACAGTACCATGCTGTTTTGATTATTTAAACTTTATAGAAAAGTTCGAAGTCAGGGAGTACAATGTTTTCATTTTTATTCTCAGGATTGCATCAGCTAATTGTGTACTTTAGCAATCCCATAGAAATTTCAATAATGTTTTTATTTATTTCCTTGATAAGTACCATTTTAAGTTTTATAAGGACTTCAATTCGTGTAATAGTTTTCACAGAATGGTCAAATAATTCTATCCTTTTCTTTTACATTTTTTAAAATTTATTTTAATGTAGACAAATCCACTATTGTTGATACTATTCTAAAATTTAAATTGATTAGACAACAAAGCTTTAATATTAAAATCACGGTCACGGTCCTCCCGTTGTTCATCGATTTGCTCAAGCGGGCCCAGTAAGGTCTCCATCGTGAGACTTGTTGTTACTGTGTTTGGCATATTGAATACCTCACAGGTAGCTTGCCAGGCTCTGCAATAAGTATAAAATAATTTTTATGTGAAAACTGCTATATTTGATCACTGGGTTGTTAAGTCCTTATCCAAGAATTTATTAATCTCTTTGTTGCTAGTTGAACCGTTTGTGTTACTGTTTCTGTTTGTTGAGTTTAGTTGGCTTATATGTTAGTTTTCCATCTAATTTGGTATGCTTCACCTGGAATTTCAGTGTTGAGACATTTTAAGTGTTGCACAGCTATACAGTCCAGAGACTTCAAGGTCTATGGTTTGGGCCCTCCAGTCAACATGGGCTGTGGAAAGTGGGAGTGACTTTGAGGCTTCCAGGGTGTTGGGAGAGACTGTCCACTCCAACTCCAAGAAACACCAGAGTTCTCAGCCTGGGCACAAAGTTTTCTGAAATTATTTGCAGTCTGGTATCTCTGGAAATAATAATCATAAAGTGGTGTTGAGCACTGGGCATTGCTGTAACAAGATACGGGTGAGGTTGCTGGGACTTCAGCAGGTAGATACTCAATCTGCCCACTTCCAATGCTGGCCTGAAGTTTTCAGCTGTGGGACCAGTGTTTCCATGAATTTTAGCTGCTTGGTGTGTATCTGCTGGGAGATTTAGATTTATCTGGGAATGTGTAGAGCAGGGCAGATGGGTGAGTCAACATGGTGGCAGTTGTGAAAAGTGGACCCCATTCTTTCATTTCTTCCTGAATCCCTTATGATATAAGTATGATGCTTCTTGATGTTTTCCTAGAAATATCTTAGGTCATTTTTATTTTCAAAATTTGTTTTGTCCTGACCCAAGAGATAGCAAAGTGGGTAGGGTTCTTGTCTTGCACATAGCCAACCTGGGTTCAATCCCTGGCACCCCATATGGTCCCCTGAGCTTGCCAGAGTGATTTCTAAGCATAGAGCCAGGATTAAGAATGCTGAGTGTGACCCCCCAAAAATAAAACAAGCCAACCCTTCACAAATTCGTTTTTCTTTTTTCCTGTTATTTTTTGGTTGATTTCTACTTCTTTTCAAGCTCTCTGATTTGACCTTCAGTATTCTATCGAGCCCCTCTATTATAGTATTTTTCAATAATATGCTGTATTATTTAACTTCCTTATTACTTTTTGAATTTTTATCATACTTCCTTTGAAAGTGAGATTGTCTTTAAGCTCTCTTCCACTCAACTCATTTCAATGAATATCAGGGTTATTGCTATGAAGTCTTCTTTAGGTAGTTTACATAGCTCTGTTGTATTAGGAGTTCTTCTCAGTTCATGTCTTGATACCTCAGTAAAGGCTAGTTCCTTTCCTTGGTAACTATGCCTTATGTTCTGTGAGGGTCTGAGTGGAGGCCTTGGCTTCACAATAAGAATTATTTGCCCCACAGTCAGATGCTAGATAATTTATTCTGTAAGGGTCTATCTCACAGTGATTCAATAACAATAACAAAAAGTATGATATATCATGCAGCTGCAAAAGCAGCTGCACTCCTGGGATCATAAAAATTTGAATAATTGGGGTCAGGAGCCATCCCTGCAGCAAATTGCTAGGTTCTAAGATCCATGTGCGAGTCTCTGGATCTTGACCGTGATTGTGCTTAAATAGCAATGGGTGTCAGTTCACGGATGTGACAGCCAGGATCCCAGAAGGGCGGGGAGATGGGAAGGGATAGCACAGTCCTGACCCCATGAGGCCTGGCGTTTGCAGTCACTGGTCCACACACCTGTTTTATTCAGCGGATTTAGTCTCTTGATGGGGGGCCCAGGACAAGTCTGTAAAGGTCAGCTTTGAGAGTGGGAGCAATTGGTTTCTGGAGGTTTGGGACTGTCAGGGTTCATTTGGTCAGGCAGGGAGAGAGAGAAAGCCTGTTCCCATGAGGTGCCCTGGTGGTGAAATGAGCCTGGTGCATGGTCTGGAGCCATCCCTGCAGAGCCAGCTGCTTGGTTCTGATATTCATATGCGAGTCCTTCCTTCCTTCCTTCCTTCCTTCCTTCCTTCCTTCCTTCCTTCCTTCCTTCCTTCCTTCCTTCCTTCCTTCCTTCCTTCCTTTCGTCCATCCTTCCTTCCTTCTCTCTCTCTCTCTCTCTCTCTCTTTTTTAATTTCTGGTCACAGCTGATTGTGCTGAGGGCTTATTCCATGTCTATTTTCAGTAATCACTTGTGACAGTGCTCAGGGAACTATTTGTAGCGTTAGGAATCAAATCCAAGTCAACCACATGCAAGGTAAAAGCCTTGCCCAGTGTACTCTCTCTCCCGATACTACAATTTTTCAATTTCAAGTATTTTAAAAATATTTATATATAATTATTCAATTAAATATAAATTACCAGTAAACTCAAATAATAATATATAAAATACAAATATGAGTTCTGTCAGATGAAATAAAATTACTGTGTTGGATTGATAAAACTGTTTCAAAAAATTCTCATTTTCACTTTTCATGTTGTCACGATGGCCTTATATGGTGTAAAACTGATTTCTTACTATTTGCAATGGTAAAATGTTTCAAGACACTATTTCAATTCACACATATATGTGTGAAACTTCCAGAAAAATGTCTCTCATCAAATGAGTAGGAAAACGTAGGGAAAGTGATATTAGCTGATAAATTTCTTGTTATACAGTTATTTAAAATGACAAAATTATTACAATTTTAGATTTCAGTGACATTAATAAGTTTTCTATCCAATAAATATTAAATGTTTTTAAAATAAAATGAAAGTCATACAAGGACACTGAAAAAGAGGATGGATAAGCAATATGTTTTATCTTTGATAAATATTTTTAAACATCACATACATTCAAAAACAAAAGATGAAATAAAATTAAAAGTTGGAATAAAATACATAAATATTAAATCTGGAATTTCCATTGCCTTTACATTAGGCTTTAGGTAGAAAAAGAAACAGATTGAATAAACTGCTACAACATATCGCCCTCTCATAATAGATATAGACCATAAGGACAATAAATGTAATGTTGTTAAAATGATATTTGTTAAATTGTGACCACTATGACTGGACACTAATTCATGTCACTCTGTTTTAGAGACAAAATATACCAGTGGGATAAAGTCATATTTCCTTTGACTATCTGTAGGAAAAGAAAGGATTTGGGGGAGAACTACTTACCAATGCGGTATTAAACACACACACACACACACACACACACACACACACACACACATATTACTCAAGTTATTCAGCTCTAGAAGACTGTGAAATTTGACTATTGCAAAGGTGGGTTTGCATATTAATTAAAATAAGACTGACATTTGAAGCATATTTTAGATTTCATGGTAAATTTCATCATTCTAAATATAGTTTCAGATAATTATGACACATTTGGTGCTAAGCTATTTTCGAATTAAAAACACTTCCATCTTGGAATGGTTGCAGTAAATCAGGGTGTTTGATAAAGACTGCAGAGAAAAAGGAATAATTTTTTAATTTCAGGTCAGCTCCTATTCTGCTTTTAGCTTTGATTTTATGTGCAGGTTAAGTTGGTAGAGTTATGCAAGGTGATGACATTTTGAATGCAAATGGGATTTGACATTTTGAGTGTAAATAAGAAAAGTTTGTCTTCTTGCGATGTAAGTCACTCTTAACTGGCAGTGAAAATAAAATGAAAAGCACAGAAATGTAGGGTTGTTCATTTTCTTGTGTAAACACCAAGGAATTTTATAGCCAGATATTGCTATAAACATTATTTTACCCTTTCTTGTCCAATTTCTTGTCACATTAAGAGAATTAATAATGATTTTTTCCTGAGTATTATTGACATGTTTTTCAACTGTAGGTAGGATATGGAGATATAACCTTTTCGGGTGTTTTGTTTGTTTGTTTGTTTGTTTTTTGGGGGGCCACAACGAGCATTGCTCAGGGCGTACTCCTGGCTCTGTGCTTAGGGATATCTTCTGGTGATGCACTGGGGAGTCAGGGATCAAACTCAAGTCTGCTGTGTAGATCCTTAATCACTGTACTATATTTCTGCCCTTAGAGATATAACTTTTATCTTTTCTTTAGGCGGCTTCTACAGGAACATTCTTATTCTTTATATGGTACATAAAGAATAAAAAACTTTATAATTTTTCCCTTCTAATGCTTTGTTGGAGAATAGCATAAGATGCATACAATACAAATAATTTCCTCCCTAATCTTAAAATAAGAGAGGAAAAAGTGATGGAAGAAAGGCAACAAGAAGTTGAAAAGGAAGTCAGATCTGGAAAGAATGTTCAAATCAGGAATGTTTCAATTCATTGAGACAGCCCAACTCTTTCAGTTAATGAAAATGAAGCCAAAGAGAAGGTAAGTTAATGAAATTTACCACGCTGACCCTGTCTTAGAGATCAATATAGATTAGTTGATTATGTCAACTCACTTGGACTGGAGCTATAGCACAGTGGGTAGGGTGTTTGCCTTGCACACGGCCAACTGGGTCGATCCAAGTTCAAGTCCTCTGCCCTTCTTGGAGAACCGGGCAAGCTACTGAGAGTATCTTGCCCGCATGGCAAAGCCTGGCAAGCTACCCATGATGTATTCAATATGCCAAACACAGTAACAAGTCTCACAATGTTACTGGGCCCACTCGAGCAAATTGATGAACAACAGGAGGACAGTGACAGTGATAAAATCAATAGCTTTATTTTTCTTGATAGTAAAATCAGTTGTTAGATAAGATAATTGATGATGTCAGGACAGAGAGATAGTACAGCAGGTAGAGCACTTGTCTTGAATGTGCTCTACTCAAGTTAGCTCCTGGTACTCCATATGATCCTCTAAGAATACCCAAGAGTGATCCCTGAGTCCAGAACCAGGAGTCAGCTTTGAGAACTTCCAGGTGTATTCAAAAAAACTGAAAAACAAAAAACAACTTTATATTCAGCTCTAATAGTTCAGAATTGAATTAACATGTGTGTGTGAGTTTAAGTCCTAATTCTTGCTCTTCTTGTATAATCAGGAGAAAGTTCCTAAAACTCTCTAAATCTTATTTTCCTTAGATATAAGAGAAGGTTTAAATCATAATGCAACACAAAAACATTGACATTCCCTTTGTTCAAGACAATGAGGACAACTGAGCAGATTAGGCAAAAGTGGTCTGGCTCTTATGGCAATAACATGCATCCATTCATTCAGTCATCATTCCAAAAGTATTATGGAATGCCTACCATTTGTCAGTCAATGTGGATAAATCAGAAACTACTCATAGATTGAAACAACATAATCAAATCCCTAACAAATAGCAATAAAAAATTATAAATGTAACAAACCTGGAAATGATAGACTAATATGGACTAACAGTATAAAGTATATTTTTAATAAGGAGCTCAATGATAACTTCTTTATAATAGCTTCCTTTATAATTTAAATTTAAGCTTAAGGGACAAAAAAACTGTAAAGTGAAAAGTAAAAGTTATAACAGAAAGACTATGTATGTAATAGTTGTAGGGTAATATGACTATTGAAGACTATTTAAAGGCCAGACATTGTCAGTGATGGGTGTGGTGTTAGAATTATGTCCCTGAGAAACCATCATTAATAATTATTAATAATAACATTAACCAAAAAATAAAACAAACAAAAAGACTTTAGTTGTACAGGGTTGAATAGAAAGCTATGGAAGACCTCTTCAGGTGCTGGTGGGATAGCTCTTAGTTTGGTGAATTATGTATCGAAAGAACAAGAGCGAAAGAAGGAAGATCAGTCAATCAGATGATTCTGGAGTTCAGGAGATCTTGATGCATGAAGTACAAAGAAGGTGAAGAAGTAGAGAGGTGCTGCTGAATGGGAAAATATTACAATAGAGTAATCTGTATTTGCTAATAAATTAGAGTATTAAAGAAAATAGCGAAATCAAGGACTCCCCCTAGTGTTGAAGACACGGGTTTAGGAAGGGGATTTGGTAGTTCCATTTTGTACAGAATCTATAGAAATGTAACGCAGAGAGGTCATGTTATAAGCAAAATTTGTGAATCTAAATCTCAGGGAAGAGAAGCTAGAAAATACTAGTAAATGTGGTGCCACCAGAAAAGACCACAAGAAAAAATAAGATCATGAAAGGAGAGGGAAAAAATAGATCTGAACCCTAAGGAATTCTATTAAGAGCATGCACCATAAAAAAAAAAAAGCTATCAAAGCAATTCAAAGAGATAGAAGGAATAAAGACACTGTGATCTAAGCAGCTACCAAAGAAGAACAATCAAAAAAGAGAAGGTTCAGCATGCTTGAAAGTTGTCAAAGGATAATGGAGAGACAAGAGAGACATTCATGGAATAAGCAACGTGATGATCACTGGGCATTTCAGGTAGGACAAGATGGGGAGAAATAGTGGAAGAGAAAGACATCCTGGAATGGATTGAGTTTTCCAATGAGTGATTGGGATATGGAGTAACCTTTCTGAAAAACTGAACAAAGAGAGAAAAATAAGTAGTAATAAATAGATGTGAACTCAAGAACCTCTAGTTTGTTTCTTCTCAAAATATGGGAAGTGCTGTACACAACGTTGGTATGTAGATAACATGGTACGCAGCTGATGGGATAAGGTTGGGATGGCAAGTCAGTAGTACAGAAATTGCTATTATAAAACACAGAGAAGGTAACTGAGAAAAAAAAAGTTCTTGAGACAGTGTGAAAGGCTGAAGTCTGGAGCATAAACAGAGTAGTTTAGCACAGAGGCCATGGATAACTTAGATATATATAAGCTGGAACTGGTACCTGTGAGTGGAAGTTAGAGATTGCTGAAGAGGAAGGTTGCCAACTCTATATTGGTAGGTTCAATATTAATAGCCAAAGGAACTAACATAGAGTTTTTATCTTGGATATCTCCAAGGCAAATGGTTTTCTGCATCCACAGATCAAATCTTGATTGTTTCAGAGAGCCTTTAATTGTGTTCATTCATATGCAACCACTGCTCTGACTTTAACACCATACTTAACCTCAAATATATGTCCTTGGGCAGGTTTGGGCAGAGAGAAAGGCATTCAGTACCCATTTCCTAGGAGAAGAGGAAATAAGGAGCCTCTTTTGCTCAGATCCAATAACCAGGTCAATAAGCAATCACATTCTTTTGTTCTTCACTAGCACCCTCTGGAGAGAACTTGGCAATACCAAGCACAATTTCATATGCATTTTCCCTTTGATAAAGCAGTTCTTTCCTCTGAGAATTTTACCTGGAAATTACACTTCACAAACTTAAAAAACAAAATCACATGAGAAAGAGTCATTACTGTGGCATTATTTATGCAAAGAAAGTATAAGAAATCACATAAATATCCATTCCAAATAAGCCAGTTGAATTAACTCTGTTGTACTCACACAATGTGGTACGGTGCAGATGTGAAAAGAATAAGGAATAACTTTATGAACTGATAGAAATTTCTACTACATATTCCTTAGTGAAGAAGGCAAAATAGAATAAAATAAGATGATATTGTTTGTATATTCTAGAATTTTCAATGAATGAAATAAAGATGAGGCAAGCTAAAAGAGGAATAAGAGTGTATGATTATCTGTAAAGAGTTATAGATCACGTAAATTATAGTTTATAATATGTATGCTTATTTTTTGTGAGAAGTTACACAAAATGTATAAATCAAAAACAAATGATAATGCTTATAGGAGGGTCATGGGTATGGACCCACCACACCCATCATATCCAGTTCAAACTGGGATAAAAGTGTGATCCTTTTTAAAATGTCTTTTTACTTTTAATTATGTTAGCACTTAAATGTTGTGAATGAATAATTTAATGTATGAATAAAGTCTTAAAAAGGCCACACTTGGCATTTAATGCACACAGAAAGAGAAATAAAGTTATAAGTACATTTACCCTAAGAATTGACAAGCCACATTTACACACAGTATTTTGGGTGTGTTTCATTAGAATTATTTATAAAAGGACAAAGAGAATTGCAAGGAAACCTTGGACTTTCCTTGACTTGTTGACAGTGATACTAACGCTATAAATAAGTAACTATGTTTTGTGTATTTAGAAAAAACAAATGAGTAAATATTGCTGGGAACAATATCATAATCAAAAGAAGATATGAATATAGAATGAGGGGGAAATGAAGAACCTTGTTATAATATTGAACTGAAATTAATTGCCTCAATATAAATACATGGTTATTCCTGTTCAGTTTGGGGGTCACACCTGGTAAGTGCTCCTGGCTCTGTGTTGATGCCCAGGGGGTCATATACAGTGCTAGGGATGGAATCTGATAAGGTGCCACATGCAAGACAAGTACCTCAACCCTTCTACTATCTCTCTGGATTAAATGCATGAGTTTAAAGCATATGTGGGTATATACACATATTTATTATATATATTAATTTCATGACTTTATTTATTGAAAGGATCTATAAGTAAAAACATACATCCTTATTCCATGTGTCAGTTTCTGTAATTTTATCATTAAAAGGAATTGGAGATTGTTTGAGGAATGCCTGACTTCATGTTTTTATAAGGAAAAAAATGAGGTCAACAAAACATTATATATTGTGCCAAAATTCAAGGAACTTTTTGTCTAGTAATGAAGACTCTTTTGATCGTAGATAACCTAACTTAAAACGGAACCCACTGGCAAAATTGGGGACAATTTGAGTATCGGAGGGAAAAATGATAGCAGTGATTTATTCCATGATAAAATAGAAAAACCAAGAATTAACAGTGATTAAAACATGAATAAATGATGTCCAAATGAAAGCATCCAAGAAAAAAGAAATAGCCCTTCTTTACAGAGGAATACTAACTAAAAAATGTGGAATCTGTGAAAGAGCTAAAAACTAATGCAACTCTACATGTTTCATGTGTGAATCCCTTTACAATGGAGAAGGGGTAGGAAGAAGCGGTGAAACACAGCCTCAGTGCTATCAGAATGTCATCCCGATTATTGCTTATTACTTGCAAAGGGGAATACAGAGTTTCTGGAGAGATTCAGAGGTCACCACCTCTACCCAATTATCCAACTTCCAAAACTGAGCCAAAATACTGCTATTAGGTGCCACTGTGAAAAGAGAGAACTACACAGAATTGCCTAGACGGAACCAAGAATTTTCTTGTTAAAAAGTGCTTCATCTGAGTCTAATCATGGCCAATAGACTTCTTGATAGCTGTTTTAAATTTTTCTTCCAAAATGTTGATCTAATAACTTTCCCCGTAAAATATTGTCTATTTCTTCCCTGAAATGCTTATCTTCATTGTGCAGTACAGAAGCAAATAGTGTTTGAATAAATCTATCTCAAGGGGCACATCAGTATGAACACATTCCAATATCTTTTAAATTTATTCTAAATATTATAGTCTTTTTTTCGCACAGCATAAAGTACATTTTTTAAAGAAATTTAAGCACAGATACCATTCTTTCACTTACAGCTTCTCAAAAAATAATTTTAAAAAAAGAATTCCAGGTTCTTAATTTTTTTAATTTACTTCATGTTTTAAATAATCTGTTGGAAGTATAATTGAACTACAAAATTCATATTTATTCAACATATATATAACTTGAGCTTGAGAAAAGAACATATTGGAGAAAAACATGGATCACTTTCTAGTTTGCATCTTTGGGCAGAAACCATGCTATGTGTACTGCCAAAGTGAGCATTTGATGCTTATTGTTAATCTGAGTTCACCCTGAGAGAGAAACAAAGAAGAAAAGTGCTTGACCTAGAGACAGGATGGGGTGGGGGTTGGAGGATGGAGGATGAGGGGTAATGGTGGTAGGGAAATGGGGGACATTGTTGGTGGGAAATGTTCACTCATGAATGGATGGGTGTTGGAACATTGTATGACTGAAACCCAATCATGAACAATTTTGTAACTGTGTATCTTGGTGACTCAAAAAAAAATTTTTTTTAATTAAAAAAAAATCTAACGTCACCGTAAAGGTAGGAGTACTTTTATAGAGTCCTATGGCATATGAAAATAAATTAGTAAGTGAAACCCCTAGATTTTCACTGGTCCTACCAGCAACATTTTTTTTCCCTTTTTAATTATACCTATTTATTTCTTAGGTTGCCCCGTATCTAGAATATTTCTCTTGTTCATTTTTCCCTTAAAACCGCTGGGGTTGGGGGGAGCAGTTAAGAACGAACAAATATAAATAGATCCAGTTTATATCCTCAGTTTACAGTTTAGAAGATGTTTATGAAATGTACCATAGAAACACAATCAGGGTCTCAAGGAAAGCAAGGGGAAAAAAATAATTGAGCAGAATTCAGAGATGACTTATAGCCAAGATCAGAAAATACTTTGAGGAGAAGGAGGCATTTACGTTGGATCTCAAGCTCTAGTTAAGGTCTGTGCACACAAGATCAAGAGGTGGGGGCAGAAGTAAAGACAGAGGCAAGGGGCTTGAGTGATAGCACAGCGGGTAGGGCATTTGCCTTGCACGCGGCCAACCTGGGTTCGATTCCAGCATCCCATATGGTCCCCTGAGCACCACCGGGAGTAATTCCTGAGTGCATGAGCCAGAAGTAACTCCTGTGCATCACCAGGCATGACCCAAAGAGTAATTAAAAAAAAAAAAGACACAGGCAAGGCAAACAGAACATGTGAAAGAGAGGAAGGATTGAGTCGGTATACTCTGTACACAATTGGTAGCTGTGTTAGTCTCGAGTATATAGGCTGTAAAGGCAGTAGAGAAGTTTGAGGCTATCAGCGTTCATTTATTCGTCCAAAGTTCCCCCACAAAAATTAAATAATTTAAGAAGAAAGGAAATGTTGAGTATAGGAAAGGATGACATCTGTCCGAGGATAACACAATTCCAAACTTTGTTGCTTCTGATCGTGTGTATTTTTTGTTATGAATCTCTACCATATTCCTTTAGCCAGTGGCCCAATTCTGTTTCAAATTGTTCTTCATTGTCCTTGCAAAGTGCACAATCTGGCTGTGTCCACACTGCAGGTTGCCATTTAGTGTCATATTTTGTTAAAAAATTGTCTTAAAACACATTGTTAAATAATTCTGAATGCTTTTGTAGGGTACGTGTTCTCCTAGGCCAAAAGCCAAGTAATGACATGTTCCTTCCTCCTCTGGTGTTTCAGGTAACCTGTAAAAGTGACCCTTGGAAAGGTCCATCTGTTAAAGGGACGTGCCATTCTCTTATTCTGGAAGACCAGACTGTCTCCGTTTCCTGAGCACTGGAAACAGTTGGTCAATGTCACAGTCTCATCTCTCATCTGGGAGGTAATTGGATCAACTTAACATTGTGGCCTGGGGGACAGGGGCTGTTAGCGAGTAATAGATTTAAACTTCAATCTTTTTCAGCTGCTGGCTAGGGTTAGCGAATGGAGGTAAATAGAATCCTTTCACTCTTTTTATAAATCACAGCTTTGATATAACTTTTGATATGGAACATCTAAAATTTCTCCAGAGATGACATAAAAACTACTAATGGAAAGATGCAGAAAGCCTACCTTTGGTTAAGAAATCTGGCTCAGTTTCTCCCTCAAATAGCACCGGGGAAATGATCACCATTAGATTTTATTATTACTGATCACTTTGTACTCCTTCTTGGGCATTTGTCAACAACTTGCTCTAATAAAAGTACTTGTAATAAATCCCACGTGTCCTGTGGATTCTTCACCTTGCGGGTATAATCCTTCTTGAAGATATTGCAGTTTGGTGGTTCAATGACTTTGTAATTTAAACTGTAACTGGTGGAAGGAAGGAAACAGCTTCATCTTCTCAAAGTAATGACTTAAAGGAACTATTTTGAAGATGTGAAAACTTAATGGTTCTCCTGTCTCTATCTAGTTTCTCTGTTCATTAGAAGTGTGCTCAAACTGAGAATTATCTTGATTCAAGAATGTTTGAAGCAATTTCTTTTTACTTGTGTTGCAAAATAAAAATCACAGGAGACGCTTGCCCAAACTATTCAAATATTGGAAAGGAGTACTATTAAGAAGCAACAGACTCATCATAGTTCTAGAAAAATTGAAGTGTAAGCACTGGTAAAACATTACAAGGGGGCTAGGTTTGAAGTTAATGAAAAAAAAAAGTTTGCCAATACCATCCAGCAATGGAACAGATTGCTCAACCATGAAACTATCCAAGTAGAGGCTAGATAAATTTCTTTCCAAGTCATAACTTATTAATCTCTAACATATCCTTTCAATTGTAAAAGTCAGTACATTCTACATTAATTCAAATATTAAATGCTATGGAAGAATTGTTTAGTGTCACCAACCGCGAAAGTATAGAAATACTGACAACAGATGTGGCACCTAACATCGCAGTCTGTAAGGGGAGAGAATGGAAGCAGATCATCACACAATGTGTGTAATATTAAACTGGAATGAGTGAGCATCTGAAGGGAAGCAACATGGTTCTCTAAGTGTAGAAGACAAAGAAAACTTCCTAAACTTATCGTGGTCAGTTGTGGAATTGAAGAAAGATTTCTTGCTAATGTGAAACATGAGTAACAATGAGAATAAATCTGGTTTGGTTGGAAGGAGAAAACAAGAAAAGGAGGAAAATACTTTCAAGCAGAGTAAGAAGCATTTGAACAACCTATGGGAACAGAGTATTTCTCCCAGTTTTTCCAGATGGTAAAAATGAGCTTACTTAAGCTCTTATTAAGCCACTTCTTATAATCTTTCCTGAAGGAATCATCCCGAGGGTGTGATACTTTTAATTCATCAAATAACTTGAGTGATTGTTATCATCAGGGCAGTTTCAGAACTGACATTAATAAAACATTTTTTCCCCTTCTAGGATTGCTTTGGCTATTCTGGGGTGGATGTGGGTGTAGGTATAATGCTATCTAAATTTCAACTGCATTTAGCAAAAAAATGTCATAGATATTTTTATAAGGACTACATTGAATCTGTATTGTGCTATAGATTGGATTGTCATTTTGACATGATTAATCCTCTGACTGATGAACAGGTAACGTGCTTCAATTTTCTTGAGTCATGTTTCTTTTAACGTGATTTATAGTTTTCTTTATATAAGTCTTAACCTCTTTTTTTGTGTTTTTTTTTGTTTGTTTGTTTTGGAGCTGTACCCAGTGATTCTCAAGGCATACTCCTGCCTCTGCACTTAGGGGTAACTCCTGAAAGGATTTGGGGGACCATATAGGTTGTAGGAAATTTAACTTGGGTCAACCATATGCAAGGCAAGTGCCATGCCTGCTCAGCTATCTCTCCAGCCCTAAGTCTTCACCTCTTTCATTAAGCTGTTTCTCTTTTCTCAACTTCAAATTATTCTACAAAGCTATAGTAGTCAAGACAGTGTGATCCTGGAATAAGAACACACCCAGACCAATGGCATAGATTTGAGAGCCTAGAAACAGACTCTCAGGTATATAGACATCTAATCTCAAACATAGGAGCAAAGAATATAAAATGGAGAACCACTTGTGGTGGGGGGCAACTCGTGACCTCAGTAGGGCGTGAAGGATGAGCCAGTACCGTCCCCCTTCCCTTGAGGCTGCAGTTGCCCCGTCACTGCTGGCTCAAACCTGGCTTTCCAATAAGCTCTGAGGCAGCAGCCACCTTGTATGCAGTCTAGATGCATGGCTCCAGAGGCAAAAGGACTTAGTCCAGAGCCCAGCAGTTAGTGGCAGAAAAGTGAATGGTCCATGTGTTAAACTACGGTGCCATGCCTAACCAGAGGCAAAGGGTGTTTCTTCCTTACTCCCCCCCCCCCCCCCCCCACCAGCAGCAAGGTGGCTGCTGCCTCAGAGCTTATAGGAAAGCCAGGTATGAGCCGGCGGTGACACAGCAACTGCAGTCTCATGGGAAAGGGAGCAGTACCGACTCATCCTTTGCGCTGTCTCTCTCACAAGTTGTCCCCCACCAGTGGCTCTCTGGCACAGCCATAATACCAGATGCACAGAAACCAATCTCGTAGTTATCTGGTTCTTTGCAGAAATCCAAAATCTTTATATGATTCTCACAACTAACTATAGAAAACAAAATATTTCAAAATGCCTTTTCAGTAATTCTGATTGGTGGTGAGGGGGGGAAATTCTAAACAATAATGGTGCATCTTTTGTCAAAATAACGAATGTAATCAACGTAGAGAAGAGTTAAGTAGAAATCTTCTGCCTCACAGGCATTGGGAGGGTTGGGAGGGGGAAGTATATTGGGGTTCTTGGTGATGAAAAATGAGTACTGGTGAAAGAAAAGGTGTTTGATCATTGTATGACTTAAACCTGAAAGCTTAGTAACTTTTCCCGCAGTGATTCAATAAATAAATATAAGAAAAAAGAGACTTAAACCTGAAAGCTTTGTAACTTTTCCCACAGTGGTTCAATAAATAAATATAAGAAAAAAAAAGAATATGAAATGGAGAAAGGAAAGCCTCCTCAACAAATGAAACACTTGGGGCCAAAGGACAACGGTGGGACATAGTTAAACAGAAATTAATGAAATGGAGGCTTCACTAGAATACTTTACCCAGCTAGTTTCTCACGCATATTTGAAGCAATAATATACAAATTCATGGATAAACAATAACTCAGGAACTTCATGTGATGTAGGCAGTTGGATAGGTATAGGCCTCAGCAATGAAACTCAGGTCAACAAAACTTCTGGGAAGAAAATTCTAGAGAGAATCCACCCTGTGGATAGGGAAAAAAGAGACCTGATAAGATCTTCAGCAACTAACCCTGAGGACATTGGACTCCTCCCCAAGAAGTTCCTCAAATCCTCTGATCTCTCCTTCCATCTGATTCACTTTAGTGATTCAGCCCCAAGAAGACTCCAGAACATTCAGGATCAAGACAACCAACCTATACAAGCCATCTTGAACAAAGGAAGGCTGCACATATGCTTCCTAAGCCCATATGCTGCTTGTGCCCAGGTGGGCAAGCACATGTGGTGCCTGAGCACACGTGTCAACCGCATCTCCCCTCTTGAGATGTGTACTTTCATCCTTTCATTTCAAATGCTGTTGTGTATGTAGGGCTCTCTCCATCCTTGGAGAAGCCCATGTTCTTCCTTGAGTGCATTACTCTCTCTCTCTTGCACACTCTCTCCCACTCCACACCTTCAAAAACCCTGCAAATAAAACCTATTTACTTCACTGCTTATCTACTCCTGAAATTTCTTTCTGTGAGGCGAGACAATAGCCCAGTAACCCTGGGTGCCAGATGGCAGAAGTTGTTGGGGAGAAAGAGAGCGTCTTTCTCCTCCCCACTTCACATAAGTCACCCGTAGGGCCCACCGACATCACATAGATTCAAAACCAATTTTGAAAGAAAAACTCATGGGGCAATGTAAAGGCAAGAAAACCCCATAAACACAAAAATCCTCTAAAGAAAGCTGGCACAAAACCCCATGATCATAATCTCCCTCAATGTCAATGGTCTAAATGCAACAATTAAAAGATACAGAGTGGCAAAATGGATTTTACAAAAGGAATACAACATTCTGCTGTCTACAAAAAACGCATTTGAGTAGTCAGAGCAAACACAAACTCAAAGTCAAAGGCTGGCAAACAATTCTTCAAGCAAAGAACACATTTATAAAGGCCAGGTGATCATATTAATATTCGTGGACCTAGATATCAGGCTGAAAAATGTCACAAAAGACAGCAAAGATCATTTATTAAAAATCAAGAGATATGTACATCAGGAAGAAATTGAATATACACCCATTGAGGGACCAGAAATTAAACAACTGCTAATAGACTTAAAGGAGGACATTGGTAGCATACAATAGAAGCTGGGGAGACTTCAACCACTTTGTCGTTCCTTGATAGATCAACAAGACTAAAACTCAGCAAAGAAATATTGATTTTGAAGGATAAAATGGAAGAGAGGCGACAAGTAGGTATATACAGAGCTTTTTCATTCCCCCCAAAGCTGAATATACATTCTTCAGTGCAGATGAGACATTCTCTAAGATACACCAAATGTTGGGCCACAAAACATACATTTCATAAAAGATGTTAGTAATTGTATCAACCATATTTTTCAGACCGTAATCAAATCAAATACTTGGAAATTTAACATGTCACTACTGAACAACCACTGGGTTCGAGAGAAAATGAAACGATTCCTGGAAACAAATGAGAGTGAGGAAAACAGCTACCAGAACTTATGGGAAAGCAAAAGCAGTGCTAAGAAGAAAGTTTATAGCTTTTCAAGAATGCATCAGGAAGGAAGAAAGTGCCCACATGAATAACTTGATCACAACTTAAGATCTTAGAAAACCAGCAGAAGGAGCCAAAATCAGGACGATTGAAGAAAATAATAAAACTTGGAGAAGAAATTAATGAGCTGGAATCCAAAAACAATCCAAAAGATCAATGAAACCAAGAGCTGTTTTTTTAAATAAATAAATAAACAAGATCAATAAATCACTAGCAAGCTTCACAAAGAAGGAGAGGAACTCTAATAAACTGAATCAGAAATTAAAAGAGAGAACATCACAATAGAAATTCAAAGGATCACCGGAGATTACTTTGAGAATCTTTATGGCATGAAACAAGTGAACCTAGGAAAAATGGATAAATTTCTGGATTCCTAAAACCTCTCAAAGCTGAACCAAGAAGATTTGGAATACCTGAACAGACCTATAACTATTGAGGAAATTGAAATGGTAATCAAAGTCTTCATAAAAACAAAATCCCAGGCCCAGATGGATACACTAGTGAATTTTTTCAAACCTTTAAAGAGGACCTACTGGCAATCCTTCTCAAACTTTGTCAGAAAATTGTAAACCAGACACATTCCCAAACAGTTTCTATGAGGTGAATATCACTCTGATAAAAGCAGATAGAGAAAACCACACACACAAACAAAGAGAATTATAGGCAGATATCCCTGATGAATATAGATGCAGCAGTCCTCAAAAAAATATTAGCAAATAGAATCTGACAACTCATCAAAAAGATTATAACCCGTGACCAAGTAAGATTCATGCGAAGGATATAAGAATGATTTGACATTCACAGCCAATAAACATAATACACAATATCATAAAGGAAAAAAATAAAAACCATATGATCATGTCAATAGACAATGAGAAAGCATTTGACAAGATGCAGTCACATTCATGATAAAAACTTAACAAAATGGGAGTTGAAGGAACATTCCTCAATGCAGTTAAAGCCGACAAAAGTATTATTCTTAACGAGAAAAATTAAAGACTTCCCTCTATTATTAGGCATAGGACAAGATTACCCATCTCACCGCTCCTATTCAATATAGTACTAGATGTAATTACCATAGCATTTAGGCAAGGAAAAGATATCAAGGGCATTCAGATAGGAAAGGAAGAAGTCAAGCCATCACTATTTGCAGAAGATAATGAATAATATACTGAGAAAATCCTAAAAACTACAAGAAACCTCCTAGAAGAAGTAGGTTTGTAAAGTGGCAGGTTACAAAATCAATACTAAAGAGTCCATGGTTTTCCTATAAACAAATAATAGAAGAGAAGAAAGAGATTTTTTAAAAATTTTTATTAGTGAAACACCAAGAGGTACAGTTGTAGACCTACAAATTTTTGTGCTTGGGTTTCAGTTATACAATGATCAAGTACCCATCCCTCCACCAGTGCCCTTTCTCCAACACCATTGATCCCAGTATCCCTCCCACCCTCCATCCCCTTCATCCCACCCTGCCTCTGTGGCAGGGCATTCCCTTTTGTACTCTCTCTCCTTTTGGGTATTGCGGTTTGCAAAAGAGGCATTGAGTGACAATCATGTTTGGTCTATAGTCTACTTTCAGCATGCATCTCCCATCTAGGGAGGATCCTCCCAACAGCCTTTATTTGGTGTTCCCTTCTCTATCTGAGCTGCCTTTTCCCCTAGCATGTGTGGTTAGCCTCCAAGCCATGGAGTAAACCTTCTGGTACTTATCTCAGCTATTCTTCGGTGTTAGTCTCCTATTTGTTTCTTCATGTTCCCCAGATAAATGCAATCTTTTTATGTCTGTCCCTCTCTTTCTGACTCATTTCGCTTAGCATGATACTTTCCATGTAGTACCACTTGTATGTAAATTTCATGACTTCATCTTTTCTAACAGCTACATAGTAGTCCATTGTGTAGATGTACCAAAGTTTCTTTAGCCAGTGATCTGTTCTCAGGCACTCAGGTTTTTTCCAGACTCTGGCTATTGTAGAGTGCTGCAATGAACAAACAAGTGCAGATGCCACTTTGACTATATTTTTTCGCCTCACTGGGATATATTCTCAGGAGTGGTATTGCTGGGTCAAATGGGAGCTCAATATCTAATTTTTTGAGAATTGTCCATACTGTTTTCCAAAAGGGCTGAATCAGTTGGCATTCCCACCATCATTGAAGGAGGGTCCCTTTCTTGCCACATAGACACCTACAGTTGTTGCTTTTGTTCTTTTGGATGTGGGCCAGTCTCTGTGGTGTGAGATAATATCTCATTGTTGTTTTTATCTGCATCTCCCTGATGATTAATGATGTAGAGTATTTTCTCATGTTCCTTTTTGCCATTCAGATTTCTTCTTTGGGAAAGCTTCTGTTCATTTTGTTGCCCCATTTTTTGATGGGGTTGGATGTTTTTTTCTTGTGGAGTTCAACCAGTACTTTGTATATCCCTGATATCAACCACTTGTTGGATGGGTATTGAGCGAATATCCTTTCCCATTCTAAAAACTTTCTTTGTATTTTGCTCACTGTTTCTTTTGAGGTGCAGAAGCTTTTTAGTTTAAGATAGTCCCATTTGTCTATCTCTGTTTTCGCTTGATTGGCCACTGGTGTGTCATCTTTGAAGATACCATTAGCTTCAATGTCATGGAGGATTTTGCCAACTTTGTCTTCAATGTACCTTGTGGATTCCAGTCTGATGTTGAGGTCTTTAATCCATTTTTACCTTACTTTTGTACATGGTGTTAGGCAGAGATCTAAACCCGTTTTTTTGCATGTAACAGTCCAGTTTTGCCAGCACAATTTGTTAAAGAGGCTTTCCTTGCTCCACTTCACATTTCTTGCTCCTTTATCAAATATTGGATGATCATGTATTTGGGGGGAGATGTCAGTTTATTTAACCCTGTTCCATTGGTCTGCAGCTCTGCCTTTGTTCCAGCACCATGCTGTTTTAATTATTACTGCTTTGTAGTAGAGTTTGAGGTTGCGGAGGTTGATTCCTCCCATTTTCTTTTTCCCAAGAATTGCTTTAGCTATTCGTGAGTGCTTATTGTTCCATATAAATTTCAGGAGTGTTTGCTCCAATTCTTTGAAGAATGTCATGGGTATCCTTATAGGGATTGGACTAAATCTGTACAATACTTTGGGAAGTATTGTCATTTTGACACTGTTAATTCTCCCAATTTATGAGCAGGGGATATCTTTCCATTTTCTCCTGTCAACTTTTATTTCCTGAAGTAACGTTTTGTAGTTTTCTATGTAGAGGTTCTTTACTTCCTTTATTTTGTTGATATGATGGATTATGTTGACTGATTTCCGAATATTAAACCACCCTTGCATCCCTGGGATGAATCCCACTTGGTCATGGTGTATAATCTTTTTGATGAGTTGTTGAATATTATTTGCTAGTATTTTGTTGAGAATCTTTGCATTCGTGTTCATCAGGGATATCGGCCTGTAGTTTGCTTTTCTTGTGGTGTCTTCGTTTACTTTTGGTATTAGAGAGATATGGGCTTCATACAAACTGTTTAGGAGAGTTTCTGTTTCTTCAATTTCCTGGAAAATCTTGAATAAAACTGCCAATAGGTCCTCTTTAAATGTTGGGAAAAATTCACTAGTGAATCCATCTGGACCTGGGCTTTTGTTTTTGGGGAAGACTTTTGATTACAGTTTCAATTTCCTTGATATGAATGGGTCTTCAGATTCTCTAGATCTTCTTGATTTAGCCTTGGGAGATTATAGGAATCCAGAAATTTATCCTTTTCTTCTATTTTCTCTTGTTTTGTGGAATACAGACTTTCAAAGTAGTCTCTTTGATGATCTTTTGAATTTCTTTGGTTTCTGTTGTGATATCCCCCATCTCATTTCTGATTTGATTTATTAGGGTTCTCTTTCTCTTTTTTTGTGTGAGTCTTGCTAGTGGTTTATCTATCTAGTTTATTTTCTCGAAGAAACAGCTCTTGGTTTCATTGATTTTTTCGGATTTTTTTTGGTTTCCATGTTTTTGATTTCTGCTCTAAGTTTTATGATCTCTTTCCTTCTGCCTTATTTGGGCTCCTTTTGTTGATCCTTTCTAAGATCTTGAGCTGTGAACTCAAGTTATTTATGTGGGCCCTTTCTTCCTTCCTGAGAAATGCTTGCAGAACTATAAATTTTCCCCTTAACATGGCTTTAGCTGCATCCTATAGGTTCTGGTAGCTCTTTTATTCATTCTCAATTGCTCCCAGGTATCTTTTGATTTCATCCTTGACTTCATTCCTGACCCACTTGTTGTTCAACATTGAGTTATTTAATTTCCAGGTGTTTGATTTTGTTCTCCATGTCTGTGTGTGATTCACTTCTATTCTCAGTGCATCATGATCTGAAAAGATTGTTAATACTATTTCTATCTTCCTATTCTATTGAGGTATGTTTTGTGTCCTAGCACATGGTCTATTTTGGAAAATGTTCCATGTGCACTGGAGAAGAATGTGTATTCTTTCTTTTTGGGGTGTAATGCCCTGTGTAGGACTATTAGCCCTCTCTCTTCTATTTATTCCTTCAAAACCAATGTTTCCTTGCTGAGTTTTGTTCTTGTTTATCTATTCATGTTGGCTGCGTGCAAGGCAAATGCCCAACTGCTGTGCTTTTGCTCAGCGGTAGGGCGTTTGCCTTGCACGCAGCCAACATGGCTGACCCGAGTTCGATTCCTCCGCCCCTCTCGGAGAGCCCGGCAAGCTACCGAGAGTATCTCGCCCACACGGCAGAGCCTGGCAAGCTCTCCACGACTTATTCGATATGCCAGACACAGTAACAACAAAGTCTCCAATGGAGACGTTAGTGGGCCCACTCAAGCAAATCAATGATCAACAGGAGGGCCTTTACTTACTTACTTTACTTATCTATCCATAGTTGATAAGATGATGTTGAAATCTCCGGCTACTAATGTGTTGCTAGCAATGTCCTATTTTAAATCTGTTAGCAGTTGTTTTAAATATTACTTTTTCTCTCATTAGGTGCGTATACATTTAAGAGTGTGATTTCTTCCTTGTACGGATCCCTTGTACGGATCCCTTGATGAATATAAAATGGCTTTCACTGTCCTTTTTAATCTTTTTCAACCTGAAATTTATGTTGTTGGATACTAGAATGGCCACCCCAGTTTTTTTGAGGGAGTTGTTTGCCTGCAGGATTGTTTTCCATCCTTTAACTTTGAGTCTGTGTTTGCTCTACTATTCAGATGAGTTTCCTGTAGGCAGCAGAATGTTGGGTTCTGCCTCTGAATCCATTTTGCCACTCTGTCTCTTAATTGATGAATTTAGACCATTGATGTTGAGAGAGATTATTTTTATGAGGTTTTGTGTCATCTTCTGTAAGGGTCTGTTGTGCTTGTAGGGTTTGTCTTGTCTTATAGTAGGCCCTTTAGTCCTTCTTTTAGGTTTGGTTTTGAGTCTATGAAGTTCCTGAACTGTTGTTTATCCAGAAAATAGTGTACCATTCCTTTGAGTTTGAGTGATATTTTAGCTGGTTAGAGTATTCTTGATGAAACTTTCATTTCAGTGAGTTTTTTACTGTATCCCACTGTTGCCTTTGGGCTTGGAGGGTTTCCTCTAATAGTTCTGCTGTGAATCTAAGGGGTGCTCCTTTGTATGTGATTTCCTTCTTTGACCTTGCTCCTTACAGTATTGTGTCTCTATCTGCAGCATCCATGATTCTAACTATGATATGTCTTAGAGTGTTTTTGCTAAGGTCTCTTTGAGCTGGCACCCTTCGGGCTCCTTGAATCTGAATGACTGCATTGTCCAGCTCTGGGAATTTTTCAGCAATTATTTGTTTAACCATAGCTTTTTCATTGGGATTGTTTCCCTGACCTTCTGGTACTCCAATGATCCTAATCTTCCGGTATCTGGGTTTTATAGTTTCTGGGTTTTGGCTGTTGATGGGACCATCTGGAGCCAGTGGCAGCTGGTGGGTGTGACGCCTACGTACTGCAAGATGGGGGATCTGAGTGGAGAAGGCCCAGTCCCAATCCGAGCAGGCTTGGAGATCTCAGCCCTGGGACCCACATTCCTGGGTTCCTCTGCCGGTTCCTTCATACATGAGGCTTGTCTGGATGTGTGGAGAGTGGTCTCAGCATGGCTGTGACTGGTTCCAGAGGTCTTCAGCTGCCAGGGCTCTGCTCCGGGCAGGGAGGGAAATTCAACCCGCCCCCCTCCAAGGGGCCCCAGTGAGGACAGTCAGGCGCAGGGGCAGGAGCATTATACATTTTATGTATAATGAGACTAATATCCAAGGCCAGGAAAAACAGGGACCAGAAGGACTGGTCAGGAAGAGGGCAGTTAGGAGAGAGAAGGGTCCAGTATGACAATAGCACTGTAGCACTGTCATCCTGTTGTTCATTGATTTGCTTGAGCAGGCACCAGTAATGTCTCCATTGTGAGACTTGTTGTTACTGTTTTGGGCATATTGAATACGCCATGGGTAGCTTGCCAGGCTATGCCGTGTGGGCAGGATACTCTCAGCAGCTTGCTGGGCTCCCCGAGAGGGATGTAGGAATCGAAACCAGGTCAGCCACGTACATGGCAAACGCCCTACCTGCTGCACTATTGCTCCAGCCCAAACAAACCTATTTTTTGGGGGGGTTTATTGGGTCACACCCTGCTATGTACAGGGATTACTCCTGGCTTTGCACTCAGGAATTACTCTTGGCGGTGCTCAGGGAACCATATGGGATGCTGGGAATTGAACCCTGGTCAGCCATATGCAAGGCAAATGTCCTACCTGCTGTACTATCGCTCCAGCAGTGTGACAATAATAGTTAGAAATGACCACTCCGATAAGAACTGCGTGTTGAAAGTAGGTAAAGGGATAAACATGTAACCTATAAGTATTTGTATTGCAAACCACAATGCCCAATAGGAAAAACATAGAGAAAGACACACACACACACACACACACACACACACATCGGGGGGAGAGGGGAGAGAGAGAGAGAGAGAGAGAGAGAGAGAGAGAGAGAGAGAAGGAAAGTACTTGTCATAGAGTCACATGGGGGTCGGGGAAAGAAACTGAGGGCACTGGTGGTGAGAACTGTACACTGGTGAAGGAATGGGAATGGGTATTGGAACATTATATGACTGAAACTCAGTAATAAACAGTTTTGTAATGGTGTGTCTCACTGTGATTCAATTAAAAAATTAAAACATAAGATACCATCTCATACCAGGGTGACTGGCATACACCAAAATGAATAAAAACAGCCAGTTTTGTCAGAAGATGTGTAAGAAAAGAAGCCCTCATCCACTGCTGGTGAAAATTCTGACTGGTTAAATAATTTTGGAAAACAGTAAGGTCACTCTTCAAAAGAGTAGAATTGAGGATCTATATAATTTAGCATTTCAGCTTCTTGGCATCTACCTCAGGGACCAAAACACTCTATTTCAAAAATATGTTTGTGTTCTTATGCTTATTATAGCCCTATTCACAGTAGTTAAGATCTTGAAACAACCTGTGTTGAAGAATGGATGAATGGACAAAGAAACTATGGTTTAGATACACAGTGGACTTACTCAGCCATAAGAAAAAAATGAAATCATTCAATTTGCTAATATATGGATGGGTTTGAAGAGTATCATTGCAGATGTTCAGAAGTTTCGAAACGAATACAGAATGATCTCTCATATGTAGGACACAAAGGAAACTAATAAGGAAATAATAAATTCCTAAACGCAACAGTGCTTGCTCACTGCCTTACAGAAGTGAGTTTAGGGGGCAAAAAGGAGTGATAAGGGTTGAGGGGAGTGTCACTGGGACAACGGTGAAAGGAAGAGAATACTTTAGCAGAGGGTGCAATATGGAATGCTGTGTGCAAAAAGCCCTGTTATTGTCTATATTAGAAAACACAGTGCATGAATTATTATTAAAAAATAACGTTAGACAAAAGGAGGTCATTGTGGCTGAAGAAGAAAGTTTTTCTGCTTGAGGAATGAGAGGTTGATGGTAAAAAATGTACTGGTCACTGCCCAAAAGTGATAGGTGAGTGTGTAAAATCAATAATTAAAAGTTGAAGGAATTTTTTTATAAGTTCAATTTTCTGTATGAGAGAATGGAGATGATTGCCCAACTTACTGGGGACATAATGAGCAGAAAGCATCATATTATAGTTGGGAGGAAAATGCCCAAGTGGGTAGGAAAAACTTATAGGATTGATAGGTGATTAGAGAGGCTTACTTTTGAGTTTACTGGTATGGATTTCAAGTGATAACAAATTACTCTGCAGTAAATTCCTTTAGAAATTTTCTGACGTTTCAATGTTGCCACTGAGAAAACCCAGTAACATATTTGAACCCAATGTTGGATATGATAAAACAAGAAAGCATGAAGGAGTTTGGGTGTATTAACAAGAATGTTTTTAAAATGAAGGATTGTGGTGTGTAAAGGAGCAAAGAAATTCATAGGTTGAAGCGTTGCTTAGCATAGTGGTGTTAATCGACTAGAGCTTTTGATGAGTCCAGAGCGGGAATAGTGATTGGATAATTCAATACTTAAATTTTTGCTTGAGGCTTTTGTAGTCACATATGACATTGTTGTCCACAGTTTTATCACATAAAGATGGATTTCTTTGTGTTAAATAGAAAAAATGGTTATTATAAGAGGCATCCAAACCATTTAGAGATAAAAATCCCCAAGTTCTAATTCCAATTCTAATACTTTAATTGTAATTAAGGAAATTTTAAGACAGGATGGAGGAATTTTGTGTAAACACAAAAAGGGGCAGCGGCAGTCTATCTCTCCCATTGCCCAGTTTCGGTAGTCTCAGGCCACTTCCCCCACCCCGGGGAGGTCGATGGTGATGGGCAGGCGAAGGAAGGAAACGAGGGCCAGGCTGGTTGGTCTTAGTTGTAGTTTATTCCATTCCCTTCTCCATTCTCCTTGATTCTCCCTCTGCTTCTTCCTCCCCCATGGTACTTCATTCTCCTCCTCGAGACCCTTTCATTTTCCTTCTGGCTCTGGACTCCCCCAGTCCCCTCTTACAGCCTAGTTAAAACCCCATGCATGAGGGGTTGGGGCTTACACATAGGTATGGTCACAATCAATAGGGGTAAAGTTCTTCCCTCAGGGAAAGATTCTTCTAGGACAGATTCTCATCCAGCAAGATGGCTCCTCCCAAGACTGAAATTCCAATAATAGGTGGTTTCTCCTTCCTTAGTCCAACAAATATACATTCATATCAATGTCATCCTAAAATGTTTAGAGCTGCATTCCAATAAACACAGTGAAATGGAGGTGCTTCAGGAGCACTGTGATGGTTATCACCAGATAAACCTAAACTCTTTGTGGCAGAGGAGAATGGACATACCAATGTTTTCCTACAGGATTTTACTTTAAAACATGGATTGTTATTTGCAGCTGGTCTAATAATCAGTATGTGGGCAACTTTAGGTCAGTGAACTGCGGAGGGTGATAAAACTGATCATCACAAACAGCAAGACATTTAAGGGTCAAGACAGTGCTGGCTCAAGCTTAGAAACCAACAGAATCCAGGAAAACAGAATGCTAGAGAATAAAACATGGCATATTGCCAGAAGATGATGCAGAGCATAAGCAACTGGAAGATCTGTAGGTTCCAAGAGAAGAGCAAAAAAGATTGATAAAAAATTTGAAAGCTAAATGAAACCAGGAATTGAGTGAAAACAAGACAGGAGAGCAGATGCAGAATACCTGAAATGGAATCTCTTTGCTTTGACTGAATCAACACTGTTATTTTCTTGTGACCTTGATGAAGACCAGCTCAGGACAAGTCTCCTCTGCAGATGGTAATAAGTGAAAACAGCCAGTCATAAGAAAAATGTCTGGTTGAAAAAAAGTCACAAAACACGTGGTCCTTTTTGTCTTTGAAGATTATTCTTTATACCTATCATACTTTCAATTTCTAATTGAAACTCTTAAAAAATAATTTCTTTTTATTCCTTTCTGGTGATAGCTTATTAGCCTTACAGCAGATGGAAAATAGAATGGATGCTTTACAAAATGCATAAATAACATTTTGTCAAGGATCTATCAAGTTGGAGGTGAAGTCAACTAAACATAGTCATCCTACATTTGCACAAAGGCAAGTAGATATGAACTGGAATGCCACATACATCATAGAATTAAATTTGATAAGAATGTGATGTGGTATCATAAGTCATAGTACAATTTGACTTAGGCAATAAAATGACTGTGTTTTATAAGGTCTCACTATAGCCCTTTTTTTCCCTATGCCTCGTACTATAAGCTAGAGAGTGTTTGAAGTTAGTGAGGGGACACAATCAAAGATGGACTGTCATTTTAGAGAACACTTTGAGCCCCTAAAGCCTTTACTTCCTAACAAAATGACTGTGACCCCATATTCAGAGCCTGGTAGCTCTGTTTACTTGATTTCTTTTCCAAGGAAAATTGAAACTCCTGGTAGGGGGGACTATAAACTTTATAAATATAGATTTAAATATATATAAATATATTAATATTATATATTTATATAATATAAAATATAAATATAAATAATTTAATATAAAGACAATATAATATAAATAATATAACTATAATATAATATATAAATATAAATATATATATAAATATATAATATAAATATAAACTTTATAAATAGTATCAAGGGACAGCTGTTTAAGCCTGTGACTGGAACTTATTTATATCTTAAAATATATTTATTTATATATTTGTGTAATATATATGTATATATGGAGTGATAGCATATATATGTATATGCTATGTATATGCATATATATGAGTGATAGCACAGCGGTAGGGCGTTTGCCTTGCACTCAGCCAATATGGCCGACCCGAGTTCGATTCCTCCGCCCCTCTCGGAGAGCCCAGCAAGCTACAGAGAGTATCTCGCCCGCATGGCAGAGCCTGGCAAGCTACCTGTGACGTATTCGATATGCCAAACACAGTAACAACAAGTCTCACAGTGGAGATGTTACTGTGCCTGCTCGAGCAAATCGACGAACAACGGGAGAACCATGACCATGACCGTGAATTTGTATACATATAAATTTATATATAATTATATATTATATATTTATATATTAAATATATATAATTTGGGTGTCTTCATGCATGTGAATAAGTAAAGGTAAAGGTAAAGGTAAAGGCCCTCCCGTTGATCGTCGATTTGCTCGAGCGGGCCCAGTAACGTCTCCATTGGAGACTTTGTTGTTACTGTGTCTGGCATATCCAATACTCTCGGTAGCTTGCCGGGCTCTCCGAGAGGGGCGGAGGAATCGAACTCGGGTCGGCCATGTTGGCCGCTTGTAAGGCGAACGCCCTACCCACTGTGCTATCGCATAAATAAGGGATAGGAAATGGACAGAAGGTTGCCTGAGCCCCGTTGTCTATATCCCTCTCTCTCAAAATTCAATTTCCTGCATTAGGTCCTATGTGACTGGGAGAGGTAGAGAAAAATGTATTGCTTACAGGTGGCACCAGAATTCTTTTTAGCCAAGAAGAACTGTCTTTTTCAAACAATTTATGAGATCCCTACTTAGGTCTACTTGAAAGGTATAAGGAAATGACAATAAGGTATTATCTTACAACAGGAAAGCATCAGATTGCCAAACTTGTGTTCGAAACCCTTCCCTTGGCACTGGAAGCTTGACTGCAAAGAGGACGGATGGTTTCTGGACAACAACATTTCCATTCGTACTAGTTAAGAAAAATGGTTTAAAAAGAAAAATCCTACAGTTCGTTCATAACAATTTTTCACCCATCGGTAAGACATTTACAATGTCCCATACAGACCTATCCTTCAGACTGAATATATTGTTTTCTGGATATGATGGAAATACCCAGATGTCAAAAGTTTTCTCTGCAAGAGGACTCATCGGGAATGTCTTCTCCTGTGATTAGTTGATTTTTAAGCAATAGTTTTTCTTTGGACCCTTGTTTTCACCTTCTATGCTGATCTCAAAATCTCTATCTACCCTGGCCCACATTGCTTAAACAGCACAAACAATACAAAACAAGCAACAACAACAAAACCAATCCCCCTTGACCCCTGCCTGAGACACCATGTTCTGATTTAGAACCAATCTTCTGAAATAAAAATAGGTTTGCGCTGTTGATTCTGCATTTCACCTAAAGTCACATCCAGTTCAATTTGCAAACTTGCAGCTGCTGGCTATTTCCATAACAGAAACCCCTATTTATTAAGCTACAATGTGCAAAGTACATTTACCTTCTTTGTATCTACTCATGATTACTGCCCTGGGAGGTAGACCCTGCTGCCCTCCAGCGACTTAGAAACTCGGCTCATAAGACTTAACCACTTCCCCAAGGTCACAGACAGCTGAGCTGAATTTTGTAATCAGTTTTGTGCCCTTCAACCCTGTCGCTATTCAGCAACTGCTCTTCATCCACACTTGGCATACCTACTCAAGCTTCTTTCTCCAGCTGCCTTTTACTACTTGCAGACTTAGCTACTTGGAAGTCATGTTGAAAATTCCAGAGCGATAGATAGCACAGCGGTAGGGCGTTTGCCTTGCACGCAGCTCACCTGCCCGACCCAGGTTCAATTCCTACACCCCTCTCAGAGAGCCCGGCAAGCTACCTAGAGTATCTCACCCGCATGGCAAAGCCTGGCAAGCTACCCATGACGTATTTCATATGCCAAACACAGTAACAACAAAGTCTCAAACACAGTAACAACAAAGTCTCACAATGAAGAGGTTACTGGGCCCGCTTCAGCAAATCCATGAACAACGGGAGGACAGTGCTACAGTACAGTGCTAAAAATTAAAATCTATATCTCTATAGCTGTATCTATCTGTCAATATAATTATGTAGTCCATGACAACCATCATGATGCTTTACGTGAAACTTTTGTTCTTTCACTGTCATATTTGTCATATTCTCTCTCTCTCTCTCTCTCTCTCTCTCTCTCTCTCTCTCTCTCCATATATGCATGTATATACCACAGATTTTTTTGGGAGGGGGACATGTGAGGTTTTTTTCTTCTTAGATGATGTATATGCCTATTCCACTTCAATGAACCATGCTCTAAACTTAATTTACAGACATCCTCCCTGCAGCAACTGTTTGACTAAGTTCACGAAAACTTGAGTGGCTTCTTTTTAAAAAGCATAAGGAAACAAAACTTTAAAAATCCCTAAAATAACTGCAAATGCTTCCTCAATAGTTGATCCAATTTGTTTAGATCCAGACAGAGTACAAATAAGGTCTAGAAGGTTTCAAAGACAAATACTCGCAAGAACAGAAAGCAGATTCCAAGGAGCTAGCAAAATTCAAATCTATGCAAGTGGAATAGATTTGGGGAAATTAAAAATGACCTTGGGCCAGAAGAAAAGTGCTAATAAAAACCAAAGCTAGAGAAAAATTGAAATACTTAAGACCATTGGATCGAATATAGAAGAGGAAGAAAAGGTAGTTTATGGGGAAGTTGACGAAGAGGGTCATTTGGGCAGAAATATCCACAAGGGGAAAAAAAAGTCTTCAAATGTTCTTGAATTCTAATTTACAAAGGAACATTTGCCTCTCATTATGAAGGAATTTCTGAACATTTTTCTAGAGATGTAAAGTTGCACTGGAAAATGAAAAATTAGAAATGAAAAAAAATTTAAGGGTGACTCATACTTCAGGTCTCTGAAAGAATAATAGTATTTAAAAATAAAGAAAACAGAGAACAAGAGAGACTGAATTATACATCTTTACTCTGAATTTGAATTTGTTTAAGATAGCATATTTATAAAGCCTATGGAAACAATAGCTTCAAACACACTGTCCTCCCTTTGTTCATCGATTTTGCTCAAGTGGGCCCAGTAATGTCTCCATTTTTGAGACTTGTTACTGTGTTTGGATATCGAATACATCCCGGGTAGCTTGCCAGGCTTTGCCGTGCGGGCGAGATACTCTCGGTAGCTTGCCGGGTGTCTGAGAGGAGCTGAGGAATCAAACCCAGCTTGGCTGTGCTGGCTGTGCACAAGGCAAATGCCCTACCGCTTCAAACACAGTTGGTTAATTATTTCTTATCTAATTTTTAATTTATATGGATATATATGTGCATATATATATATATTTCTACAGTTATTTTTTGTTGATCTGTAGGAGCCATCCACAATAAACCCATGGTTCTCAGGAGTGCTATATAGTGCGCCAGGGATAAAATGCAAGGCCTCATACAAGCAAGAATTTTTGTGTTTCACCACTTGGGCCATATCCTAGCCCAAATCTTGTGATTTAAATCCATAGTTTCTCTGATTTATTGGAATAATAATGTTTTATCTTGATTTCTAGAGATGGATCTCAAATTGCTTCATGTGTCAAAGACAAGCTGAAGAATTTCTTTAAATTATAGATTTCCATTACTTCTTCCCCAGAGTCTAAAATACTTGAATTTTGGTATGATTCTGGTTACTGATCTTTGAAAGTACTTTCAAGATGATCGAATACAGGGTCTTAAAATTATACTGAGATATATTATTTTACATCACAGCGCCAGGAATGCTATTAATGAATTGGGCAAGTACAAAGTATTTTTTTATAAAAATAGATTTGAAAATCTATTTTTAATGTATCATTGTATGAAGAGCTGGAGCGATAGCACAGTGGGTAGGGCGTTTGCCTTACATGCAGCCAACATGGCCTACCCGAGTTCCATTCCTCCGCCCCTCTCGGAGAGCCCTGCAAGCTACCGAGAGTATCTTGCCCACCCCGCAAAACCTGGCAAGCTCCCCGTGACGTATTCGATATGCCAAACACAGTAGCAAGTCTCACAATGTTACTGGGCCCACTCGAGCAAATCGATGAACAACGGGAGGACTGTGACCGTGACCGTGACCACTGCATGATATGCACCTGATATGTTGAATGGCCTGAATTCATGAATAAGGTGAACAACATAAGCAGAGAATATTCTACTACCATGAGGTTGTACCTGTCAGAGAGATGATGTGAATCTTAAAACACAGAGCTGATGTTTGAATGAGTATGAAAAACCAATCAGAATTAAGTTGGCTAGAAATCTGTGGTCTGCTTGATAGGGAAAGATGATTCTGCCTAGATATATTTTTTAAATTGAATCACCATGGAATACATAGTTACAAACTATGTATTTTTTTGATATCCTCACGTTCTTATTTAACATTTACATATTAAATCACTTAAATATATGATTCTCTCTGGAATGTTAATGGAAATATGTTTATATCGTTAGACATTGTTTCAAGATATTTACAAATTAAGTGCATCAGGTTACAAACAGGGCATTTTTGCCTGTGTAAGAATAGTCACAAAGTTATAGGCTATAAATTTAAAAACTAAGCATCAAATAGACAAAACAAGATTTCAGAAATGAGATTTAAGGCTTTTTAGATAAAGTCTGAGAAAGAGTATTTTATGCTTAAAAGATGATAAAGTGGAAAATAATTTCAAAGCACACAGTAATCATTTTATTACTATTTTATTTTATGGAATAAAAATATATGTATTTTATTTTATGGAATAGAAATATATGGATTCCTATTACTTTTTTTTTTACCTTAAAGAAGATACATCTTAGTAGTCTCTTGATGTCCTTTTCAGAAGGAATCATTAGTTGACAGGATTAACTAAATGTTAGTATATTTTAAGGTAATTCCATGTAAACTTAAGTCTCAATAAATCTAGTCTTCTAAGCATCTTAAAACAAACAAATACTAATCTTCTACGTAACAATGTAAATAGCTTTAAATGAGTTAAAACGTGTTTGATTCCATTCAAGATTGATAAAATTTATTAAGCATCAATTAGAAGTGAGTAGATCTATTGGCTCAGTATGGTTTTAACCAGTGTTTCCCAAAATGAAAGATCTCCCTGAGGGACACTAGTAAAATCCAGAGGAGGACAGAAATAGCCTTAGGTACAATTAGAAGATGTTTTCTATTTGTTTACATAAAGAAATAAGATTTCTAATATGTCAATAAATGATTTTTAATGAATGTCATAATGATTTGTACAGAAAAAAATTGGTTCAACTCTGTAAAAGCCAAAAGTAATATAAAAAGCCTTAGGTACAGTTAGGAGATGTTTTAAGACAGAAATAGCCTTAGGTACAGTTAGGAGATGTTTTCTGTTTGTTTACATAAAGAAATAAGATTTCCAATATGTCAATAAATGATTTTTTTAATGAATGTCATAATGATTTGTACAGAAAAAAATTGGTTCAACTCTGTAAAAGGCAAAAGTAATATTGGTTCAACTCTGTAAAAGCCAAAAGTAGTCCACAGGATAATACTTTTAACTTGTTGAATCACTTAACTACCTTACCATTCACCTTACTTTCAGTCAACTTTGTCCTAAATTTTGCCACCATCAGAAATTGCATCATATTTGAAATTTCCCTTTCAAACAAATTATTCTTGGACGACCTCAACATCTTTCTATTACTCCCTACAGATTCCTAACATCTAAATATCCTGCCACAGGGCAAGAGAGTTGATAATACCGCAGGCAAGGTTTATGTCTTGCATGCAGCTGGCCCATGTTTGTTCCCCAGCATCCCATATCTTACCCTAAGCACCAATGGAATGGACAAAACATAAATTAGAAAGTATATAAATATCCTGACTTGCTGCCCTTGCTCTGTACTCTAACTCTAATCAATCCCTTCCCCCTTCAGTCTCTATTTTCTTCTTTCTTCATCTTGGATTTGAATTGCTATCTATCATTGCAGTCACTTCCTTGAAAGTGTTCCCAACTCGAATCTCCTCGTTCCTTTCTTGCAGGAAGAAACCACAACATAAGATCAAATCTACATCTTTGCATTTGTGCTTATCCTGCTTATATTCAGAGGATGTAGCAATGTCACAGACTGGTGCCATCTGAAATCCACGATTAGAAACCCCAAATTGTCATGCAATTCTGTAGCAATGTTTTCCCCGAGCATGGCAGTTTTAATAAATATATGTCCTCTACAGGCATGAAACGAAGAACCTTAATTTTCTCCAATCACTGTGTTCCAACCTAATGAAAAAGAGTTCTCCCCAAGCACTGACAAAATCTCAGACATAGTTTCCTGCTTCCCACACACTTTCAATCAAAAATACACACACCCTTGGATTGTTGAGTCCCTGGACAGTCCAGTTTAAGCTACAATGGAGGGAATCCTGTTTAGGAGATTCCTCCTATACCAAGAGAGCTTTCCTACCTTTTTTGTCTACCCTCTTAACCCACTTTTAAATAAAATCTCTTCTAAATTAAAAAAGAAAGACTACCATAGGAGGTCATTATTCAGCTCAAAATTTCTGCCATTTCCAAATCCACAGATGCACACCAACAGCTTATAGATACACTATGCAAGAGAGCAACAGTGTCCATTTGCAATGTTTCTTTATCATGTTCTTCCATTTCATCCTTTTCCTCAAATATCCTTATATTGCTCCTAACCTTGGAAGATCAAGTTTAGGAAAGGATAAATGAATTTAAAATTGGGAAAGGACATTTGACATAACTAAAGTCAGTGAAAATTCTATGTTGACTTAGTTAATTTCTACCAGGAAAAGGTTCCAGCACTCTAAAGGTATTGAAATGTTGGTTCTCCAATGGGCTCTGGTGATCACCTTCTACCAGAATAGATCTCAAGTTTGACTTATTTAGAATTAACAAAGCTTTACAATTAACTACCTTGGTTTCTGCACCCTACAGCTTCCACTGTCACAATGGGAAGAAATACATTAACAGCCTTTTAAATCTGAATTCCCCTCAGCCTTAAAGACAAAGAGTTATTCAAGATGTGGGGCTATTCTGATTGATTCCCTTCTTTAGAAGCCTCTTACAGTTATTTTATCTCAGGCTTCATAGACAGGATAAATATCATGATAAGAAAACTAAAGAGGCAAAGAATACAGAATATATTACCTGGCTATATTCTGTATCTTCCACAGAGGTGTCTTCTTCCAACCAGTTTGAAAGTAGTCACCAACAATAAAAAATAAAAAAAAAAATAAAGGCAGTCACCATGCATCTGTTTATTTCTCTTCAGATACAATTGTTGCACATGCCACTATCTACTCCAACATTGGTGAGAGGTGCATGGTTACCACGATTCAACAAACTTGCCAGGATTTACCATAGAATGGAGATGCAATCAGATTCCCTGGGGAGGAGAATAAGTCTACTCTGTTAGAGGAAAAATTGACCGATTGCAAGTTTATGATGAATGAGAGCAAGTCTCAGTTTCTTTCCTCTCCTCCTTCATATTATTCATCTCTTTTTTTGTTTGGTGGGGGAGTGACTTGGGAGACTCTTCCTATACCAAGGGAGCTTTCCCTTACAGTTTCCACCACTTCTGGCTCTCCTCAGTCAACCCAGCAGGGCAGTAAAGTGCTGGGTGGTGGAGTGGGAGAGCTGGTTGTGGAATTAATGTTACCCTCCTCTACTGGAAACCACATTGATACTGCTTGGGGACCTCTGGGGTTATACCTGTCAATTCTTGAGATGGGGGCATGTGGTCCAGGGTTTGAACTCAGGTTAAAACTTAACTACTGAGTTACCTACCCAGACTCCAGTCTATTTAATCTTTTGTCAAATATTTATTTAGCATATGTAAATAGACAACCACTGTTCTGTATATTAGAGACATTAGAAATTTCTTTTAATTTTAACTTCTCCTGATGGTTAATCCCTATGTCCATGTTATATGCTTAGGGTATGATTTTTTTTGCTATATCAAATTGAGATACTGTCCACAGAGTTCCTTTTATGAACCATGGGACTTTAGCTGACCAATATTCCTTAGATTCACTCCATGGATCTTCAAATAAGAATGTAAATCCTTATTTCTTATTTACTAGACAATAGCAGATATCATCTCTCTCCTCTTTTCTTTGTCCTTCTTGTCTCTTCACACATTCACCCATATCATGCCTAATAGTAATTCATAAACAGCAACATTATGTATTTCTTATTTACTTTATTAAAGCCTTTCCAATGCCACTTTCAGTTTCTTTTACGATGTGTTGGATTCGTGTTTTCACATTGCTTTTGGATATCCAAACTTGCTATTCTTCTCTTTTGCACAGTGCTTTAAGGCAAAGGCAAAATTCTGAGGGAAGACTTCTACTCTGTGGGCAGTGTGTCTCTCCTAGCAAGTACATCAGGTAAAGTAATGAGGTCCTCCTTTCATGATTCCTCCTGCTCTTTAACTCTACATATTCCAAGAGCTTTATATTTAACTTAACATGTTCAATATTGAGTATTGCATTTAAGTGGGTAGGGCAACTGTCTTGCACATGGCTGACCCAAATTCAATCCCTGGCATCCCATTGCTCCCTAGAGCACTGCCAGGTGTGATCCCTGAGGACAGATCCAGGAGTAAACCCTGAGCACTTTTGAGTGTGCCAATCCCCCCCCCAAGGGAAAAAGACTATCATATATATTATATACAACATAGATACAACATTTATATCATTTTTCTAGATTTAGACATGTTAATTAGAAACAGTGACCAATAATATTTTATCATAACTATGTAAATATATTTTCGCTGCATGGTCAGTGTGCCCAACAGAACACAAGTCAATGTCACTGTAAAGCAATCACTTCTCTCAAATATTCTTACTTAAATGTTTCTTTAAAAAAAAAAAAAGCCACCAGGCTTCCTCTTCAAGCCCATGCTCTCTCTTGAACATGTTTCTCACTTGCTTGTTTCTCTGTCTGTGCTTTTCATTCTGAAGAAGCCCATGTTCTCTCTTGAACACGTACTCTCTCTTTCTCTCCACCCATATCTTTCAAAGTAAGTTTAAATAAAAGCTACCTTACTTCACTAAAAACAATTAAAAATAAAAGCCACCAATCATCTTCATAAACTTCTCCAGACCTTTGAAACATTTAATGACAACAGAGAATTTAGAACTTAATAATTTTAAGTAATAAATAAATTAGTAAAAAATATTCAGAATGATCAGCTTTCCTTATGAATTTCAGGGCACCCAAGTCCTTGAGTCTGCAGTTGAACCTAGAGCATGCAAGACTAATAGACTGGCAGATGGACTCCAAGGATTACCTGCTCTTTGTACTTTTGTGCATGGAACATACTTGATCAATTAGCAACAAGCTTGAGAGGTCCTAGAGACTTTTCAACTTTTCCCTCCTTTTCCTCACAGAGCTTTCTCATGCATGAAATTTCAGGTTTTATTCTTGCTGCAAAGTTCTCATTTCTCATGTTCCTTTTTCTGCTCTCCTTTTGAGTCTGCCTTTACCCCATGTTCTTCTATTCATATTTACACTATTATTTCCATGTGAATCCTTGCACTACTTCCTAGAAAGTAGGCTGACAGGTCAAACTTTTGAGCCTTTAAATTTCCTGTATCACTTTATTCTGCTTCACACAAGATACATTAATAGTGTACAGTTTTCTTAGAACTCCGATTTACACTATTCAGGTATCTATGAAAAATTAAGGATCACCACCTTTTTTGCACATAATTGAAAAGCCTTTAAGATATTTTTGTTATCGTTTTTGTTTTTTGTTTTGGTCATACCTGGCTCTGCACTCAGGGATTACTCCTGGAGGTGATCAGGAGACCATGTGGGATGCTGGGAATCGAACCTGGGTTGGCCACGTGCAAGGCAAACACCCTACCTGCTGTGCTATCACTCCAGTCCAGGTTTTTAGGATTTTTGATATATTATTGACCCTTTGAAATCACGATGGTATTTTGTTCTTTCCATTTATCTCACAGTATAGATACCCATACCTTTTTTGCTTGATTGTTTTTTGTTCGGTTTTGCTTGGGTTTGAGGAGACCACACATGGCGGTGCTCTGGGCTTACTAATGACTCTGTGCTCAGGGATCACTCCTGGAAGGCACAGGAGATCATATGATCAGCAACATAAAAGTAAATTTCCTACCCATTACACTACTGCTCTGTGCTCCGTGTCTTTCTTGAGCTATAGAACTTGACTGTTGATACTTGCAATCTCTTTATTCTATTTGATCTCTTCTTTTGAGCAGTTGCATCGATGTTGAATCTCCTTGTTATATTCTTTTAGTCATTTCTTTACCTTCACATTTCCCTATATATATTCTTGATCTAAAGACCTAGAGGTCTCCCCCAAATATCTTTCAGATATGACTCTTAAGACCCTAAGAGAAACCCTCCCCTTATGAAATTTAGAACTAACCAAATTTAAGAGCTGGCTCTTTATTTGTGTGACTTAAAGCAAAACAATTTAGTTGGCAAACCCCATAAGTATCCCCTGAGCTCCTATTCAGCCTTCCTTTGGTCACATTATTAAATGAGAGCCCGGCAAGCTACCGAGAGTATTCGATATGCCAAACACAGTAACAACAAAGTCTCCAATGGAGACGTTACTGGGCCCGCTCGAGCAAATCGAGCGTATATTAATTCAGGATTATTAGATATATGTGGAAAAACTCTAATGCAGAACATAAATGAGTTACCTAAAGTTGAACTAAAGAAAATGATCAGAAAATTTTACTACAATGTAAAGAGACCTATGACAAAAGAGAAGAAAAATTTCAAACAAAAATTTAATTGGTTTGTTTCTGAACACACTTTTCTTTGGTTCTATCCATAGAAATATAATCGGAGAGCATTTCATTACACAGAGTTTTGATTTTATATAATCTGCCTTTTGCCCTCTGCTTTTCATGTTGATTCCAGAATGCTTTGGAATTGCATTGCCTCCCTCTGTGGATAATGTGTTCTCTGAATTGTACCTTCCTCTACTCGTTTCTATAACAAATGTGTTTTGTTTCTTCAGGAGAATTTAAAACCTCATCTTTATATTCGTTTCTGATATTATTAGGAAGAATTTATTCGACACAATTTTTTTTTGGTGGGCGGGGGATCGTTTATGCAGTGCTCAGAGGTCTTGCAGTGAGGACCATTGGCAATTCACAGATAACTGGGCCCTTGTGGTCATAGCAGGGCCTGAGAATAATTTTTCTGCTCAGATTGTTCATTCGGTTTAGGGATTACCAGACCATTCTAATAGTGCTGGGGACCTGCAGAGGCTTTTTAGGGTGATACTTGGGGAACCAAATGATGGTGGGAATCAAACCTGGATTAAGGGAATACCAGACATGTACCCAAACCTCTGTACTATCTCGTAGGTCTTTGTCGACATAATTTTAAGTGATATGTGTGAGGGAAGGCAATAAATGCATTGCTAAGTACAAGATCTTGAAATACAATGAAATACTGGTTTTAAATTGCTTTTCAATTTATTTTATTTATTTAATTCCTGGTATTACATGTCCCCAGATGATTACCATCGCAAAAACATTAGAACAACAAAATTTGATTACCACTTGATGGAGTGTGTACTCCCCCACAAACTAAGTTGCCAAGAAATAGTAACTAAAATACTCTAACAGCCCATACTGTTAGTAATTCCCATATGCAAACTGCATCCCAATTATGTAAAGAACATTTTAGTTTGCTTATTCTTGTCAGTGTTGATAGTTACTGTTCAAATTCATACCAAGAATGAAAGCTAAGGGAACACAAATCATAGTACAATAGGTAGGTGCTGGCCTTTCATGTAGCTTACTGAGGTTCAATTTCTTATTTCAAGAATGAAAAAGATTTCAGTAGGTTTTTAAATTCTAACTTTTTACTTCTATGTATATAATAAATATATGTACAATGTATGCACATACTTAATCATGCTCAAAATTGTTACGTGGTCATTAAGTTTATTGACTTTTCTGAACCTTAACCAATGTCTTTAATTAATTTGGTGCCTTTCTTGGGAATAAAAATGCTAAAAATACACATAGGATTTTTATGCCCTAGAGAACTACTCGGTTTTTGGGGTTCAATGAAACATATACCTTTCTTTGTAAAGTGGAAGAGAATACTTAGGAATAGACTGGGTTAGCATGTCCCCAGTCTAACAAATTTTAGGAAAGAAAACATGTGAAAGATGAGGATTGAGTTTGACTTTCTTCACATCATTCCATCCTTTGGAAGCACTCGTGAACTCCCAGAGGTCACAGCAGATTTCAGTTCCTTTCAAGCTTTGACTTTAAAAACCTTATTAATGTTTCCTTTTTCCTGAAGAGGAAACAATAAATATTTTTCCCTTTATTTTATTTTATTTTTTTTACAGTTGTAGATTTACAATTTTTTGTGCTTTGGTTTCAATTATACAATGATCAGATACCCATCCCTCCACCAGTGCCCATTTTCCACCACCATGGATAATATCCCTCCCACCCCCATCCCCCATCCCCCCTGTCTCTGTGGCAGGGCAATCCCCTGTGTTCTCTCTCTCCTTTTGGGTGTTGTGGTCTGCAAAAGAGGCATTGAGTGGCAAACATGTTCAGTCCATAGTCTACTTTCGACATGCATCTCCCCTCCTGGGAGGATCCTCCAAACATCCTTTATTTGGTGCTCCCTTCTCTATCTGAACTGCCCTTTCCTCTAGGATACCCGGCTGGCCTCTAAGAAACAATAAATATTTTTAAAAATTTAAGTGGGTGTCAATATCAAGGGGTCAGGGAAAAACTAGAAAACTGTATAGGAGGACAAATATCCTTGGCTGGGAAGTCCTAAAAATATGAAGGGAAACTTTACAGAAGGGAAGCAAATAAAATTTGCCGTAATGATATGATTAAAACCATAGGTTTGAGAGACTAGAAAGATAGTACACGGAGTTAAGCACTTGCCTTGTAGGCAACTGATCTTGGCACCCAGCACTACAGATGGTCCCCTATCACTGTCAGAAGCGATACTTAAACACAGAGTCTGGAGTAGTCCTTGGGCACAGTTGGGTGTGGCCCTAAAACAGGCATAAATGAATACATATAATAGAACTTTGAGGTTTTAGTTTATATGAGAGTACTTCTGCCTTAAAAACCATTTAAAAATTATTGAATTATAATAATTATTGAAGATTGAGCAGTTTGACCTAACAAATAACAACCATAAGTGACTTTTAATCTTTTAAAATACAACTCAATAAAAATACAATTGCATTTATATAACGAAAGAACTTCTTTTTTAAAAAAATGTTATTCCCGTGATGTTATGAAATATTTTCTTAGAGTCATTTTCTAATAGTTTGTCTTCTCTCCTCCATTCTTTCATCTGTTAAAAACAGTGTTGTTCAGGAACCACCAAACTTATTTCATAACCTATTAATGAGTAATGACTACAGTTTGCAAAAACACTTCTGTAAATTCCTCTGAGAAACAAACTTTTATCTTTACAATGTTGTAGAGAAAATCACTTAATTTAATTTATCTCTACTTAGGAGAAATCAAGTCATTCACACTCAAAGACAATATGGAAGTTCTGTGGGTGGTAGACCACCCTAACTGTGGGCAGAGTGCCTGGGACAAAATAGCATCTGGGATGCTATAGAGTGGCAATAAATTAAAAAAAAAAACACATCAGCCGAATGGAGGATCAAAAGTCTCATAAGCCAACCTTTTATTGATGTAAACCTTCTGTTCTGGGGTTTTAGAAGTAGGGGTGGAAAAGGGAGGCAGGGAATTTGAGAAGGAACAAGATTTAAGTCAGTGAATGATGTAAGTGGAAAGTTACTGGATGTTCTTCTTCATACAAGTGATCTTCCCACTAGAGTGTTAGATTATCTATGTGTCCCACACATCTTGTAACTGATAGCTGTCCTTGTTTGCCCTCTCCAAGAGATGAAATATGCAGAATTAAAAAAGACAGCAACTTCTTAAGAATGTGCTATTGGAACTGGATGTAGTCTAGGAGAATAAGGAGAGAACAAACACATCATTACGGTGCAACCCAAGTGAATGAATGCCACAGAAGGGGTTTGCTGAAACCAAGGAATGATCTTTAAAAGAAAGAGAAAGTAGGAGATTCCAATCTACCTACCACTTTCAGTACATTTTTCTTTTTTCTTTTTCTTTTTTAATTTTTATTAGTGAAACACCATGAGGTACCGTTGTAGACTCACAAATTTTTGTGCTTTGGTTTCAGTTATACAAGGATCAAGTACCCATCCCTCCACCAGCGCCCATTTTCTACCACCACGGGTCCCAGTATCCCTCCTACCCCCCCCCATCCCACCCTGCCTCCGTGGCAGGGCATTCCCTTTTGTTCTCTCTCTTCTTTTGGGCTTTGTGGTCCTCAAAAGAGGCACCGAGTGACAATCATGTTCGGTCTATAGTCTACTTTCAGCATGCTTCTCCCATCCTATAAATGGTTCTTGTTTCAGTAGGTTAAAAAGAGGTAATGTCAAGTGAAAGGAATCTCTAGGCTACATGTTACTACTTCCAAACAAAAATTACAAAACAAAACAAAACAATAAGTGGATCCTTTTACCTCAAAATGTTTTGTTTTATAATCAAAGAGTATCCAATTTATCCAAGATTCTTAGCACTTATCCACCCTGGAACTATCAATAGAGAATCTGGTAGAAGGATTAAAAAGTAGAGGTAAAGGTAAAGGCCCTCCCGTTGATCGTCGATTTGCTCGAGCGGGCCCAGTAACGTCTCCATTGGAGACTTTGTTGTTACTGTGTCTGGCATATCGAATACTCTCGGTAGCTTGCCGGGCTCTCCGAGAGGGGCAGAGGAATCGAACTCTGGTCGGCCATGTTGGCCGCTTGTAAGGCGAACGCCCTACCCTCTGTGCTATCGCTCCAGCCTTTTACTTAAAAAGTAGAGAAGTAAAGAAAATGTTCTAAAAATCTATTTGAGTCAACTTAGCTGATCTTAAATGGATTACTAAATAAAATCATTTGGGGGAGCTCTGAGAACACCAGAAAACAAAAATCAACACAGACTAATTAAATCTCGGGAAATAGGGCCCAGAAATATCTTTTCTGTAAGAAATGAGCAGCTGAAGTTGAAGGTTTTCCTTCTAGAACCTTGATCCTCACGATGTGGTCTATTGTCAAGCAGTAACATTCCCCGGTAATCTTAGGAATACGGAATGTCAAGCCCTTCTATAGATCTACAGTATCAGAATCCATAATTTGAGAAGATTCTGAGATTATCCCAGGTTGCAAAACTTTCAAGAAAATTTAAAGACACAAATAAATTTTAGCTTTTACTAGATACTACTAATAATCACAATCACAAAATCACAAATCATCCTGTTAATCGTTGATTGCCTCGAGCAGACCCCAGTAACGTCTTCTTCATCCTAGCCCTGAGATTATATTCAAGGCTCTTTAGGAGAATGAGACCCATCATTGTTACTGGTATTTGGCATATTGGGTATGCCACGGGGAGTTTGCCAGACTCTGCCGGCTACTAATAATCTCACTACTAATAATAAAATCTAGTAAATACTAGATACCAATGCTAGTAATACTATTTGCTAGTAAATATTAGATAAATGGAGCCCGGCAAGCTACCGAGAGTATCTTGCCCACACGGCAGAGCCTGGCAAGCTCCCCGTGACGTATTCCATATGCCAGACACAGTAACAACAAAGTCTCCAACGGAGACGTTACTGGGCCCGCTCGAGCAAATGGAGTTAATACTTGTAATACTAGTATCTAGTAAATACCTGTGAGTAATACTGCTTCTTAAGTATTTAACTCTTTCTTGCTCAGTGTTCCTCTCTAAGACAACTTAGAATGAGCATCTTCCTCATTCCCCTGCCTCATTCTAATTTACTAAAGTTCACATGTTCCTACCTTGATCCTAACAATGAATTACCTGAAACTTCCCAAGCAGAGCTTTAATGTTAAGAGAACCCAGTGTCACTTGCTCACAGCTATATCTTGGACAAATTTTGTTACTCTAATCCTGGTTTCTTTGTTAGTCGGCTGTGTTAACCATTGCTTTTGTCTTCTATACCTTGTGGTTTTTACCACGAATTTCTACTGATAGTTTCATTTCCTTTTTGTTTGTTTGTTTGTTTGTTTGTTTTGGGGCCATACCCAGCAGTGCTCAGGGCTTACTCCTGTCTCTGTGTTCAAGGATCACTCCTAACAGACTCTGGAGACCATATGAAGTGCTAGTGATTGAACATGGGCCAGTTGTGTGCAAGCAAGCACCCCACATTCTGTACAACCACTCCTACTGAAAGTTCTAAACTCTAAGGACTGACAATAAGGCAGCTGCCATTCCTTGATTCTATTTTTCCAAAAAAAAAATGGTTGCGGTTCTGAATCTATACATGAAACTGAATGAAGATGCTGAAAACTGATATTTGTGGTATTGGCTTAGCATACTTAGCATTGAGCTAAGTATGATATTTTTTGTTTTGTTTTGTCCACCAGTCTACTGGAATGGACTGAAGGATATTAAAATAACTTCCAGAAAATAATTCCTCTGGCATTCCACTCTGCAACAGACATACTTGAGTTTCTGTCTTGAAACAGAACTACAAAGTCATATTCTTTTTTATTTTTTCCTAATTACACTTGGTTCAATGCATAGTCAACTCGGATTTATAACGTGAAGAAATCTCAGAAGGATTGTATGTATCGAGACAAAGAAGCAAAAAAGAAGAGATATAAAACAACCTTTATTGAACAATACAAGTCTTTTCTACTACTTCTCAATCGATTTTTTATTTAACAATAAGTGACATTCAACCTATTTCTGGATATATTGTCTTTAGGCAGACATGCTCTGAAAACCAGGTCCTAGAAGAAGACTTGGGAGATTTTTGATATGACTTACCCTGTTAGTCATAGACTGAATTTGGTTCATATATGACGCTTGATAACGAATGACAAACAACTTCTGAAAGGAAGGATATTAAATGGTCTCCCCCAAAGAACATAAATGTTTGTCTGTTACTCAAATAATATGTCGTTGGTTTAGAATCCAGAGCTTTAAGTCTCGGCAGCTGCAACCCATTTGGGAAGTTGTGCAAAACAGAAAGTTGGCAAGCCAGATAGACTTGTCAGACGTTAAACATGAGAATCTCGGGGCCAAATCTTACGATTAAGAAATCAAATGTTTTCTTTTTCCTCTTCCAACATGTTCCCGGAGTGTGGAAAGCTATACAACTTTTTCTTCTCTCTGGGTTTTGGTGGTGGAGAGCTCCTTATCTCTTCAGTCAATTCAAGGTGATTCAATTCACTCCACTTCAATCCGTTCCAATTCCATCCAGTCCAATATCATCAAATAAACTTCATCCATCTTTTGGAAAAATATGTAAATATAAAGAACTTAAGTATCTCAAGGCTGATAAGGTGTCCCAGAAATCTAATATTTGACTGGTATGTTATCTCTCTTCTTTGATTTCTCAAGAACACCTAGCTCTGGCTTCTAGACACTTTTCTATGTGTTTGATTCTGCTTTCTTATTGGCTGGACTTTTTATGTCATTGACATACTTTGCCCCAACTCTTTCTCCTGTATATGAAGGACAAAAGTACAGATAGGAGAAAGAATTATCTTAACTCTGTCCCTCTGTCCTTCATTTCAAACTTTTACTTTTCTTTTTCCACTGGTGGACTCGTAGAGTCTGCTTCCTTTGAAAGGATTTCCCCTCAACACCTGATTGGGGGCCTCTTGTGTGTGAGACTGTTGCTTACTTTCAGCTTCTTATGAAATACGGAGACAGAGTCTCTGCCAAAAAATTTTAAAGGCAGTTTTAATAAGAACAAGATTCAGAGAGGTAGCTTCCATATATAACATTAAGAACCTATTTTGTGCTGGAGCAATGGTACAACAGGTAGGGCTCTTGCCTTGGGATGAAATTGAAGCTTCAAATCAGCAGGCAAATTGGCAGGAGAGTCTTCCAGTTTAATATCTAGTAAATATGAAAATAAATGTGGAAATACTATCCACTAGTTGGTAAACATCCATTGTCAACTTCTCCTTTCCATTTTTCCTTTTTTTCCTGGAGGCCCACCTAGTTTCTTGGGATCCCTCATAGATTAGGCAGCTAAAAGGTTAATATTCTGATCAGTGGCCTCAATTCTTGGAAAAAATTGTGAGAATTCCTTTCCAATGACTACTGACTCAAAAGAACTGGCCACTTTTTGCCCTTTTAAGAACTCCTTGTAAAGGAAATAATCTTTTGGTATGATCTTAAGAAGCACTGCTGCTTATAATTCGCCTCCTGAGCTAAATTCCTTAGAGTTTGCCCAGAATTAACCTACTCTGATTTCATCTCTCATTCTCCTGTATCTGATTAACTGTGCTTTCTGATTCTCTATCCTCCATGGGGCAGGCTGTCTCCAATAGACACTACTGTAAACAGACATACATATAACAATATCATTCATATTGGGTAGGAACTGGTTGGTTCCAAATCTGCTGTGGGCAGACTTTTCTCCAAGGCTTAATCCACACCCCTTGCAACTTCTGTCAACTTCTCTTGTGCAATGAGAGAGGCAATCGGGCAGTTGTTAAACCCAGCACCTCCTACTGTTTCCTTCCCTGAATGTATCAAGGAGGAAGAGAGAGAAAAAGCTTTGGAATCATATTGATCAGGATCTGAAATCATGTTCTCTTTCCTATGAACTTTTATGAATTTTTATTTTTTGATAGGGAGAGTTCTCCCAAGTAGAGCTCAGGATATCTGGTCCAAGTACGTGATATAGCTTTAGCCAGCATGGTGCTAAATGGACCCCCAGGACTGGGATATTTAGAGGACCACGTTGTGCTGGGAACTGAATCCAAGTGGAAAGTACCACTATACTATCTCCCACTCCCTGAACTTGTTTCTTCTAACCTATAAAGTAAAGGTATACTCCATGTGTTGAAAGAATACATGAAACAATGCTATAATACTAGCCCACTTATTTTCCTACCCTGACTTACATCTCTTTATGGAATCATCTCTTCCCTCATTAGGACTTCATGATGCGACAATAGAATAATGGTAATTACCAGGAGGCCAAGGTGAATATTCAATTCCCCCATTCTGCCATTTATAGTTTACATCATGTCTGGTATGCACATAAAGTCACAATTTCACATATAAATTTCAATTCAATGTATGTTCTAGAGAAATATTTCTCAACTTAGGACAATGTGTGCCTCCAGTATATTTCAAGAGAGCCACAGTGAAGCTATGCAATGGGGTACACTGCATAAAACTGAGGGTTGACATGTTAGATGAGGAGCACAGGAGCTCTAAGTAAATATTCATCTTTAAGTTATTTTAAGAAAAATACATTTTATTCGTTCTTATATTTTGGGTCTAGGATCTGGTATTGCAGTTATTTCTGCTTCCTCAATTGCCCTCTACTGGTTTTAGTACGACATGGTCCCCTAAGCATCCCCAACCCTGGAAGTCCATTTAGCACCATGGGGCGAAAGCTGCATCACGTACTTAGACCAGATCTGAGCACCACTTGGGAGTACCAACCCCTTCCACTCTCCCCCCCCCCCCAAAAGTTCATAAATGTTCTGTTATCTGCTGAACTTAATTAGGAAATAAAGCATGACTTCAAACCCATATCAATATGATTCAAAGCTCCTTCTCTCCCTTTCTCCTTGGTACTTTCAGAGAAGACAACAGCAGGAGGTGTTAGGCTTAACTGCCACCTGATCGCTCTATCATTGCCAAGGAAAAGTTGACCTATAGTTGCATGGCGTGTGGATTAAGCCTTGAAGAAAAGTCTACCTAGGAGATTTAGAACAAACCAATTCCTAACCAAGAAAATGACTGAGATTGTTATGTGTATGGCTGGTTTTGTGATCCCTACTATAAATGAATTGTTAAACAAGAACTCAGCCATCACCAGAGACAATTTTAGGTTTTCTTAATTTCAGTTTAATACCTCTAAAGGAAATAGAAACTATTTTTACTCTCACTTTTTGTGGAGCATCCCTTAGAGTTGACAAAGCACAAGTTCACAAAAGCTAGTTTAGATTAGCCTTGCTTAGATCATTTGAACATTGTTAAGACAATCTCTGAGACAAGTATATATACATGTATTTAAATTTATTGCACAGTATAATTCACACTTTCCCTAAGCCCATTTGGAGGGGGAGATAGCAGTTCACAAGGGAAGTACAGTAAACAAAGGAATGATAGGAAGTGGTGCTGAGGATATTTGAATATTACCTGCTGTAGGATGACATTGCTTTGTCCTTTCTCCCTTGTCAGAGGAGCTTAGGTTTATCAGGTTACACCCATCACAGTGCTCCCGAGTCACTCCCATTCCTTCGTTTATCTGTAACCACTTCTCTCTGCTCTCTTCCCCAACCAGTTAATTAGCTTTTTCCCCTAATCAGAATCGGTTCATTTGTAAGGTCAGATCCTTCTAGGACACCGAAACTGTATTGTAAGTTAATATTGCCTTTCTTCTCTCCTTATGTCTTATGAATAGTTTACTTTAAAGGAAGACAGTTAATATTATGCTTTTGTAATTTAGCATTTAATTGGCTTTGAATATTATTCACTCCCAGGCATCTGCTTTCTCGACTAAGCCTCAGTTGCCCTTGGTTCCTAACACCCCCAAAGCAGGGTCCCAACGAGGGACTGAATGGACCAGGGCAAGCTGTGAGTTACCCTGGCATCAAAATGGGCCAGGCCAAAGTGCCACGATTCTTGACTATATGTTAAGAGCTTGGTCAGAGACAAATGCTGTCATCATCCAAAAGTAACAACAAGACTAGGACCCTGCTAGGGACAGGAAAGACTATCTGGCCTGAGCACTGTAGTCTGAGATTGAGATGGCCCTAGAAGAGCAATCCTATAAGCTTAAATATTTCTTACTGTATCCATACAAAATGATTTATATTATGTCTGCTTATATGTTTGTTGGACAAGGAGAGTAGAAACACACCCATGGGATTCTGCTTTTGGGTGGGTCATCCTTCTGAGAGACTATCTGTCCTAGAAGTGCCTTTCTCTGAGGGAAAGAACTTTACCCCTATTGACAGTGACCACACCTATGTGTAATTGTTACTTCAACCCCTCATGCTTTGGGATTTAACTAGACTGGAAGAGTGGGCTGGGGGATCAGAATCCAGACTCCAGAAGGAGAAGGAGAATTGGGATCAGGATCCTTTTTTGAGTTTACACAACCTGCCACTGATATCATCTTCTTCATTCTCATTCTATTGTTAATCACTGTTATCATTGCTATTTATCTAGCAGAAAGAATATATATAACTGTGAGTGATTATCTATGAGAACTCTATTTAGGGCATGGGTAAAATTGAAAACAAAGGATAATGGACTCAATAAAAGGTATTTGGACCTTTTGACAGTAAAATCTGATCTGTACTTCTGGTCATAGCACATAGGTGGCATTTCCTTATTAAAAGAAAAAGCCTTTGTTCCCAACTTATGATGAATATTATTATCCATTTAAAATTTTAGTAAGAGTTGATGAAAACATTTTTAAAAACTCAGAAATCTTATAGACCAAGTACTCCTCAAAACAGTGTCTTTTAGAAGACGCTTTCCATACAGCAGAGCCTACTACATTTTGTGGTTATTTACTGAATATGAATTCAGTTTGATTCATGAACTAGGCAAGCAAAGGCAATATCTTTTACAAAATAGTTCATTTTCTGTATGTCACATCTTTGGTAATACGGTGCCAAAAGGAATATTTCTGACTGTGGTTGGCTGGCATTAATCCATGTATGTTAGAAGACATTAAAATTATTTATTTTCTGCAGGAATATTTGTTTGACTGTTATGTAATTGACTTGATTAAAAATAAGAAAAATGAAATAATCTCTCATTATAGCATATGAAAATTGACTCAACAACCAATTCTCCTTGTGTATAGTGGGTTTGAAGAAAATCAATAAATGCAGATATATGCTTAGACAAATTCACTAAGGCACATCATCAAATTTCTGCTTTATATTAGTAAGTCATTTGAAGCTTTTATGACTATTTGTGATAAATGGTATCAAACTAACTTTGAAAAATAGTTTTTTATTCTTCAAAATAAAACTAAAAACTAAGTATTTGGTTTTGCATGATTTAAGATTAACGTGTTCCTTGTAAGATGTCTAGAAATTAATAATGTCCATATTACATGATAATTATACACCCTTTATCAAATTAGAAAACTGATAACACTATCAGAATTATATTTCAATTTCAAAAAATAGTGACACTGACACTTTGGTGGTAAGTATAGGGTAGTAATGTATGAAAGCACTTAAACTCTAGTGAACCAATGATACCAAAATAAAAACTTGACTAAAACAAATAGAGACGAAATAATCCTATTGACTTGCCTATTTTTTGTTATTTTATATTACAAAATAAAAATATAGGATGTACAGTTATCGTATTTTTAAAAAATTGGCATGAATATGTAGCATACAATATTTTGGACTTGACACAAAGAAAGAGGAGTACTTATAAAAATGTTTACTGTGTGATGAGTTATACAAACTCAAAGGTAATGTCATTACATTTACCAATAAAAATATAGGATGTCCACTTACCTTTGAATTTCAGATAAAGAAATATTGCATGTCCCAAAGCCTCTTCCAATATTACCTCGCACATTTTAGAGCAAAGAAAGGTAAAAAGGAAGTGTTATAAATGCAAATTGATATTGACATTTTCTCTGCCCCTTATACATTGGCCAAACACTATAGCAAATGAAATATTTGTGACTATTTTATTGAATAAGTTGGCTTAAATTTAATCTAAACTGATTCCCAAACTTAGATGATCTAAATTTCTTAAAATATCTCTTTCAGCATTGTTTGTGATTATGTTGTCCCTCAATGCATAAAGTGATGCCTTCTAACATAAAATATAAATAAGAAAAACTTTTTTTATTATTTTGGTACATAGGATCATACTTGAATTCCAGAAAATATTCCAGGCAAGCAGAATTTCATATTCTTCCCTCTCTTTGGATTAGCTGAGCTTGTCTATAATGATTTCTCTGTATTTCTATACCCACATGCTTATTAAAGCTGCCATCACCCAATAATATTTTTCTCCATTTATCATCTTAACAGTTTTCAAGTATTTTATGGGATTAAACAGAACCTAGCCAATTCCATCAGTTAAGCAGCCAAACCCATGATTCCAGGCATCAACTTGTAGTATACAATGTCCAGAAACCTATCCCTTTTGGCTCTCATTTTTATGGTATGTGTGTGGGTTGCTAGTTTAAGCCTTAGATTGAGGTAGCAAGTATGCATATAATTCTGATATCAACAGTTTTCTGATAAACAATTTCCCTAAATTAACTGTTTAGGTTGGGTTTTGTTTTTACATCTACTACTTGTGATAGTCACATGTAAACTTAAAAAATAACTATATTTTCTTTTCTTTTCTTGCTTTTTTTGGACACAACTAGCATTGTTCAAGGGTTAGTCCTGTCTCTATACTCAGGGGTCACTCATGGCAGGGCTCAGGGTACTGAAGATTGAACCCAGGCAATTCTTGGGAGACTGTATGTAATGCAAGGGATGGAACCTAGGACTGCATGAAAGGAAAGTGTCCTGCCTGCTGTACTATCTCTCAGGACCAGCTCTCTACCCTTTTTATATGAATGAAAATGTTTATTTTATGCCAAAGTTAAAATACTTTTACCCCAAGAACAGCCATGCAAAGTCAGAGTAGAAAACTATTCCTTCAGATGGATAATAATATGATGACCACTTAATATTAGTTGGTCCTGCATCCAACTTATTGGTGGATACATTTTTTGCAGAAATAAGTTTGGGAGGTATGGTGCTGACAGCAGGTCAACATGTACCTGAGGGGTGAGTGCATCAGCAGCCTGATGGTGCCTTCCTGATATCCTAAAATTGCCACTGACTTTTGGCCGGACCTCAACAACTTGGGACCAAGTTTACCAAGAAATTAAATGGCCAAAAGTTAGGAGTGTGGGAACCACACCCACAAACCACCTCCAGCTCAGCTATACAAGCTCATTTACCGGCCTTATTTCAGAGACCCATAAATCTTGAAAGAGATCAAAAGCCATAGTCAGCGCCGGTGATGCTATGCACCACGGGTGAGCTGGTGCACCCTGCAGGGCATAAACCAATAGTTTATTTCTCTGGAAAAGATGGAAACTAGAGCCATGATCCAGAAACACACAAAAGAATCTCCGAACCAAGCAGCTGGCTGCAGAGATGCCTACCGACTTTAAGCCAGGCTGACTGCACCGGGTGGTTCTAACGGGGACAGGCATCGTCCCTCCACCTGCACCCTAAAAGCTCTGGTGGCCACCAACTTCCAGAACCTAATGAGGACTGCAGATACGTTGGGTGTTCAGTGATGACAAACTCCAGGCCTCTCAAGGAATAGGGAAGGGGCTGGTCCTTCTCATCCCCCCACCCCCAACACCCTGTCCCCATGGGACCCTGGAGATCACGCCTGTAAATTGTCTCTGTCTGCTACATAAGTTCCTCAATGGCCACGATCCAGAGACACATAAGAATCTCCGAACCAAGTAACTCGCTGCAGAGATTTCTCTAGACCCTAATTATCTAAAATTTTAGAATTCCAGGAGCACAGCCACGCAACATCTTATGCTGTTCATAGCAAGCAATACAATAGAGAGTATGAAGGATTGTCTGCCATAGAAACAGAGGGAGGGGTGGTATTTTGGGATGATACTGGAGACATTGGTGGTAGAAGATGTGCACTGGTGGAGGGTTGGGTGTTCAATCATTGTATGACTGAAACTCAAACAGAAAAGCTTTGCAACTGTATCTCACAGTGATTTGATCTAAGAAAAAGTAAAATAAAATTTAGTCACTGTGCTTTTGGCCGGACCTCAACACCAGCCACCACCATGCTGAGACCACTCTCCACACGCATGAAGGTACTGGCAGAGGAACAAAGGCATGCGGGTCCCGGGGCTGAGATCTCCAAGCCTGCTCGGATCGGGGCTGAGCATCCTCCACCCAGATCCTCCAAATTCCAGTAGGCAGGGGTCAAACCCACCAACTGGTCCCCTGGCGCCGTGTAATCCCATCAACGGCCAAGACTCAGAGACTATAAAACTCAGCTCCCGGACATCTTATTATCTCATTCCTGCTTTGGACAAACTGGCAGGCTACCGAATGTAACCTGCCCACACGGCAGGGTCTGGCAAACTCTCCGTGGCATACCCAATATGCCTAATACCAGTAACAATGATGGGTCTCTTTCTCCTAACCCTGAAAGAGCCTTGAATATGGCACCTTTTAAAAAATGTCAGGGCTAGGATGAAGGAGACGTTACTGGGGCCTCCTTGAGGCAATTGACGAATAACAGGATGGTTGTGATCGTGATTGTGAAAATTTAAAAAAAAAATTTTAAAAGTTTGAAAATGTGATTTTAAAAAATATTATACTGCTAGGGAATGCACTTTATTTATCAAAATAATAAGATAATTGACTCTAATTTAAAGCAGAAATAAAAATATCCAGCCTCTTCTATATGCAAGTTCTCATGTGACTCTAATTTATAAATTAAATAGGTGGCATCTACAGAGTAGAAAAATATCAGTTGAAAAACTGTTAATTTAGTCAAATTATATTTAAAAACACAATACACTGCCAAAAAATTAATGATTCATCTCATTTTATGGACCTGTTCCATGTTCTCAATCAACTCTTTCCCAGATGCTTTATTACAATTGACTATTCCAACAGCTAAAAACTTATCTTTTAGGATGGAATATATAGTTTTACGATGCAAAGATATTGCTTGACTCTGATAATTTTCCTCTTTCTAAAATTTTCTAAAAGATTTTCTAAGTCTCATGAGAGCTATGTCAATAAAGCACATACAAAAAAATGCTACCATACTTTTTATTAGCTGAACCAACCTCAAAGAAAATGTGCACATTATAACCATATAAAAATTTTTGCACATAGGCAGAAAATAAAAATAAATTTAGAGGATAATATTTATTCAAAGTATGTGTGTATATGTGTGTATGCGTGTGTGTGTGTGTGTGTGTGTTTATGCGAGTGAGAAAACCAGAGAGGAAGGATGGAAGAGAAAGGGAAGTTTGATGCATAGCAATTAAAAAATAAAAAGTAAGCTGGAAGGAAAAGTGCCAAAACAACACATTTTACAGTGAAATTTCATATTATAAATGTAATGTATTATAAATGGAATGTATCCTAAACTACTATATTACTAGAGATGAATTAATGATCTAGTGGTTACATTCTTTTATTATAGCTGCAACACAAGATTAATATCATAGAAGTTGACTTAGAAACAAAACTCTGGTGGCCTCCAAGATACTGTGTGCCAATTTCCCCTCTGTGCCATTTTTACAGACAACTTATAACTTCCCTAAATTATAGGTTTATGTGGAAAAATAAGGGGTTGTTGTATAATAAGGAAGCTGACAAATCTTTAACTATAACAGCACTAGTTATTGCCACTGTAATTTATGCATAGATACTGATTCTAATTAAGTAATAGCAGAGGTTGCCTTTGAATTTATGAGGCTATAATCAGCTCCCTTGTGCTCAATAAATGCCACAACTACAGTCTGTGGTGTTAATTTCACACTACAGTGGGAACTAGTGGTTGTTGCCAAATATACTCATAAGTCACAGGCAATTTGGATTATTACTGTAGTGTTGCTGCATTGAGAAATGAACTAGTTCATAATCACTTTTTAAAGTCATTATTGAGTGTTTGCGTCTGATAAGTTTTCTGACATTGATGAGGCATACTGCGGGAGCTTGTCTTTTCCCTGAAATCCTTTCCAGATGAAAGAAATGCATCGAGTCTTCTGGAAGAATTAAAATATAAGATGCTCCCCCTTCCTTAGGTTCTGGTTATTTCTGGTACACGTAAGAGCTGGAAACATGATTTTTTCCCCCTATGAACCTCTCCATATGTGATATTCCAGAAAGGAGAATGCCTGGTAATGGGGTCATTTCTTTGAGGGGGGATTTCATGACATAATGCTATGGGATGAGCTTGCTGGCAAAACTGCATTCTGTCTTTTCCAATTTCCTGAATCTGGGTGTAAATTAAAGTACTCTATGAGACCGAATGCTAGAATTTCGCTCTTCAAAATATCACTCCCAAAAGAGAAGAGAGCAAAACAGCTCACATAAACACAGCAGCGCTCTTCCTTTCACCTTCTCCTTTCTATTTCTAAGGAATTACTCCTAGCATTTTGATTTCAAAGGGCTCCACCCAGGACTATTTCCTCTTCCACATCCTATTCTTAAATCCACAACACTGGAGTGGCTCCGTATGGTTTCACAGTGAACAGGTCCAAACACCAGCTGTTGACAATAGAGGCCTTCTTTGTGACTGGGAGTTGCAGATTTCTCTAATCCAAGGACAGCCTGCTCCTCTGATTGCAAGGAGAACAGATTTCTGTTTTGTGTATGTTCACATCATCTCCGGAGGAACCCACTAAGCTCCAGTGCAATCAACAATTTAATACAAGAACCATGTTTTCTTCGTAAGGGGCAAACGCAGAAGGCAGATGGCGCCACACGTGATGCTGTTTTAGACCTGCCAAAACTGAAATGCTAAGAGATGCTAGTAATTGCCTCTTAGTATTATTCCAAAGAAAATGATACAAAGTATCAGAAATTTCCTGCATAGTTTTCCATTATTTACTGGGAGGATTCTTAAACATATTAAAGATTCTGGGCCCTGAGTCTGGAAGTGTTGCTCCTTCTGTGATGAGTACAGAAAGTGGACTTCTCACAAAAGGTGGTTTCAGCAATTTGTAATCAAAGCACCATGAAGGAAAAGAGCGTGTGACACACAATTTCTGTAAGACGCACACACACAGAGGAGAGAGATGTGAGAGAGTATGAGTTCTGATGCTCTTGCTAACATTCCAAGAGCAGAAAGGTCTCATGTGGCATATATACTGCATATAGATACAGACGATCTGATACAGATACAGATACAGAAGATCAGATACAGAAGAAGATCAGATTGGGACTTGATACAATATGATACAACAAAACAGAGTTCAGGAATATCATTTGCTTTGTTGCACCTTCTCTACATTCACTGTAGAAATACAGTCCAGTTTCAGAATGGGAGATGAACACCCAAGAATAGTTGAGATAAGTACCAGGAGGTCTGCTCCATCACTTGGAAGCCAGCAGCACATGCTGGGGGAAAAGGAAGCTCAGATAGAGAAAGGAACACCAAGTAAAGGATGTTTGGAGGACTTGCTTGGGATGTGAGATGTGTGCTTAAAGTAGATTATAGACCGAACACGATGGCCACTCAATACCTCTATTGCAAACTACAACACCCTAAAGGAAAGAGTGAGCGAAAGGGAATGTCCTGCCACAGAGGCCAGATGAGGTGGGGGTGGGGGGGTGGAGGGTGGGAGGGCTATTGGGATCATTGGTGGTGGGAAATGGGCACTGGTAGAGGGATGGGTACTCGATCATTGTATAATTGAAACCCAAGCACGAAAGTTTGTAAGTCTACAACTGTACTTCATCGTGTTTCACTAATAAAATAAAAAGAAAGAAATACAGTCCAGTTTATTGAAAGATGGACGCTTTTAGTAAATCTTGCTTAGCAACAAAAGCTCATGTTTTGGTGGTTGCCATGGAGGCCTACCACTTATTTGCCTCTCTAGAGGCAAAGAGAGTCCTTATTAATTAAACTACTTCTGCTCTTACACTCTTGGACCATACCATGGCATTCTGTGCTAAGGCCATCCTCTGGGCTGCTCTCAGTTAATGGCTGATCTTGGAAGGGATGCTGAGACGGGCGAGAACTGCTCGTTAAACACTGCTCCAATGACCCCCTCTTCTCAGGAACTGCTCATCAGCCTGACATCTACAAAATGGCACTATAGTCTGATGCTCTTCCTGCTCAAGAAGCCCATTTCCTCTCTGTTATTAGAACAACTTCACTCTCCAAAGCCTCATTCTTAGACCCTTTTCATCTTGTCACTTTATGACCCATGTCTTCAGATACTGCTGAGTATCCACTGGGAGGTCAAATCTTCCCTGGAAGACAACCGTTGGATAAGGTATGAGAGTTTCTTAAGGAGAGCAAGGTGCTTGTTCCTTTAGGCTCCTGTACAACATTAAGTTTCACTAAAGTACTTTTTATACTATCCAAAGTCATTATCATTGTATTGTCATCGCATAGCTTTGGTACTATATTATCAGTTTCCCTAAAGCATCTGTGTGTCTTGCATTCATTGTATTTCCCCCACTTCCTGTTGGGTCTGTGTAAAAGATACTCATTTAAATGTTGGGATAAGGAGGAGAGAGACAGGGAGAGAAAACTAAGGCAAGGAGAGTGACTCTAGGATCCACTTGTTCTCTGATGACCAGATGCCCGTGATCTGTTTATTCACTTAGTTCGTTGCTTTCCATGTGGGCCTTCCTGTGTCCTTTAGTTCTATTATTGTTTGTGGAGGAATCATTCATTTATTATCCTCCAAGTGTTGAAATCCTCTTTGTTTTTGGATCTTGTCAATGTCTCCTCTGTCTACTTTGAGATTGTTTCCAGGCAACAGCTGGAAGCCTGTGGTCCCTCTCCAGTGGTTGACAGCCATTAGTCATCAGTAACATGATCTCACACACCAAGGCATTCCTCCAGGGCTGAGCAGTTTTTGACTGGGATTAAAAGGAAAACATTCTGCGTAAGGCATGGTCCCCGAAGGAAGGCAGGTTAACTGCAATCAGTTAACTTGGATGATTCGATAACGCACATGACCGGCAGAAGAGCCAGAGTACTAGCCCCTTCCTCACTAGACTCCACTGGACTGAGGGTGATGAGCCATGTTACAATTCCCCTCAGTAGGACATCATGAACAACAACAACAACAAAATAGTCCTGGGTAATTTGGAGAATGATTCATTTGATCATTAAAAGTATGTAAATCTCAGATAGCTAGGAAGAGAGTGATGTGGTAGGTCCAACAAAATCATGCTAGTGTCTGGTTTGATGCCTCTTGCTCTTAAAATCTGCATTCTTCTGAACTGTAGGAGGGAGTAAGTATCCCCAGAGGCAGAGTAACTCTGCCTAAAAAAAAAAAAATAAACCGAGGTTTACAATGAGCCCTCTAGGTCTATGACCACTTTGTCTTCTAAATCTGCTCCTGAAGGCTTTTCCAGTTGACAAAAAATAAATAAATATAATTTTTTAAAAAAAAAATTTAGATTCTGGAGTTTTAGTGTTCCATATTTTTCTCGTAGTCTGCATAACAGCTAAAAATATTCTTTGCCATCTATCTTTTACATTGATAGGAACACTTTGCCACTCTCACCCAAATTGGAGCTTGATGGAATTCTAAATTTGTAGAAATGAATTTTTAAACTCAGTAGTTGCCAGATTTTAGTGGATAAAACATTTACCAAGCGAATGTCTTAGGAATAAAGTTTTTGATAAGGCCCAGGAATTTGCAAATTTGAGGAATGTGGAATGTTCATACAGTAAAGCAAACTTGGCTTACTATTAAACATGCATTGTATTCATATTATAAAACAGTTGCATCCCCGCCAGAAAAGTTTTTGTGCTTCTTTGAAATCATTTCCTTTTACCTGCCTCCCTGACTGCCATCAGGTACCCGTCTTCTTTCTTGTGATCTTGCCTTTGCTAGAGTCTCATATGAATGCCATCATACAGTGTGTAGCCTCTTGGAGTTAACTTTTGTCTCTTAGTATCATGTTAAGATTGGCCCATAAAAGTTTCTAATGTCTGTGGAAACTCTAACTGATTCTGAGCAAGGACTTTTGTGGCTATACTTTGAGGATCGCCGTAATTCGGTCTAAACTTTTATTTCATAAGAGATAAATGAAATGTAAAAAAAAAACTAAGTGACTTGTCAGGAGTGAAATATTGCCGAGCAACATTTGGAACTTATGTTCTTAGAGAAGCTTCCTTGAATTATTTAACTTGCCTTCACTTCCCCATTATAAGAAGCTGGGTCACTGAAAAATATTCTGACATTCATTTCTCAAAATATGCTTCTAATTTTGTATCCCATTGATCAAGGATATGAGATCTCATGTATGAATCTATTTTGAATTGTCTTCTTAATTTAAAAAAGGGCCTTTTTCTTAAATTAAGAAATATTTACTGAAATTAAGAATGTTAATATTTTCAAAAAACTCTACAAATTCCTGATAATATTACATTTGCTTTTCTATGTAATAAAAGGCATCAAAGATATCTACTTTATTGCAATTAAAAGCTCTCCTGATTTTATTTTCTTTTTAGTGTAATATTTTATATTTTTATTTATTAAAATTTTTATTGTTGTAACGTAACTTTACAAAAATGTTTATAAATTTTAGGGTTGCAATGATACCATATCACACTAGTCCCTCAAGGGCCAGCATTTCTTCATCTTCCTCCCTTGATAGAATTAGTTCTCTCTTCAGAGTCTAAGGGCTTGGGCAAAAAACTCTTAATGTTTCATTTGACCTAACATCTCCTGAAGCTCTTCTAGGGCATCTAAATTGAACCTACTGAATGTATTTATTTCTCACCTGCCTATTACCGTATTTCCTGGATGGAATTGATTACATTGATCCTGATGAACTGGCTCAGTGAGTTTTTTCCACCTACCTTTACTCACATTCCAGATGCCTTTATAAATAAAATTTATGGAGCCTTTCAGGTGGAAGTGACGTAGTGGGCATTCATTCAGACAGGTGATATGGCAGCTAAGATCCTAAGACCAGGAAAATTATAGTCAGAAGCAGTTTGGAGATATCCTCGCAGGGTCCATCTATAGTTCCAGCGAAATTCTAGTGGTATCCAAACTATATATAGAGCATCACTGCTAAATGAAGCCTTTGACCATAGACATCCAACTCAAAGACACCCATTAGATGCTTGGGACTAATTTATACATAAGGAAACAAAATTCCTACGCAGAAAAAAAATTGCCTGTATCTGCATTGTAGCTTACTCATCTAGCCATGACATATATGATTTTATTCCAGGTTTGTTTTATTCTCTATCATTTATCTTTTGCTGTCATCACCATTTACTTTAAATCTGAATGCAGGGTGTGATATTGACCAGCACTTGAGTTGGTATCATTTAAGGACAGAGGAAAGTCTTCAAAGATATTCAGTGAGTTCACAGGACCATTTTTGAAAAGACTAATCATTGTTATGAGATTGTTTCCCCATTTTGTTTAGTACTTTAAAATTTGGAAGTGTAGCCATGCCTTTAAAAGTGACAAGTTAATATTCTTTCAAAAAAGTAAAAGAGAAGACTGGTGGAGGGGTGATTCAGCAGTAGAATACTTTCTCTGTCTGTGTGAGGTCCTGGATTCTATCTCTTGCACAGTTTTTTAAAAAAAATAAATTAAAAAGAAAGGACTATGCCCTTCAAGGTAAACATATGATTCCAATGAGAACACGCTTGTCTTTCATTTATGACTCACTTTTGCTATTCTCCTTTTCTCTAGAGTGAGCATTTGTAACTTATTAATGTTGGACCAGAATGCTCGGTCCTTGTCTTGAAGAGATTGTGATCTAAAGCACACCCAATCTTGAGACAAGATGGATGATCCTGGAAATTCTTCCTCAGAACTCATGGGAACTGAAATGTGAATGCCATAAAAGTTAAGATACTGAAGGTGAGAATTGTTTATAAATAAATTCTATGTTTGTATATAAACTTTTACATTTAAACAAAAGATTTTAAAGAGTTGGAAGAATTTCTAAACAACCCAGAACACATATTAAATGTATTCTTTAAATCCTCAGAATATCTTGGTTTCTGCTGAGTATAGCTATGACTATATTCGTCCCTCTACTCTGAATGCCTTTTTTCCTGCATATCTACAAAACTATTCCTCGCCGGGGCCCCTTGGAGGGGAGCGGGTTGAGCTTTCCTCCCCGCCCTGACCAGGGCCCCGGCAGCCAAAGATCTCCAGGACCAGCCACCACCATGCTGAGACCACTCTCCGCACACCTGAAGGTACTGGCAGAGGGACAAAGCCACGTGGGTTCCGGGGCCGAGATCTCCAAGCCTACTCGGATTGGAGTCAAGCATCCTTCATCCAGATCCTCCAAATTCCAGTAGGCGGGGGTCACACCCACCACCTGGCCCCCTGGCGCCATGTAATCCCATCAGCAGCCAAGACTCAGAGACTATAAAACCGGCTTCCGGAACCACGCGGCCGCATTAGCAGCCGCGCGACATCTTATTATGACATCTCATTCCTACTTTGACAAACTGGCAGGCTACTGAATGTAGCCTGCCCACACGGCAGAGTCTGGCAAACTCCCCGTGGTGTACCCAATATGCCAAATACCAGTAACAATGATGGGTCTCATTCTCCTAAAGAGCCTTGAATATAATCTCAGGGCTAGGATGAAGGAGACGTTACTGGGGCCTGCTCGAGGCAATCGACGAATCAATGAATAACCTACAAAACTTAATCAATTTTCAAGACTTTTACATTAATTACTATGATTTTGTGGACACAGTGTTCATACCTTCATTAAGATACATGGCTTATTATTTTGTGTTGTACATTTATTGCTGTTTTCTCATTTGAATGCAGGCTTTCCTACTCATATTTCTGTAGTATACAGTGTGCACTATACAGTTGAGAGTGATACTACTTAAAACAATTGTTCCTTTCCACAATATTCCCTTTCCTTCTCACAAATCAGCCTGACTCCATCTAACTCACTTTCGTACATTACTTCATAACTTTGACCACTGCATCTCTTCTTCATTTCAATTCCTCATCTCTATTTTCCCTGAGAGACATCTGTAAGATGATTATATCTGAAGTCCTTGACATCAAATAAAATGGAACTTTCTACCCGATTCTGTTTTTTTTTAAATTCTGCTTTTTGAATCCATACCCACCTCTCAAGAATGACTCTTCTTTAACTAAAACAACTCCTTTCAAAATAGTGCATTTTAGTTTACTCTGATTTCAATTTCATGTACTTCCACTTTTGTTCTTTCATTCTTACTACACTGGGTTTCAAATCTTCTAGGAATGACTGGCCCTGTGACATTTTTGGTCCACCTGGAGTATGATTTTTTTCTTTACTATATGTCCAAATCTTATGATTGGTTACTTCAATACATTTCTCACCTACAACCTTACCACATTTGTCCTACTTTAATCCCAGAACTTTCCAGTTTAGATTTTTTTTGTTTTGTTTTTTTGGGGGGTCTCACCTGGCAATGCTCAGGAGTTACCCCTGGCTCTGCACTCAGGAATTATTCCTGGCGGTGCTTGGGGAACCATATGGGATGTTGGAAATTGAATCTAGGTTGGCTGCGTGCAAGGCAAACGCCCTACCCACTGTGCTATTGCTCCAGCCCCTCCAGTTTAGATGTTATAGTTTTATTTTTCCTGTTTTGTGGTCACTAAATGCTGTCGGAGTAAAGAACAGCCATGTGGATTATTGTCAGCTTGAACGTTTGGTTCAATGTGACTACAATTTAATGTGCCTTCAGTGATGCTTTAAAAATTCATCTTATTTTTACGGAACAGTTGGATTTTGAAGATTTGCTATTATTTTGAAATTAATTTACTGTTTTGATAATACCTCATTCTTTTGTTCTTCCTCTTTCTCTTGTTCCTCATGTTCTCAATGATGAGTTTTTACCCAGATGCCATTGTAAAGGTTTTATCTGTAGGGATCATTCCCAATAGAACTTCACCCCACATCGTTATATTAGCCTGGGACTCATCTTCCATTTATTTGGAATGTTCAGGCACTCAGGTATCACCTTCCTTGGTCTCAGAGAGTCAATGACTCCTGAGGTAAAACAGATCCATGGATATAAGTGTTTTAAAATTTTCTTTTTGTCCCCTGGTCCACTTGGGCCGGAGCTGTGTACTCTCCTTTCACCTGGGCAAGCAAGGGGGGATTACGTGTGAAAGGATGTTCACAGATTGTATGAGTGGCTTTCTCTTGCCACCCGCATTTGGTGTTCTCAAGGCACTTCCCCAGCTGGGATGACTGTTGCCTTGGACGGACAAAGGAAGAACAAAGGCTAAGCTGGTTGCTGATCAGTTGCCGTTTTTTCAATCTCTCATCTCTCCCAGCTCTCTCTAACCCGCTCTCTAACTCTTTCTACAAGGGCTCTCTCTGACTTCTCTCCAATCTTTCCAGCCACTCTTACTCTCAGCTCTCAGCCTTCTCTCTAACTCTCAGTCTTCTCCCCTAACTCTGTGTCTCTTCTTCTCTCCGTCTCTGTGGCTCCCTCAGTCTTTCTTGAACTCTCTGTCTCACTCAGTCCCTCTGTCACTGTCTCCCTCTGTGTCTCTCTCCCTGTGTGTCTCTCTCTGTCTCTTCCTCAATCTTACTCTCAGTTCGCTGTCTCACTCAATCTGCTCTTCCTGCTGTAACTGTCTGCTCTCTCTCTGTGTCTGTCTCACTCAGTCTTCCTCTCCTTCCTCTGCATAACCACTCTTTTTCTTCTCTCATCATGCCTCCCCAACCATGTCTCCCCACAGGAAGAACAATCAAAATGTTTTTCCAGTCTTCCCAACCACCTGCATCTCACGAGGGCAAAACAGCCCTTAAGGTGTGTTTATCCTTTCCTTAGACCTGCAACATGATTAACATCTTTAATTCTCCTTCTTAATATTTACCATTCTGTATGGACACACTAATAGACACTTTTATGCTTATAGGGTGACTCTCCTGGGGACATCTTGCTACAAACTCAGACTACAGTGCTCAGGCCAGATTCCTAACCCCAGCAGCGTCCAAATCTAGTTATTACTTTTGGATCATGACAGAATTTGTCCATGGCCAATCTCTTAACTTATAGTTAAGCATTATGGCACTTAGCCAAGGTCCATTTCAATGTCAGGGTAGCTAGCTCACCACTTGCCCTGGGTCCATCCAGTCCCTCATGGGGACCCTGATTTTGGGATCTAGTAAGTAAGGGCAACTGAGAGCAGATGTCCAGGAGGAATATTATCTGGAGTCAATCAACTCCCAAGCATGTCTTTTTAACTGTCTTCCTGTATCTACACAAAAAGCAATTGCTCTGAAATAGCTAACCATGCAAAGGACATTAAGGAGAAGAGAAATTCAATATTTACAAGTCAGAGTCTGATCAGGAGGCAAAGGTAATTGACAGCTTGGGGGGCAATCAACAAACACAAGCTCCCAGTGGCCAGGGAGGAAGGGCAAACCAATATTATTCTACAAAGCGCTAATGGAAAAATGCTTTTCTCTTTTTTCTTTCTCTTCCCCAAGTCCATCCTGTGATATTTCATGGAGTTTTCATGCAGATGTATTTCATGACTGTTGCTTCTTACACTTGGTTTTCTTTCCTCCCTGTCTCACTACCCTTTCTCCTACCTCTCACTTCCTCAGATGTGTGCATGCTTCTCTCCACTACAGTTGGAAAATAAGCATTTCCCCTAAGTTCTGTTTGATGTGGAGTTGTGATGATAATACTTCATACCCCATTACCTTCACTCTCAAATGAAAACTTATTTTCTATGTAATAGACAAAGTAGAGGCTACCCAGAATGAAATATTTCTACTTTCTCCACAGGTATAAATACAGTTTTGTCTCCAGCATCAGAAAAGAGTATCCATTTCTCAAATATAAATCTATTTTCATTCTTCATGCTTTAATGCTTATCTCCTCCCTTTAATTAAGAGTATGATGTTACCAATTCACCTCTTGTATTTAATTTTACAGGCTCATTTTCTGTGAATTTTCCCTCATAGGTTAGAAATATGTACCTATGCATCTATTTCCAAAGTTCCTTTTCTAAAACTACATACCTCTACTCTCATGTAATATTTATATTTAAGTTTCTTTTTCTTTCTTTATTTGTTTTGTTTTTGTTTGGGGGCCTGTCCCATCTGTTTAGAGCTTTCTCCTTGTTCTGCACTCAGGAATCTCTCGCTGCAGTGCTTGAAGGACCATCTATGGTGCCAGGGACCGAATCCAGATTAACCACACATGTTAGGCAAGTACCTTGCCTACTGCTCTATCTTTCAGGCTCTAAAATCATGCTTCTTCATTTTTATTTCTTTTTGGGTCACACACAGAAATGCTCAGGGGTTATTCCCAGCTCTAAATCAGAAATTACTCCTGGCGGTGCTTGAGGGACCATATGGATGTTGGGGATCGAACCCAGGTCAACTGCATACAAGGTAAATGCCCTATCTGCTGTACTCCAGCCCCGAATCAAGCTTCTTAAAAGAGAAATTAAGCATCTCATCACTACTGAGCTCATGATTTCATATAGTGCTGCTTTTGCCTTCACCAGTTACATGAAACTTCAGTCTGTCCAGCATTGGCAACTCTAGCACAGCTTTTATTATTGAATTCATTGAGTTTCTTGATACTTTGAGATACTTTTATTAAACTTTTCTCCTTAAAATTTTTGATCCCAAAATTTAGCCTTTTTCCATATCTCAAACATGGTCTCTGTTAATTCTTTCAGATTTTTTTAGGGGAGTGGGGCTGGCATCTTCTCCTCTGACAACCTTTAAAGCAATTCCTTAAAGATTCTATCAGTCTTTCCTTTTCTTATCTTCACTGCCCTTCACTACATATATCTTATGGCATTGTGCCACTATGATGATTCTGATATCAATGTCTTAATGGGTCTGAAATCTCTCTCTAGACAAACTATTTGGTTCAAGTACCAGACCCACATGTCCACCCACACAAGGTCCAACCACATCTCTAAAATCAGGTTAGTTAGTGTGACAATGGTCTGCCTCATGAATGAGTTTTGTTTCTTTCGCAAGATTTCTTCTCCCGGTGAGAACGTAAAACTCCATTGTTATTCACACCCCACTTAAGTGTCTTCTTTAAAGAATTCCAGATCTTTTCAGGTAGATGTGATCATTCTTTCCTTTGGAAAATCTGCAAAACTCAGTGAACTAATATTTCTCAAATGACCAATATAGGATGTTATGTGCAGGTAAAAGACTCTTCAAAGAAGAAGATGAATCAGTGAATTTTTAATCTAACAGACTATGAAAAGTTCATTGACATGGTTTCAGATTTCACATTGCAACTGACCTTTAGGAAACTACAACTTAGCAAGTTTTGATACAGCATTTACAAGAATATCTATAATTATCCGGGAAAGATATTAAAATACTCCTTTCTCATCCAAATGAATATCTGTGTGAGGCCAGATTTTCTTTGTATACTTCAGCTGAAACACTACATCCACAGCAGATTGAATGCTGAAGCAGAGATGGGAAGCCCAGCTGTCTTCTATTATGTCAGACATTTAAAAGATTTGAAGAAGTATAAACCAACCAACTCCACACTTCTCACTTATTTTTTTGTTTTGAAATATAGAATTCATTAATAGATTCTTAAAATCAAGCAAAAATATAAGTTTCTTATGTGGTTAAAATCTAGTTCAATCCATAAATAATGAAGATATATGCAGATATCACAGTTAAAAACCAAATTAAACTTAAATTTAAAGGGATAAAAATGTGTTGAAATGTGGGGTCAAAGAGATAGTACAGTGTGTAAGTTGCTTGTCTTACACACAACTGGCCCAGGTTCAACTCCTGGCACTGAACATGGTCCTTTGAGCACCACCTAGAATGATCCCTGAGCACCACAGGGTGTGGTCAATGGGTAAAACAGATTTTCCAGCAGATAAAAAAATGTAAATCTGTCAGTAATCTGCATTTACAGAATTATAAAGTGATAGAAATGAAAGTTTGGAGTTTGGTGACCCAGACAAGGTATTCTGTAGACATTACATAGTTTCCTTCAGGATATATATTTTCAACAGATCAATTTGCATTTAAAAATTTTAGCTATTGCAAATTTTTTATTATTAAAATTTTTATTATTAGAAATTTTTTATTATTAAAAGGTAAAGTTAAAGGCGCTCCCGTTGTTCATCGATTTGCTTGAGTGGGCCCAGTAACGTCTCCATTGGAGATTTTGTTGTTACTGTGTTTGGCATATCGAATACATCACGGGTGGCTTGCCAGGCTCTCCGAGAGGGGTGGAGGAATCAAACTCGGGTCAGCCATGTTGGCCGCGTGCAAGGCAAATGCCCTACCGCTGTGCTAAAAAAGTGATAAATTAGTATTTTAGATTTTTCTGTTTATATTTCTATGGGAAATGTAGATCTATCCCATACAAGCAAAAACTCTTTGAGGAACTAAACAATTGCTAGTGTATAGGGGCCAGAATGATAGTACAGAACGTTGGGCACTTGCCTTGCATGCGGTCGACGTGGGTTCTCCCTTATTTGTGTATTTCCATAAGTACTTGAATTACTTATGGCTAAGCAAACCATGCTATGAACCTCTACAAGTATCACTGACTAAAATGTGTCCCTAGTCATCTCTCTTTCAACTCAAAGCCTTCCTAATTATTTTTATTTAATCTCTGTGCATTGTCCCACAGATCCATAGTGCAGATCTTCCTCTTTCCTTGACCTTGGAATTATTTCTATTTTTATCTCTAGTCTATGATGAGCTCTTTCCCTTCCCTGCAAGGACTTTCTCTAGAGACTTTATTAACTGTGGTAGCAGCAAACGGTAATGCCTTTGTCTTGCATGCGGCCAACCAGGCCAACCAGAGTTCGATTCCTCCGGCCCTCTCTGAGCGGCCGGCAAGCTACCGAGAGTATCTTGCCCGCGCGGCAAAGTCTGGCAAGCTACCTGTGACGTATTCGATCTGCCTGCCAAACACAGTAACAACAAGTCTCACAATGTTACTGCTTCCGCTCGAGCAAATCGATGAACAACGGGAGGACAGTGACAGTGACAGATAGCTGCAACCATTCTCTACATACCTTCAGGTCAGGAGGCAAAATAGTCATCCTCTTACTCTCCAGTGTTACTTTTGGTTGTTTATTCCACTCTTTTATGCATAATGACATCCACTTGAAGCTAATATTACCTATTTTCTTTCTACTTTCATTGTCATCAATCACCTGTTCAAAGCTACTAAGAATTAGTTATGGGGTAACAGTTTTATCTCTAATCTGTTGTCATTGTGCATGAAAAGCATCATCCATTTCTGGAACTGTTGAATTGCCATGATTCTCCATTCCATTTCCATAGCAATTTTCTAAAACTTGTTACCATCAGGAATTGCTTGCCTCCAGCCAAATACCATGTGATCATTATCACAAATTCTCCTATTTTCATCAATCTATTATTGTAGTGATTCTGTAGTCTCTTTGCAATCTCTATTTTCTTATTTTTAAAACTACTACCCCTCCCTCCATAATCTTCGGTGCTTATCATAACCACAAGAAAAATTTCTTTAGTCTCTCTCTTGTCAAAGTCTTCAATTTGCAGTGTCCTCCTTTTATCAAATATAGCCAGTAAACTGCTAATTTTATAGCTCTCCAACAGTTTTCCCTTCTGCCCCACACACCAGGTTCTGAGTTAAACATATGAAGTTTGATTCCACTACAAATTTATGGTTTCTATTTTCATGCAGTCTTCAAAATGTTTTAAATGTATACATTATCTGAGTTAAATCTATCTAACATTTCCACACCTGCAAGACTTCACCTTTTGACCTTTTCCCATGCACAAAGAATGTGTCCTTCCTCCCTCCCTCCCTCCCTCCCTCCCTCTCTTCCTTCTTCCCTTCCTCCCTCCCTCCCTCTCTTCCTTCTTCCCTTCCTTCCTTCCTTCCTTCCTTCCTTCCTTCCTTCCTTCCTTCCTTCCATCCTTTATTCCTTCCATCCTCCCTCCCTCCCTCCCTTCCTTCCTTCCTTCCTTCCTTCCTTCCTTCCTTCCTTCCTTCCTTCCTTCCTTCCTTCTGTCCTTCCTTCCATCTTCCCTACATCAATCCCTTCCTCCCTCCCTACATCACTCCCTATCATGTGAAAACTCTCAAGTGCTTGCCACTTCTACTCACAATTGTATCCACGTGGTTCTCAATTGTATCCCTTTAGGATTAGATGGATAAGAGAGGAGTCATCTCATTGTGGGGAGCTTGCCAGGCTCTGCCATGAGGATGAGATACTCTCCGTAGCTTGCCGGGCTCTCCGAGAGGGGTGGAGGAATCGAACTCGGGTTGGCCATGTTGGCTGCATGCAAGGCAAACGCCCTACCGCTGTGCTATCGCTCCAGCCCTATTGTTTAAAAGAAATAACCAAATTGTAATGGTCCCACAAGGAAAGGCACAGGGAACAAATGCCCTATTCCCACTTCCTTTTCTCTTGTTGGTTCTTCCTCTAGAGTGATCCCAACTAGAAGTTTGTTCAAAGAGAAGGAAGTTCTTTGATGTAATCCATAAAATGCAATTCCCAGGACAAAAGACCGGAAGAAGAGTCAATCTCGAGAGCTACCATAAAATATTCCAGTCACTCTCCTTTTCCTTTTTCAGGACTCAAAATGAAAGGAGCTGTTCCAGCAGGGTTCAATCTCTCTGGCATGACCAGAATTCCATCCAATTCATGAGTAGGAAGCAGGCAGGAGAAACGCAAATACAAAACTAGGATCTCTCTTCCACTTTCTGCAAGTTGGATCCTCAGCAACATCCCTCATGAGGGAAGACAATGCCCTCAAACCATTCCCCTTTCCTGCTTGCCCAAACAGCCGCCCTCTTCGAGGAGATAATCACACGTGTGCTTTCTTCCTAATTTAATCTGTAGAGAGACACCCCCTTTCCTCCACATGAAGTACTACCCTAGAAACCTTCACTCAAGGTTCAGAAGATGCAACTTGAAATATAGTCAAAAGTTACGCACTTCAGGAGCTGTTTTTAAGACTATTCACTTCTGTCACCTATGGATGAGTCCAGAGAGAGATAAGTTTTGCCATTTTTTTAACGTGATGTACTTAACTCCTACCAGCTCTTCCTCATTTCAGATCACATTCAAGCACCGCAACAATTGCTGCTAGAGATTGTTTTTGATATTGTGTCTAGGTACTGATTAATTATGCAAATAAATTGGTTTTCCTTTCACTGTGTGTAGGAACTTAAACCAGTACCTTTCCAAAGGTCTGAGATTTCTCACAAATAAATACATGCAAGCTATGTCAATGCTGTGTTTAAATGTATGTCGATACAATGGGGAAGATGAGTGTCTGTTCTTCTGATTGAAATCTGAGATAAATTGATATAGGTTTTATCTGAGTAGAGCAGATCTGACTGCAAGCAAATAGCAGCTATAAGAAAATGTAGTCACGCTGCTAAACTAAACCGAGCCTTCCAAAAGTCTTCTTCAAGGCACCTGTTTCTATTCTTTTTTTCTTTTTGGGTCACACCCGGCGATGCACAGGGGTTACTCCTGGCTTTGCACTCAGGAATTACTCCTGGAAGTACTTGGGGGGGATGCCGGAAATTGAACCCAGATCGGCCGTGTGCAAGGCAAATGCCCTACCCACTGTACTGTTGCTCCAACCCCAGCTCCTGTTTCTAAAGGTAAATTGCTCACCCCAAAGGCTCCTAGGCCACTGCACTTTGACTGTCTGCTATGTTCAAGCCAGCAATTTATCACGACCAGAGCGTTATTAAAAATGTACCCTGCACTCTTCAGAGAACAAATATGAAAATCTGGTTTCTGAAGACATCAGTACTATTTATTTTTGAAGTTGGCAGCTCTGGCTGTGAACACTGCCCCAGGATGGATGTCTTCTGTGGAAAGGAGGGATTCTATATTTTTCAGAACATGCTTTTCTCCTTTCATCCCTCAGAAACAATAAAATATTAAATATAGTACCAAAAAATTAGAATATTTTGAAAGGGAAAGAAAAAGCAAATCATACGCCCTGAGGGCACTCACTGGGGGAAGCTGGTCTGATAACAGGGGAGAGAAAGTGATCCAAAGCCAGCATTCTGATCTTCACATCTGTCCCTGGCTTCCTGTAGAGCTGGTGCCTCCAGCTGTCTGACTACACTGGCTGTTCCTGGTCATTAAAGTACAGAACAGATGGAGCATCTTTGAGGTGACTGTACAAGTCAGGTCTAGATCTTCTTACAGAATACTAGTCCAGCAAATTGAAAAATGTGGCCCTGCCAGCTAGTTTGTTGTTTTCTTTGCATAAGTGCAAAGAGATGGTCTAGACTTGTCCATGAATGCAACCTAAATCACTCCATCACTATAGACCCAAAGACTATAAAACCCAGCTCCCGGAAGCATGCGGCCGCATTTGCTGCCGCACAACACCTTATTATCTCATTCTTACTTTGGACAACCTGGCAGACTACTGAATGTAACCTGCCCACATGGCAGAGTCTGGCAAACTCCCCATGGCGTACCCAATATGCCAAATACCAGTACCAATGATGGGTCTCATTCTCCTAACCCTAAGAGAGCCTTGACTATGGCACTTTTTAAAATCTCAGGACTAGGACGAAGGAGACATTACTGGGACCTGCTTGAGGCAATTGATGAATAACAGGATGATTGTGATCACTATGTAGACTTGGAAAAATACTTCTGTTATCTATTGTCTCATCAAGGAAAAGAAAAATAATAGTACCTATTGTCTTGGATTACAAAGGTGATTATCAAAAGTTTAGAGGGGGCCGTGGGGTGATAGTGGTGAATGAAGATTGTAACTAAATATACAAAAGAACAATAGAAGAACTCATGGACACTTTAGAAGAACAAAAGAACTCATGGATACTTTAGGGTGGTGAAATAAAGTAACTTTGTACACTAAAAACCATAATCTTGAAAATTGTTGCAAACATATTTCCTGGATTATCATATAGGTATGCATATGCATACACACACACACACACACACACATATATATATATATAAAATATCTTAACATCTCTTCACCTGGAAATATTTCCTGTTCTCATTATCGAGGCACATCGCCTTGAGGTGTTGATCATAGCAATGGTAGCTAACAGAGCACTGTCGCTATGATAGAATCTCTCCCAGGAACTTTATGTCTTAGTTTACTTAATCCTAAAACAACTATAATAAGGTAGAGGTTCCATTTCAGTCTCATTTATAGATAAAATAGCTTGTGCACAGTGAGGTTTAGTAGCATTCTCCAAGACTCGTATCTGCGTAGAAGAGGCAGAGTGATGTTCATTCACTGTGAATTCTGGTTCTGGCCTTCAATCACTAGACCTATGATCTTTATTTATGAAGTCTTAGATGGACTAATGGTGATTTTCTTCTACCCAGAAGAACAGTGTGGTTTTACTTGTGGGAGGAATGAAAGGGAGTTTTGTTGGTATTTGATTTAGATGTGGCTCCCATGTGTTTTAGAGAGTATTTGAAGACTGGGTTAGTTATTTTTTGTGGTTAGTGGCCTTTCCTTTTACTAAGAAATCTCCACACTTCAGGTTGAAACTACTTAAGTGCATGATGTTCCAACAGAAACCAATTGATTCAGCTGCATTGATGTGTCATTATCAGACAACTGGCTGTTTAGAGATTGTCATTTTTCTTAAGACTGTTGAAGAATAGAGAAATTCTAAATCTAGAGAATCACAGACTATCAAGATAATAATTATAATTATGGTGCTCTTGATACACTTAAACAACTAATCATCTTCCTTTATTGAGAAAAAATGAGTCAGTGTCTCCTTTGATATTTTTATCTATTTGGTGGGAGGGAGGAGGGGGTCCTGGGCCCTCACAGCAATGATTAGGGGCTACTACGGGTAATGCTCAGGACCAAACCAGAGTCAAATGCATGCAAGACAACCACCTTAACTACTATACAATCTCTGGCCTATACCTTTGCAGGCTGAAATAAAAGGCCACCATGTTAAATCAAGATTCTGACCTGTCTGACATGTTTAAGTCTTGTTCTACATTTACTGATGTGTCTTTGTTGATCTCAATATGGCAGGCATCAATAAACATGAGCAATTGAATAAAAGGACTAAAACCTGTATGGAAAATCAATTCTGTGGATAAATCAAATTTTTAATTCATAGGATTTATTATTTCATAAAATCATTCTGCGCAAGGAAGGCCTTCTGTGTCATAGATATATCTCTGGTTAACATACCTGCTCTAAGATTTCTAAAACTGAATTTCATTCTGATAAAAGCAAAAAAGAGATCCAAGTCATAATATTGAATTCTTGAAGGGCATTGAGGTTTCAGAACAAAGTTCCCAGGGGTGATATATTCAGTTTTTCTAGCAATATTTACCTGTGTGTTGTTGGCGTTAATCCAGTTGGCATCAGCAACCATCTGTGATTGCCTCTCTCTTTAATATCAAAATTTCACTGACTATAAATTACCCCTTTCCTCCTATCATTCTTCCCTGTACTTTCCTCTAACTCCTCCAAGCATTCCCAGGAGCCCCCAAGCTTGTTCTCTAGTCAATTTATTTTTACCCAAGAGTACACACATAACAGTTTAATGGCAAGTTGAATTTTCCAAGCACCTCAGTGTAAACCTTACACTTATTATCAGTAGATGTTTTATATGATCATAAAATAAAAACAAAAAAAAACCTAAGTTCCTGAACTAGGTTTATCAACAGTTCACGGTCACGGTCCTCCCGTTGTTCATCGATTTGCTCGAGCAGGCCCAGTAACGTCTCCATCATGAGACTTGTTGTTACTGTGTTTGGCATATCGAATACGTCACAGGGAGCTTGCCAGGCTCTGCCGTGCGGGTGAGATACTCTCGGTAGCTTGCCGGGCTCTCCGAGAGGGGCGGAGGAATCGAACTCGGGTCGGCCATGTTGGCTGCTTGTAAGGCAAAAACCCTACTGCTGTGCTATCACTCCAGCCCAGCAACAGTTCAGCCAATGCAATTATATTGCACTGTAGCACTGTCCTCCCCTTCATCAATTTGCTCGAGCAAGCCCAGTAACATCTCCATTGTGAGACTTGTTGTTACTGTGTTTGGCATATCGAATATGTCACGGGTAGTTTGCCAGGCTTTGCAATAGCACAGCAGTAGGGCGCTTGCCTTGCACATGGTCGACCCGACCAACACAGGTTCAATTCCTCCACCCCTCTTGAAGAGCCTGGCAAGCTACTGAGAGTATCTTGCCTGCATGGCAAAGCCTGGCAAGCAATTATATGTATGTATGTATGTATGTATGTATATATATATATATATATATTTATAGCTGATGATGCAAACATCAAATCAGCACTAAAATGACACAAATATGACACTTGAGGGAGTATGAGAGTGATTTCTACTCATATATACTTCAGTTTTCAGTAGGTTTTTAATTTAATGTCATGATGCAGATAATATAAGCACTTGTTGAGTCTTATTTATATAACTAGATGAAAGAAAGAAAATGGTGTTGGAACTTTATCAGAATGGCTGGAAACTAGTAGAGACTATAATTAGTTTACTGGAATCGGAACTAAAGTTTTGGTCTAACACTTATATGCATTTGGTATTTAACTCTTCAAAAGGTGTTTTTTAGTTTTCCTGTCTAATGAAAGTATGGTAAGAGTATAGGTTTAGGACATGTTTGGACTAAAGGATCCATTGATCCCTTAATAAAATGTGGTTTATCCAATCCCATCAAAAATGGGGCGACAAAATGAACAGAAACTTTCACAAAGAAGAAATACGAATGGCAAAAATGCACATGAGAAAATGCTCTACATCATTAATGATAAGGGAAATGCAGATCAAAACAACAATGAGATATCATCTCACACCACAGAGACTGGCCCATATCCAAAAGAACAAAAGCAACCAGTGTTGGTGCGGCTGTGACGAGAAAGGGACCCTCCTTCACTGCTGGTGGAAATGCTGACTGGTTCAGTCCTTTTGGAAAACAGTATGGTTGATTCTTAAAAAATTAGAAATTGAGTTCCCATTTGACCCAGCAATACCCTCCTGGGAATATATCCCAGAGAGGCAAAAAAGTATAGTCGAAGTGACATCTGCACTTGTTTGTTCATTGCAACACTGTTTACAATAGCCAGAATCTGGAAAAAACCTGAATGTCGGAGAACAGATTAAAAAAAAAAGTTAAAGAAACTTTGGTACATCTACACAATGGAGTACTATGTAGCTGTTAGAAAAGATGAAGTCATGAAATTTACATACAAGTGGTACTACATGGAAAGTATCATGCTAAGTGAAATGAGTCAGAAAGAGGACAGACATAGAAAGATTGCATTCATCTAGGGAACATAAAGTAACAAAATAGGAGACAAACACCCAAGAATAGCCGAGATAAGTACCAGGAGGTTCACTCCATGGCTTGGAGACCAGCCACACATGCTAGGGGAAAAGGCAGTTCAGATAGAGAAGGGAGCACCAAATAAAGGTGTTGGGAGGATCCTCCCAGGATGGGAGATGCATGCTGAAAGTGGACTATAGACTGAACATGATTGCCACTCAGTGTAAACCACAGCACCCAAAAGGAGAGAGAGAACAAAGGGGAATGCCCTGCCACAGTGGCAGGGTGGAATGTGGGGGATAGGGGGTGGGAGGAATACTGGGATCAGTGGTTGAGGAAAATGGGCACTGGTGGAGGGATGGGTACTCGACCATTGTTTAATCAAAACCCAAGCACAAAAATTTGTAAGTCTACAACTGTACCTCATGGTGTTTCACCAATAAAAAATTTTTTTAAATCCTCAATAAAATAAAATAAAATGTGTTTTGTTTGGCAATGTTCTTAATATTAGTCTATTTAGTATTCTCTCCAGTTTTCCTAAATAAATCAAAGTACTTTTGAGAAAAACTATGAAAGAATGTACATTACAATTCTAGATAGATTGACTGTGACTTTATATAACATTGACTCATGACCGTGATATGACAGTATATTAAAATGATAATAAGCGTTTTTAAAAGAGTAAAAAGAGGAATGGGACAATAGTAGATGAAATGGTCAAGAATTTCTGGACAGTGGAAGGTGGTTGAAGACATGTAGATGATGAAATGATGTGACAGCAAAAGTCGTCCTGAGCTCTGAGGGCCAGCCATACAGGAGGAAGCTACCTGCCTAAAGGTCTGAGTTCACAGCAATGGTGTGAGAAGGGCAGGGCAGGAAGTAAGTGGGAGGGTTGTTTGGAGATCATTGTCAAGCCTGACAGTACTTGCTCCCTGTCCCCAGGAGGAGCCATAGGCATCCTGCCATTCCCTCCAAAATCCTTCTCTAAAAGGGGCTGAAGAAAGCGGAGAAAGTCATGACTTCTTTTTTTTTATTATTATTATTTTTAGTGAAACACCATGAGGTACAGTTGTAGATTTACAATTTTTTGTGCTTGGGTTTAGATTATACAATGATCAAATACCCATCCCTCCACCAGTGCCCATTTTCCACCACCATGGATACTATCCCTCCCACCTCCATCCCTCCCATCTCACCCTGCCTCTGTGGCAGGGCATTCCCTTTTGTTCTCGCTCTCCTTTTGGGTGCTGTGGCATGACTTCTTTTGAGACTTTGGATCCCCCAGGAAAAAAATATCAGCTCATTCTGCCATTTGGTTCCCTCTGAAATTGTCAGGCAGCTCCATGCCCACTTACTGTAAAACTGGGTTTACAGCGCACACTGAGACTTGCACATATCTTCCAAGACCAGTAGGGGAAAGCTATCTTCTAAGTAAACAATCCTCTTAAGGTAAAGGTAAAGGCCCTCCCGTTGATCGTCGATTTGCTCGAGCGGGCCCAGTAACGTCTCCATTGGAGACTTTGTTGTTACTGTGTCTGGCATATCGAGTACTCTCGGTAGCTTGCTGGGCTCTCCGAGAGGGGCGGAGGAATCGAACTCGGGTCGGCCATGTTCAATCCTCTTACTGAACAGAAAGCTCATAGCGTTATTATTAGTATGAAGCTTCTGGGAAATATTAAACACATGAGGAAGATAAGCATCAAAAAAAAAGAAAGATCACAATTATCACAGAAGTAAACCTAATGCAGAAACCAGATGTATACTTTTAGAAAATGCTCTGAACCTTCAAGGAGATTTGAGTAGGTTTTGTATCGAGCGGGCCCAGTAACGTCTCCATTGGAGACTTTGTTGTTACTGTGTTTGGCATATCGAATACTCTCGGTAGCTTGTCGGGCTCTCCGAGAGGGGCGGAGGAATCGAACTCGGGTTGGCCATGTTGGCTGCGTGCAAGGCAAATACCCTACCACTGTGCTATCGCTCAGCAATAATAATATCACTGTCACTGTCCCCCCGTTGTTCATCGATTTGCTCAAGCGGCCCAGTAACGTCGCCATTGGAAACTTCGTTATTACTGTGTTTGGCATATTGAATACGTCACGGGGAGCTTGCCAGGCTCTGCTGTGCAGGCGAGATACTCTTGGTAGCTTGCTGGGCTCTCCGAGGGGGCGGAGGAATAGAACTTGGGTCGTCCATGTTGGCTGCGTGCAAGGCAAACGCCCTACCGCTGTGCTATCGCTCCAGCCCCAATAATAATAACAATAATAAAATTACTGCAAAACAGCTATACTGAACAAGACACAGAGCTCAAAATCAAGTGTAATTTCTATTACATTAAGAAGAGAAAATACAAAACAGAAAAGGATAAATAAAGGTAAAAATGAGAGAAAGGGGGCTGGAACGATAGCACAGCAGGTAGGGCATTTGCCTTGCACGCAGCCACCTGGGTCTGATTCCCAGCATCCCATATGGTCCCCTGAGTACTGCCAGGAGTAATTCCTGAGTGCATGAACCATGAGTAACCCCTGTGCATTGCCGGGTGTGACCCAAAAAGCAAAAAAAAAAAAGAACAAATTTAAGAAACCCACCTTCTCTCTTATAGAGGTTTAAGTACAGATTTTGATTTTTAAAATGGAGAAATTCTGTTTTAATTAATATAAAAATATTATAAAGATAAATATGGACAAAAATTTTCAACTTGAAAAGGCATATGGAGAATTTCCAGCGGGCGGCCGCTTACTATGAAGAAACAAAGAAAATCTCCAACACAAGAGGAGAACAACGAAAACAATCTAGGCCATTCTGTCAATACAGCTCACCTAAGGGACCTCTCTGACATAGAATTCAGGTACGAAGTCATCAAGATGTTCAATCAACTCAATGAAACAGTCAGACAGACAGCCAGTAACACCACAGAAAAAAATCGACAAATTACGAGAAGAAATGAGGGCAGAAATGTCATGATTAAAAGATTCCATAGATGAAATGAGAAATTCAGTTTCTTCTCTTAAAAATAGAATGACCGCAGCTGAAGAGAGAATCAGTGACCTGGAAGATCAGCTGCAACAAGCCAACACGCAACAACAAACAGTGGCAAGGGACCTCAAAATGGCTCTACAGAGAATCAGAGTCCTAGCAGATGACTCCAAGAGGAACAATATTAGAATCATGGGACTACCTGAACCTCAGGGAAACAATCCCAATGAAAAAAACACCGTCAAACAAATCATTGCTGAAAACTTCCCAGAGCTGCACAATGCAGCCATTCAGGTTCAAGGAGCCCGAAGGGTGCCAGCTAAAAGAGACCCCAACAAAAACACTCCAAGACATATCATACTTAGAATGATCGATACTGCCGATAGAGACACAATACTGCAAGCAGCAAGAGCAAAGAAGGAAATCACATACAAAGGAGCATCCCTTAGATTCACAGCAGACCTATCAGAGGAAACCCTACAAGCCCGAAGGCAGTGGCGAGATATAGTCAAAAAACTCATGGAAATGAATGCTTCCCCAAGAATACTCTACCCGGCTAAACTCTCCCTCAAAATCGAAGGAACAGTACATTATTTTATAGATAAACAGCAGCTCAGGAGCTTCATAGACTCAAAACCAAACCTAAAGCAAGGCCTAAAGGGGCTACTATAAGAAAAGACAAACCCTACAACCACAACACACCCGCACAGAAACATGACACAAAACCCCATAACCATTCTCTCTCTCAATGTCAACGGTCTAAATTCACCAGTTAAGAGACACAGAGTGGCAAAATGGATACAGAGACAGAACCCAACATTCTGCTGCCTACAAGAAACTCATCTCAACAGCCAGAACAAACACAGACTCAAAGTCAAAGGATGAAAAACAATCCTGCAAGCAAACAGCCCCTTCAAAAAAGCTGGGGTGGCCATACTAGTATCCGACAACATTAATTTCACCTTGAAAAAGATTAGAAGGGACAGTGAAGGCTATTTTCTCTTCATCAAGGGATACGTACAACAGGAAGAAATCACACTCTTAAATGTATACGCACCTAATGAGGGAACAGCTAAATATTTAAAACAACTGCTAACAGATTTTAAGGAGGACATCACTACCAACACAATAGTACTTGGAGACTTCAACATCGCCTTATCACCTCTGGATAGATCAACAAGAACAAAACCCAGCAAGGAATTATTGGCTTTGAAAGAAGTAATAAAAGAGAAAGGGCTTATGGACTTATACAGGGCTTTACACCCCAAAAAGAAAGAATACACATTCTTCTCCAGCGCGCACGGAACATTTTCCAAAATAGACCATGTGCTAGGACACAAAACATACCTCAACAGAATCAAGAAGATAGAAATAGTATCAGCCATCTTTTCAGACCATGATGCACTGAGGATAGAAGTGAATCACACACAGACACGGAGAAACAAATCAAACACCTGGAAATTAAACAACTCGATGCTGAACAATGAGTGGGTCAGGAACGAAGTCAAGGATGAAATCAAAAGATACCAGGAAACAAATGAGAATGAAGACACAAACTACCAGAACTTATGGGATGCAGCGAAAGCTGTATTAAGGGGAAAATTTATAGCTCTGCAAGCCTATCTTAAGTCGATAGAAACGATGCACATAAACAATTTGACCTCACAGCTCAAGACCTTAGAAAAGGATCAACAGAAAGAGCCTAAATCAGGCAGAAGGAAAGAGATCATAAAACTTAGAGCAGAAATCAACGACATGGAAAACAAAGAAACAATCCGAAAGATCAATGAAACCAAGAGCTGGTTCTTCGAGAAAATAAACAAGATAGATACACCACTAGCAACACTCACAAAGAAACAGAGAGAGAGAACCCTAATAAATCGAATCAGAAATAAGAATGGGGATATCACAACAGAAACTAAAGAAATTCAAGAGATCATCAGAGACTACTTTGAAAGTCTCTATGCCACGAAACACGAGAACCTGGAAGAAATGGATAAATTCCTGGATTCCTACCATCTCCCAAAGCTGAATCAAGAAGATATAGAGTACCTGAATAGACCTATTCACATCAAGGAAATTGAAACTGTAATCAAAAGTCTTCCCAAAAACAAAAGCCCAGGCCCAGACGGATTTACTAGCGAATTTTTCCAAACATTTAAAGAGGACCTATTGCCAATTCTTCTCAAGTTTTCCAGGAAATTGAAAAAACAGAAACTCTCCCAAACAGCTTCTATGAAGCCCATATCTCTCTAATACCAAAAGGAAACAAAGACACCACAAGAAAAGAAAACTACAGGCCAATATCCCTGATGAACACGGATGCGAAGATTCTCAACAAAATACTAGCCAATAGAATACAACAACTCATCAAAAAGATCATACATCATGACCAAGTGGGATTCATCCCAGGGATGCAAGGATGGTTCAACATTCGGAAATCAATCAACATAATCCATCATATCAACAAAAGAAAAGATAAAAATCATATGATCATATCAATACACAGAGAAAGCTTTTGACAAGATCCAGCACCCATTCATGATCAAAACCCTTGCCAAAATGGGGATAGAGGGGACTTTCCTCAATATAGTTAAAGCCATCTACCACAAACCTACAGCAAACATCATCCTCAATGGGGAAAAACTGAGACCCTTCCCCCTAAGGTCAGGGACGAGACAAGGATGCCCACTCTCTCCACTACTGTTCAATATAGTACTGGAAGTACTTGCAATAGCGATTAGGCAAGAAAAAGATATTAAGGGCATCCAGATAGGGAAAGAAGAAATTAAGCTCTCACTATTCGCAGATGACATGATACTATACTTAGAGAACCCTAAAACCTCTACCAAGAAACTCCTAGAAACAATAGGCTTGTATAGTAAAGTGGCAGGCTATAAAAGCAATACCCAAAAATCCATGACATTCCTATACGCAAATAGTGAAAGAGAAGCAAGTGACATCAAGAAAACAATCCCATTCACAATTGTGCCCCAGAAAATCAAGTATCTAGGAATCAACTTAACTAAGGAAGTAAAGGACCTGTACAAAGAAAACTACAAAACGCTACTTCAGGAAATAAAAGAGGACACGAGGAAATGGAAAAATATCCCCTGTTCATGGATGGGGAGAATCAACATCATCAAAATGGCAATACTTCCCAAAGCACTGTACAAATTCAATGCAATCCCTATAAGGATACCCATGACATTCTTCAAAGAAATGGAGCAAACACTCCTGAAATTTATATGGAACAATAAGCCCCCACGAATAGCTAAAGCAATTCTTGGGAAAAAGAAAATGGGAGGAATCAACCTCCCTAACTTCAAACTCTACTACAAGGCAGTAATAATTAAAACAGCATGGTACTGGAACAAAAGCAGAGCTGCAGACCAATGGAACAGAGTTGAATATACTGATATTTCCTCCCAAACATATAATCATCTAATTTTTGATAAGGGGGCAAGAAAAGTGAAATGGAGCAGGGAAAGCCTCTTCAACAAACTGTGCTGGCAAAATTGGACGGCTACATGCAAAAAAGTGGGCTCAGATCTCTGCCTAACACCATGCACAAAAGTAAGATCAAAATGGATTTATGACCTCAACATCAGACCAGAATCCATAATGTTTATTGAAGACAAAGTCGGCAAAACTTTCCATGATATTGAAGCTAATGGTATCTTCAAAGATGTCACGCCACTGGCCGAGCAAGTGAAAACAGAGATAGACAAATGGGACTATCTTAAACTAAGAAGCTTCTGTACCTCCAAAGAAACATTGACCAAAATACAAAGACAGCCTACAGAATGGGAAAGGATATTCACCAAGTACACATCCGACAAGGGGTTGATATCAAGGATATACAAGGTACTGGTTAAACTCCACAAGAAGAAACCACCCAACCCCATCAAAAAATGGGGTGAGGAAATGAACAGAAACTTTCGCAAAGAAGAAATTCGAATGGCAAAAAGGCACATGAGAAAATGCTCTACATCACTAATCATCAGAGAGATGCAGATCAAAACCACAATGAGATATCATTTCACACCACAGAGACTGGCCCACATCCACAAGAACAAAAGCAACCGGTGCTGGCGCGGATGTGGCGAGAAAGGGACCCTCCTTCACTGCTGGTCGGAATGCCGGCTGGTCCAACCCTTTTGGAAAACAGTATGGACGACTCTCAAAAAATTAGAATTTGATCTGCCATTTGACCCAGCTATAGCACTCCTGGGAATATATCCCAGAGAGGCAAAAAGGTATAGTCGAAGTGACATCTGCAATTGTTTGTTCATTGCAGCACTCTTTACAATAGCCAGAATCTGGAAAAAACCTGAGTGCCCAAGAACAGATGACTGGTTAAAGAAACTTTGGTACATTTACACAATGGAGTACTATGTAGCTGTTAGAAAAGATGAAGTTATGAAATTTACATACAAGTGGTACTACATGGAAAGTATCATGTTAAGCAAAATGAGTCAGAAAGAGCGGGATAGACACAGAAAGATTGCATTCATCTGGGGAACATAAAGCAACAAAAAGGGAGAGTAACACCCAGGAATGGCTGAGATTAGTACCAGGAATTTTGCTCCATGAATGGAAGGCCAGCCACAGGCTCTAGGTGAAAAGGAAGCTCAGATAGAGAAGAGAGTACCAAATGAAGGGTGTTGTGAGGGTCCTCCCAGGGTGGGAGAAGCATGCTAAAAGTAGTCGATAGACCAAACATGATTGCCACTCAAAGCCTCTCTTGCAAAACACAGTACCCAAAAGAAGAGAGAGAGAACAAGGGGGAATACCCTGCCACAGTGGCAGGATGGGACGGGGGGGATGGGGGGCGATACTGGGACCCATGGGGATGGATGACGGGCACTGGTGGAGGGATGGGCACTTGATCATTGTATCACTGAAACCCAAGCACAAAATTTGTAAGCCTATAACTGTACCTCATGGTTTTTCACTAATAAAAAAAGAAAAGGAAAAAAAAAAAGAAAATCCCCTTCCCCAAACCCGAGTAGCTGAGAACAGATAAAAAAAAAGAAAAGAAAAGGCATATGGAATAAAGGGGGAAAACATTCTTTTGATTGATTTATTTTTTTATTAGTGAAACACCATGAGGTACAGTTGCAGACTTACACATTTTTGTGCTTGGGTTTCGATTATACAATGATCAAACACCCATCCCTCCAACAGTGCCCATTTCCCACCACCATGGATCCCAGTATCCCTCCCACCCTCCATCCCCTATCCCACCCTGCCTCTGTGGCAGGGCATTCCCCTCTGTTCTCTCTCTCCTTTGGGGTGTTGTAGTTTGCAAAGAGGCATTGAGTGGCAATCAAGTTCGGTCTATAGTCTACTTTCAGCATGCGTCTCCCATCCTGGGAGGATCCTCCCAACACCTTTTATTTGGTGATCCCTTCTCTATCTGAGCTTCCCTTTCCCCCAGCACGTGTGACTGGCCTCCAAGTCATGGAGCAAAATTCCTGGTACTAATCTCGGCCACTCTTGGGTGTTAGTCTCCTATTTTGTAACTTTATGTTCCCCAGGCAGTCTCCTGCCCCCGCGCCTGACTGTCCTCGCCGTTGGGGCCCCTTGAAGGGGAGCGGGTTGAGCTTTCTCCCCGCCCCGACCAGGGCTCCGGCAGCCAAAGACCTCCAGGACCAGCCACCACCATGCTGAGACCACTCTCCGCACACGTGAAGGTACTGGCAGAGGGACAAAGTCACGCAGGTTCCGGGGTCGAGATCTCCAAGCCTACTGCTGGAACCTACTCCCGGACATCTTATTATGACCTCTTATTATCTCATTCCTACTTTGGACAACCTGGCTGGCTACCGAATGTAGCCTGCCCACACGGCAGAGTCTGGCAAACTCCCCGTGGCGTACCAAATATGCCAAATACCAGTAACAATGATGGGTCTCATTCTCCTAAAGAGCCTTGAATATAATCTCAGGGCTAGGATGAAGGAGATGTTACTGGGGCCTGCTCGAGGCAATCGGCGATTAACAGGATGATTTGTGATTTGATTGTCATGTTCCCCAGATGAATGCAATATTTCTGTGTCTATTCCGCTCTTTCTGACTCATTTTGCTTAACATGATACTTTTCCATGTAGTACCACTTGTATGTAAATTTCACGACTTCATCTTTTCAAACAGCTACATAGTACTCCATTGTGTCAATGTACCAAAGTTTCTTTAACCAGTCATCTGTTCTTGGGCACTCAGGTTTTTTCCAGATTCTGGCTATTGTAAACAGTGTTGCAATGAACAAACAAGTGCAGATGTCACTACGGCTATACTTTTTTGCCTCTCTGGGATATATTCCCAGGAGTGGTATTGCTGGGTCAAATGGGAGCTCAATTTCTAATTTTTTGAGAAGGGAAAACATTCTTAACTAAAGAAATCTTTATGAAATTTCAGAACAAATAGGTCTAAGTTTTCAAGTTTCCAGGGAGAATGTGCTTGGATTTCACAGGTATGAGAATCAGAGTGGCACAAGATTGGTTATCATAACCTACAGCTAGTGTAAGACAACAAAGAAAAGCTTCTGAGGCAGTGAAAGAACAAACTTTCGAAGTAAAATCCCCTTTTTGCTTTTCTTCTTTCTTTCTTTCTTCCTTTCTTTCTTTCTTTCTTTCTTTCTTTCTTTCTTTCTTTCTTTCTTTCTTTCTTTCTTCTCTCTCTTTCTTTCTTTCTTTCTTTCTTTCTTTCTTTCTTTCTTTCTTTCTTTCCCTCTCCTCACCTCACTCCCTACCTTCCTTCCTTCCTTCCTTCCTTCCTTCCTTCCTTCCTTCCTTCCTTCCTTCCTTCCTTCCTTCTTCCTTGCTTGGTTTGGAGGCCATATGCAGCAGTAATCAGGGGTCACTCCTGGCAGTGCTTGGGAACTCTATGGGATGCTGAGAATTGAACTTAGCTTGGGAGTGCAAGAGTCCTAGCCACTTATTATCTTACTAACCTCTAGATATATCCCCTTTAAAAACAAATTTTTGAGCTATACTTAATGTGAGATGTACAAATAACTTTTGTGTGTGTGTGTGTGTCTTTGTCTCTCTCTCTCTACCTCTCTCTGGGGACAGGGGCCACACCCAGCTGTGGTCAGGGCTTATTCTTGGCTCTGTGTTCAGGGATCATTCCTGGAAGGCCTTAAGGACTATATGCAGTGCAGGGACCAAATCTTCATAGGTTGCATACAAGGAAAGTGCTCTCCCTGGTGTACCATCCCTCCATCCTGGATATGTAAAGAGCAAGTGTGTTACTGCCATGTAGATTAAGATAGAGACTATTTCCACCACCCCAGTGTTAACTCAGACAAACTCCCAATCAATGTTTATCACCTTCACCTCAAATATTTGAGTTCTATCCTCATAGATTTGATTTCCCTGTTCCTTATATAAACTTCTTCATGTACAATATACATTTATGTCTGGCTGCTTTTATCAACATGATTTTTCTAATATTACATTTATCCCAGTCACCAGAATTCAGACTGGCTATTGAGACACACACATGTTGTGTCCTACTCTAGCTCTTAATTTTAATGAGTCCAGTGAATAGCAGTGAGGATTAGATTTTATTCCTTTTTGATGCCACACCCTACAGTGCTCAGGGCTTACTCCTGACTCTGCACTTGGGGACCACTCCTGGCTGTGCTCAGGGTGCCAGGGGTTGGTCCTGTGCAAGGCCAATGCTCTCTCTCCAGCATCCTAATTTTTTATAATTCAACAAATAAACTCAGTTAAAATGGCTTTTAGAGGTCAACATGCAGTGGAGTGGGGAGAAACAGCACTTCCACGCAGTCCTCTCTGCTTCTATCACCAACACACTTGGTCTCCAAACCGCAACCAGGTCACTGGCCAAGCAGCACCACATCCTCTGATCCTTGTGTGGAACCACAGCCTGGTTGACCAAGAAGAGCCAAGAGGCCCCCAGACCCTCTAAGCACTGCTTATGGGATTTCCTTCCCCCAAAGATTGTATTTGGGCAGTGCAGTTTGCTGTCTAGCTGGAGTCATTTCTCAGTCAGAGTTCATTAAGTCCCGCCACCGTAGGTCTAATATTTTGGGTGGCATAATAAAGCATGGAGCGATAGCACAGCGGGTAGGGCATTCGCCTTACAAGCGGCCAACATGGCCGACCCGAGTTCGATTCCTCCGCCCCTCTCGGAGAGCCCGGCAAGCTACCGAGAGTATTCGATATGCCAGACACAGTAACAGCAAAGTCTCCAATGGATACGTTACTGGGCCCGCTCGAGCAAATCGACGATCAACGGGAGGGCCTAATAAAGCATGGCAGTTCCCCCAGAACAAAAGGTTGCCACCTTAGTTTCTGGTGAAGTGAGGAAGTGAGAAAGTTTTGTTCTGGGCCATGTTTCTCCAATAAAAATGGCTTTCATGCTCTACAATCTTCCCCTTACACACACATTCACCATGTCATACAATTGTCGGAATTGTAGTCAGACACCCACCTATACTGTTAACCTATCCAGAAAATGGTCTGCTTCCCAAGACTTGCCTTTGCTGTGGACTTTTTAAGCCAAGTTTTTTAATAAGTGCACTGTATGTATTTCATTTACTTCAGGCCAGACGCTACCTCACACTCCACATGCCCTCCCTGTGGTTCCTAGCAGCTGCCCTCCATGTGGAACATACCCAGGGTGGTGGCCAGTGGCCCTGCATGGAACCTAGCAAGTTTCTGGAGAAGAAAGTCATATAAAATGTTTAGAACGTTTCTCCCTAAAACAATGCTGTTGTTTGTGTATGCTGTTGAGGAGAACGGGCTTCCTTAATTGGGTACCAGGAGCAAAGCCCCCCTCCAGTGCCACAGAGGCTACAAATATTGAAGAACGCTGTCGGAGAGAATTTGGAAGCTTTTGGACTCTGCTCCTGGAATATCAAATATTTCCTTTGCTCCCTCTTACTTTCTTTTTCTGGACCATTAAAACAACAGTTATTCGGGGTTTTTGTTTTTGCTATTTTTTTTTGGCTTGTAACAAATATGGAATTTAGAGATGAGCCTATAGACCTTTGAACATCAGGTTTTTATTAAGGCTTGGGTGGAGTAGGTTGACCTTTTCCAAAAACAACTCTTCAAGGAAGGTATTAAACCAGCATATTAGAATTTACCATGAGAGTTTGAAAGGCAAGCATCTAACTGACCTTGTTGGGAATTGCAGCCTTTGCTGTAATTGCACAGAGAGGCACCTGAAGGAAAGGAGGCTTTCTTCATAACTCGAGTCATCTCTCCCCGTAGGGGATGTGGAAGCCAGCCACGGGCTGCCTGTTTTACAGTCAGGCCTTTATGCTGTCAAATATGCTAGCTGGAGAAAATGGCCAGTCAAAAGCTCCTTAATACCAGGAATTTTACTCCATGACTTGGAGGCCATATCGAAACACAGTAACAACAAAGTCTCCAATGGAGACGTTACTGGGCCCGCTCGAGCAAATCGACTTGGAGGCCAGCCACACATACTAGGGGAAAAGGAAGCTCAGATAGAGAGGGGAACACCAAATAAAGGTGTTGAGAGGATCCTCCCAGGATGGGAGAAGCATGCTGAAAGTACACTATAGAGCAAACATGATTGCCACTCAATGCCTCTCTTGCAAATCACAGAACCCAAAAGGAGAGGGAGAACAGAGGGAAATGCCCTGCCACAGAGACAGAGTGGGATGGGGGGGATGGGGGGTGGGAGGGATACTGGGATCTGTGGTGGTGGGAAATGGGCACTGGTGGAGGGATGGGTATTTGATCATTGTATAATTGAAATCCAAGCACAAAAATGTGTAAGTTTGCAACTGTACCTCATGATGTCTCACTATTAAAATTTTTTTTCTTATGCCTCTTTCTCTCTCTCACTCACACACATATAGTCATGTATACACAGAAAACATACATAGATTTATAAATAGTACTAAGTAAAACTTCAAACTCCTTTTATTATTTTTTTATTTATTTTTTAATAGTGAGGCACCATGAGGTACAGTTGTAGACTTACACATTTTTGTGCTTGGGTTTCGATTATACAATGATCAAACACCCATCCCTCCACCAGTGCGCATTTCCCATCACCACGGATCCCAGCATCCCCCCCCCCCCCCCCAGCCCCTATCCCACCCTGCCTCTGTGGCAGGGCATTTCCCTCTCTCTCCTTTTGCACAGCACAGCAGGTAGGGCGTTTGCCTTGCATGTGGCCGACCTGGGTTCAATTCCCGGCATCCCATTGTAAGGTCCCTAGGGACCCTGAGAAAAATTCCAGAGCTAAACTCTCCTAATTAGTAACTCTTCCTTACCTGTCCCCTCCCTGGTAAAGCCTTGAGATGTAAATTCTGTCTCCATTTGTTGACCCTTCCTTATTGGGATGTAAATTCTGAAACCATTTGTTGGCCCTTCCTTATCTGTTACCTTTGTTAAGAACTTTCCCCTTATCCACCTCCACCAGAATGCAGGAGCCAAGAGCTGAGAATCAAAGGGATCCAGGTAATAATGAAATGTCTGAGTTACCAGATACCCACTAGCCACAATGCCTATGTACGTAAATGCTGATCTTTGAATCTATAGGCTAAGGAGTGATGTACTTTTAAATGGATTGGTTAAGAAAGTATATGTTGTTACAAATCTATTGGCTATGAAATGTGCAGGCTTTGCTTTAACGGTCAGTGAAGGCCTATATAAGATCCCCTTTGAAGAAGTTCGGGGTCTTGCTGATGGCTTGACCCTGGCTAGCCAGCTCAATAAACTACCTGCTTGGTGATCGCATTCCTGTGTGGCCCTTGCTTGCCGTCGGAGATCCAGAGTCGTGCCCTAACACCATATGGTCCCCTGAGCACTGCCAGGAGTAATTCCTGAGTGCATGAACCAGGAGTAAGCCCTGTGCATCACCAGGTGTGACCCAAAAAGAAAAAAAAAATAAAGAAGAAAGGCTAGGATTGGTAGACCTAATCTGATTTATTGACTTTTCTCTGAGTTTGACTCTTTAAGCAGTATATAAAGAGTTTGGAGACATCATTACCATTCAAAAGATTTCTTCTTAATAGTTCAGAGGTGAATACAAACTTACTCCTTTGTTATTAGTATTTTTCTTTTACATTTAATGGTCTGAGATGTGGAATAAGAATTTTCTTCCGAGAAGAAGATTTGAGCTACCTTTACTTCCTAAGATTTAGGAAGTAAATCTCCTGATTCTCCTAGTGCCCCCGAAAGCAGGGTCCCGACGAGGGACTGGATGGAACCAGGGCAAGCAGTAAGCTTTGTGTTACTCTGGCATCGAGATGGGCTGCCAAAGTGCCATAATGCTTAACCATAAGTTAAGAGCTTGGTCATGGACAAATGCTGTCATGATCCAAAAAGCAATAACTAGATTTGGGCCCTGCTAGGGTTAGGAATGATTCATCTGGCCTGAGCACTGTAGTCTGAGTCTGTGGCAAGATGTTCCCAGGAGAGCTGCTCTAAAAGCCTCAATGTTATCTCTTACTGTGTCCATACAAAAATAGCTAGTATTGATATGTTGATAGTTATTGGACTGAGGAAAAGAGAAAAACACCTTAGGAGGTATTTTGCCCTTGGGCATTCAGGAAGGGCTTTAGAATACCTTTTAGGTGGGCCCTCAGGAAGGGCTTTCTTATGTTGATTTTGCTACCTGACTGGGTGCATTGTCAGCCCAGAGTGCTGGGGAGTTGTAGAGACAAGAGAGTTGGAGAATGAGAGAGAGAGCAGGGCGGCAAGATCGGAAGCGGGAGAGGCTAGCAAGGGAAACATGTGCTTGAGAGAACCTGGTCCCACCATAACATAAATTTCTTCCTTGTGATAAACTGCTACAAAGACCAACCGGCTGGCTCTCGCTTCTTCCTTCGTCTGCCCTTGGCCAACAACTGTCCAGATCCAGGCCACACACAGTGGCTCTAGGGCCCTGAACTCGGGAGGTGAGATAGAGCCGTCCAGAGAGCCCGTGAAAACACAACCTTCAGCATGCATAGTTTTTTACACTGGGCAACAAATTCCTATCTACCTCATAGTCAGAGTGGAAAGAAGAGAGGTTCTTTGTCCCATTTGCTTACACATTCAATTAGATTGGGAAGTGGGGAGTGTGACAAGATACTCGAATTTATCTTTGAGATGGTTCTTTCCTGGCTAAGTTCTCCTTTTTTTTCATCAATATCATGAAATAATAGGAAAGCCTCATCTGGGACAGAGAAAATCCTCCCCCATCAATTGCTGGTGTTTTTTGTTTGTTACAAGAGAAATTTATCTTTCCAAGAAAGGTGTTTTTTTGTTTGTTTGTTTGTTTGTTTTGGTTTTTTTGGATCACATCCAGCGATGTACAGAGGTTATTCCTGGCTCATGCACTCAGGAATCCCTCCTGGCGCTGCTTGGGGGACCATATGGGATGCTGGGAATTGAACCCAGGTTGGCCACATGCAAGGCAAACGCCCTAAATGCTGTGCTATCACTCCAGCCTCCCAAGAAAAGTTTATGAAAATCTTCATGTGTCTTTACTTTATTCATAAAGATAACAGTTACAATAAACTAATACACTTTGTTGTCCAAAAGAGAAACAATTATCACTATTCTACTGCAAGTACCCTATATTTTATGGAATATAATTCTATTGTCTATAAGCATAACCATTATTTTCTTGATTGCTAAGAAATTAAAAAAAACATTGTTAAGAATTAAATCTATAGCACAATTTTCTCTCACTTATTGTTTTTTCCTTATTAAAGAGCTTATAAAATTTCCTTATTAAAGAACTATTTTAGGGCTGGAGTGGTAGTCAACAAGTAGGGCATTTGCCTTGCCTACTGCTAACCTGAATTCAATCCCTGGCATGCCATACTGTAGCCTGAGCCTGACAGAAATGATCCCTAAGTGCAGAGCCAGGAGTAAGCTCTGAGCATTGCCTAGTATGACACCAAGACACACACACACACTCAGATATTCTATATTTATTCATCCATAGGTTATTATAATATAAAACTCTTGTTCTTGTGCAGTTCTTTAAAAAAAAGCAAAGCAAGCAAATTAAATTGGCCAAAGTCATTCCAAATATATCTTTATCTTCAGATACTGTTTCTTCCAAAAAGTTTTTTACTCAAATCAACAAACTGACATTGTGTTTTTCCACCTAATGTCTTCATTTGTTTTAGGTTTTGAAAATCTCACATTTTTTAAAAAAACAATTTTCCATTCTCCTCACAAATTGTTCCAAACCATTGTTCCTACTCTGTTACACTGGACGCATAAGCAAAACATAACAACCATGTCCTGACTGCAGCCTAGCAGATCATGATATATCTTCCCATTTCAGGGATGTGAAAGTGGTAGGAGTTGGTGATAATGGTGGCACAAATCCGGGTCTTGGAACTGTTTTTTTTTTTTTTTTTTTTGCTTTTTCGGTCACACCCGGCAATGAAAAAGAGTTACTTCTGGTTCTGCACTCAGGAATTACCCCTGGCAGTGCTCAGGGGACCATATGGGATGCTGGGAATTGAACCTGGGTTGGCCGTGTGCAAGGCAAACGCCCTACCTACTGTGCTTTCGTTCCCGCCCCTGAAACCTCTATGTTGGGATCTGTCAAAGGTGTTCCAAAGTATAGTGATAATTTGAAGTGGACATGCACTGATATAACATGAAACCTGAATATAATTGCAGGCTTCTTCATCCAGCCTTCATGTACCTAGTCATAACATCACATTACTGAAGATCCACTCTGTCAGGAATAATGCTGGTATTTAGTTTAGGGCCCTATACTTTAAGCATTGTGGAACAAAATTCACTAGATACAATGTGATTTGATTTATGAAACCATAAAATTATGCAATCATCATTGTTACAAAGGAAAGAACACACATTCTTGTTCAGGGTTGATGCCCAGAAAGGAGACCTAGACCAGGTCTTGAAATGGGGAAAGAACATTCCTTTGTGTGTCTATGAAGAGGAGGTGCAGCTCCCTTTTTGTAAAAGTAGAACCTTTCTCAGTCACTCAACTGTAGAGCACAGTTTAATCAAAACACAAGTCACACATATGTTTGTGTGGGGCACAACATTTACATGGAACTCCTAGGGTTGAAGAACTGAAGCCTTGAATAAGGGGCATATGACTTTAATACCAGACCAGCAGCAATCAGAGAAGAATCTGGAAACTGGAGGCAGAGACAACGTGGGCATTCTCAGGGGTAGAGTCATCCTGCAAAGAAGCTAAATCCCTAGTGCAGGTGACAAGAGAGCAGGTGTGCAGTGAAAATGGGAGGCTGATATTAAAGTAGTGATCATTGCATTTCCTGTATCTATAGTTATGAGTCTGCTATGTTGTTTTTGCAGTGAGATTCAGTTAACAACTCAAAGAGAAAAAAGCATCCTTCTCTTGAACCAGGGGAGAACTTTAGCAATTTTAGAGTCTCCAACTTGGGAAAGATAGAATAGGTTTAAGGGATTAGGATGGGTTGACTGTAGGGGGTACACTGTGAACTTCCAGGAGGACTTAGAGAAAAAGGTTGTTCAAATAACCCACTGTAGTCCACAGCTCACCCCACGACTGAACCTTTCTGCTGATTCTGAATTCCTTCTCTTCCGTAAGGGAGTAGAATACTTCTCAGGGACTCTCAGACCTGCTCACGATCAGCCTTGAGAGCTTTTTGGGGGAAACTCATGGGCACAATACTGACACTTATAGGGGAGAATTGAAGTTTCTAAGTGATAAGTAACTATGACGATTATCTAGCTAAGTCATAGTAGTCATGACACTGATGGTAGTGGAAGTAGTAATTGTTTTTTTACTTAAACTCACTTGTGATTCTAAGTACTTGTAATCCTTGTACTGATAGGAAAACTCTTACCTGGAACTTAGACTCCACACAAAGAAAGTCAGATTTTAACCCCACACTTATTTTCATCAGTTGAAGAGATTTATAAAGAAAAATCAGATCTGACGAATCAAATTCTTTAGTAGAAGGAAGCATTTTTCTTTTATTTATTTACTTTTGTCTGAGGCTTTCATTTAGTCTCTGTTCACCTATGGGTTCATTTTTGCACTGAGAGCAGAAGCACATGAGTGACCTGTGACTTCTTTTCTTTTCTTTTCTTTTCTTTTCTTTTCTTTTTTTTTCTTTTCTTTTCTTCTTTTCTTTACTTTTCTTTTTTTCTTTTCTTTTCTCCTCTTTTCTCTTCTCCTCTCCTCTCCTCTTCTCTTCTGTTTTTTTCTTTTTGCGTATAGTTTTCTCTCAAAAGAATTATATTTCTATTTACTGACTTCTTCCCTAGTGTTTTCTGTTCTCATCTGAGCAGAGTTCTTGGTCATAGAAGGAAACCAACACCTTCTCCTATTCATCCTTTCATAGTCTCCATATTTTATCACTTTTGTAGTTCAGACAAGAGGGGATAGGGTAGCTTCAGCTATGAAACAGTAGGTATTGGTGATCATTACTTGTTTGGGTTTCTTTTAAAATCCTTTTTGTTTCCTTGACAGTAACACTGGTAGGTATGTTTTTTGAGTTGACTTTCCAATGAGATGAAAGCTTATGCTGTTGATAAGAGCTGAAATACATTTAATCTCCATAACCTTAGACAGACAATGAAGTTTTATTTTTTGTCAAGAGTAGCCCATTAACAAGTGTTTTATATATTTGGTGGTTTTTCTTTCTCTGCTTAATATTTGACATCAGAAGTAAAGAATGGTAAAGGTAAGAAATAGAATTTTAACACCACACCCCAATTTAAACTTAAATATCAGTCACAACATCACCTTTATCAAAGGTAAGAATTCAATCAAAAGTAAATTTTCAGCTGAAAGTACTAGTGTGGGCAGGGTGCTTGCCTTACATGTGGCCACATGGGGTTGACCCAGGCACAATCCTTGGAACCCCCTATGTCTCCAAAATCCCACCAGGAGTGATCCTTAACAGCAGAACCAGAAGTAAACCCTGAGCACTGCAAGGTATGGCTCCCAAACAAACAAAATAAATAAATAAATATGTCAAAAGTAGGTTTTTAGTAAACAATTTTATAAAGAAATGCAGGTTGCCTTGGTATCATTATAGTGTTTCTTCATCTACAAAGCCCATTAATTTTCACATTTTCTAATCAATTAATCTAAGGATCCTTCCACATTGTCCATATAACTAAGAGTTGCCATTTAGCATATGTAAATTCAGTTTCCACATGAATTAGCAACATTTCTAAACATAGCTATTGGCTATTATGAGTTATTTTAATTTATTAGAATCCAAGATAAACAGCGCATCTTCTGCCTTTTGACAGCAATTGTTTGTTTGGGAGGATGTTTTCTAGGGTAATGTGGCATGAAAACAAGATGACAATGATCAGAAAGTTTTGCACTCTTAAGAGGAGCAGACAATGCAGAGTTGTAGAAGACAATGAGGCACACTGCTCTTTGGAAAACAGCTCTCTCTACACACTTCTAAAATGTCAACAAAGAGATATTTGGCTAAAATACAACCATTTCATCTGATCAGAATTCTAGGTATAAAGTGAAATTATTTTCTATCATAAGTGTTTCCTATGCGAAAGAATTTTCCTTTCTGTTCAAAACTCTGCAGAAGAAACGAGAGCATTTTTTTTATTTATTTATTTTTTTATTTATTTATTGAATCACTGTGGGAAAGGTTACAAAGCTTTCAGGTTTATGTCTCAGTCATGCAAATATCAAACACATTTCCCTTTACCAATACTTATTTTTTACCATGAAGAACCCCAATAAAACCCCACCCCCCACCCCTCCCCGTCCCTGTGAGGCAGATGAATTCTAGTTAACACTCTATCTGCTTTGATTAGATTCATTGTTTCAATAAAAGATTCACCACTATTATTTAGAGTTTACCCCACCCCCCAAATCAGACATGCTGAAAAAGCATTGTGAAGTGATTTGCTTTCTACGGCTGGGTTCAAGAATTAAATGTTGGTTTTGGATTTCTGCTCTTTTACCTATTGACCCTGGAAGTATTTCTACTGAAAGTCAGATAGTTAAGAAATTGGTTTCTGTGTTCTGGAGTCCTGGCCGTGCTGGAGAGCCGCTCGCGGGGAGCAACCGGTGGCCTCGGTAGGGCGTGAAGGGCGGACCAAAACGCCCCCCTTCCCATGAGGTTTTAGTCGCCCCCACACTCCCGGCTCATACCTGCTGTCCACAAGGCTCCCATGTGGCCGCCATCTTTCTTTCCAGAGAGGAGAGGGCGAATGGGGCAACACCCTTTCCCCTCCGGCAGACTTGATGGGCTGGATCAATGCATAGTCCGTTCACTTTTCTGCTCCAAGCTGCTGGGTTCTGCATTAAGTCCTTGTGCTTCTGGGGCCGTGGCCATGCTGGAGAGCCGCTCGTGGGGGGCAACTGGTGACCTCGGTAGGGCGTGAAGGACGGACCAGAACGCCCCCCTTCCCATGAGGTTTTAGTCGCCCCCACACCCCCGGCTCATACCTGCTGTCCACAAGGCTCCCATGTGGCCGCCATCTTTCTTTCCAGAGGGAGGAGGGCGGAAGGGAGCAACACCCTTTCCCCTCTGGGCAGAAATGATTGCCTGGATTAACGCATAGTCCTTTCACTTTTCTGCTCCAAGCTGCTGGGTTCTGCATTAGGTCATTGTGCTTCTGGGGCTGTGGCCGTGCTGGAGAGCCGCTCGTGGGGGCAACTGGTGGCCTCGGTAGGGCGTGAAGGACGGACTGGAACGCCCCCCTTCCCATGAGGTTTTAGTCGCCCCCACACTCCGAAACGAGAGCATTTTTGAAAGAAAAAAAAATCCAAAGTGTTTTGTTCTGTGGTAGTGTTTTGTGAATGTTTCTATAATTTAGAATAAGACCTTGACTTAAAGCTTTGACATTACCAAGAGTTCACTGAGTGCTATGAGTTGTCTTCACAGTTGTTTAACGAAACTTGTGATTCTAAAACTTGTGGTAAAAAAGGTAAAGGTAAAGACCTCCCCGTTGTTCATCGATTTTGCTCGAGCGGGCCCAGTAACGTCTCCATTGGAGACTTTGTTGTTACTGTGTCTGGCATATCGAATATGTCACGGGGAGCTTGCCAGGCTCTGCCGTGTGGGCGAGATACTCTCGGTAGCTTGCGGGCTCTCCGAGAGGGGCGGAGGAATCGAACTCGGGTCAGCCATGTTGGCTGCGTGCAAGGCAAATGCCCTACCACTGTGCTATCGCTCTAGCCCTAAAACTTGTGATTCTGAAAAATTGCAAATAGTTCAAGTCTAGCAAGCAGTTGCTTTTTTATTTATCTAGGTGATAATAAATACTGATTCAACTCAGCTTTGAACTTCTGGCTTCTCATATAAATATAAAATTTGTCAAGAGAGGAAAGTGTCCAGATAGCATGGCGCAATGGCAAGTGTCAGAGCTGGCGGATGGACAGCAGCTCTCAAAGTTTTGAGTAGCTGATGAGGTCATAAAATTTCTGCGTGAGTGAATATGGGTGCCCCTTGGATATTTCCTCTTAGGGACAGCACCATTAAACAAAACCAGCCACGGAGCACCGGCCAAGAGTGGGACTCTTGGGGACGGTGGTGGTGCGGACACCAGCGGGTGGAGCCAACACAGCTCACAGTCTTTTGGCGCTATGGGCAGCAGCAGAGTTTTGTTTTGTTCTGTTTTAATTTTTTTAAAATCATTGTGAGATATAGTTACAAAGCTTTCATGTTTGATTTACACTCATACAATGATTAAGCACCCATCCCTAACTCTGGTTTCCAGCTGCAAGGACCTACAACCTCCAATTACAGGTCAGAGGCCTGGTGGCTTGTGGAATGGCTTCTGGAGTGGCAGCAGCAGAGCTTTAAAGTGACGGAATAGGAATCATCGGGTCCAACTCAGAGCCACCACAGAATGCAGGTCATGGAGTGTGGGGGTGGGGCGATGCCCTGGGTTCCCATCATGGAGCCCCAGGTGGCAAGTTGCCGGAGGGGCAGCCCCACTGTCTGGAGACAGAGGGTTGGGGAGGTGTGTGCCCTCCTGGCAGGTTCTGCTGGACCGGAGCTACCAAGCTGTGAACAGTAGTAGCCCCAGCCCCAAATCATGGTCCCTGTGGGGGCGGCTGTTGCAATTTCCACTGGGGCCCTTGGTGAGGGGGTGCAGCACCACCCTCACGTCAGCCTGTACCTGCAGGGTTAGTGCATTGGCAGCCTGATGGTGCCCTTGGGAATCCTGACTCTTGGCCCCCTCCCTCCCCATCACCACCAACCGATGTCCCCAAATCATTGTGATGTCTCTGTTCAGATCTCAACAATTTAGGACCAAGTATTCGGAGAACTTAAATCTCCAAAATTAAGGTACACAGGAATCATACCCACAAAATCACCTCTGGCTCAGCTATATAAGCTCATTTATCGACCTTGCTTCAGAGACCCACAAATAAATCTAGAAAGAAAGAAAAAGCCACAGTTAATCTCAGCCCTGCACAAGGCTGAACAGACCAGAGTACATTGAAGTTATCCCAGTGCCCACACAAACAAAACCCCCAACAGCTGCTTGCTCTCACAATCCTAAATCACCACCATATACTATCTACTATATATCTCTGGTCAGACCTCACTGAGATATTAATCTGCTGAAAATTTGGGTATGTGTGTTGTGACTGAAATCTCTGGGCTTCTTTGAGACTACCTCCAATCACTTTCCTGTACCTCCAGAAGCCCCTGCCGTCATGTCCACACCCCAAAGCTGCCACCCAGTTAATAAAGACTACTCCAGCTGTACATTCCCGATAAAATTACTAAACGCCCTGAACAAACACAGTAACCTCTTAGTAATTGTATTGCAAACCATAACGCATAAAAGGAAAGAGAAAGAAGAAAGGTCTCTGCCATAGAGGCAGGTGTGTGTGTGTGTGTGTGTGTGTGTGTGTGTGTGTGTGTGTGTGTGTAGGGGTGTTGGAACATTGCATGACAGAAGCCCAATCATGAATCATTTTGTAATGGTCTCTTTCATACTGATTCAATTTTTTAAAAATGTAGCTGACAGATAAGAACTGTGTGATTACTCTAAATACAAAACTAGTTTATCTATTGTGTGATTTTAGATAAGTCAATTATGTTTTCTAGGCCTTATCTTCTTATTTGGGCTACACTCAGCAGTGCTCAATAGTTACTCCTGGTGATGCTCAAGGGACCATATGGATGGTGGGGATGGAACCAGGACAGGCCATGTGCAAGGCAAGCTCCCTATATGCTGTGTTATTGCTATTATTGCTCCTTTCTCTTGTAACATGGCAAAGCCCAGATGGAATAAAACCATTTTTCATTCCTCTTTCTTTGTCTTCCTTTTACCTTTTACTTTACTGAGCCAAAAAAGCCCGGATTTTATTGTAATGCCAAGCAGTTGCAACTATTTCATTTTTCCCTTTTACTCAGACATTTTTCCCCATCATTCTTATTTTTGTTGGCTTTTATTTGTGTACATAAAAAAATGTAGATGAAATTCCTCGTGTATATAAAATATCAGCAGGAGCCTTATTCTTCTCTAAAGAATGTGTGACTTGTAACAAGAATGTGTGCCTTGGTGTTAAATAAATGCTGGTAAAAAAGACATTTCCGCTTTATCCCAGGAAAAAAAAAGAGATCCATACTATGGTAATGTTGTTACTTTTGTCAAATAATGTCCTTCCATAAAGAAAACAGCGCAAAAACTGAATTCCAAGATTATTTGATTAGGAATGCAGACCTACACACATGTTCTTTATACTTTCATTCCCATGTTTATGGTTCCTGCTTAAATTCTTCTAAACAATATTCAGCTCTAGTTTGCACATCCTAACCATTAGGGTCTGCACACACCCTAAAGGGTCTCCAGTGATCTTCACCACCACATTTAATAATGTTCTAGTTAGATAGGACAATTAAGATATTGTGGGAATGATATCTGTGGCTTCTGACGCCAAAATGAAAAACATCTCACTTTCACTGTGTGCTCTTTTAAATCATTGACTGCGAAGGACATCAGACTCTGATTCTTAGAAGCACCCTGACAACTATAAACAAAGCCATACATTGAGAGGAACCGAGGGCCCTGACAGTAGCCAGCACCATCAGAGACAGAGGGAGAACTTTGGTGCTCTCCAGTCAGCCCTTTCAGTGACGGTGCTCCCAACCATCATGATTTCAGCAGTTCATGACAAACCCAGAACCACCCAATACCCGCTAAGCTTCTCTGGAAATCCTGACCCACAGTAATTGTGAAATCAATTCTTATATTTGATCCTTATAATCAATTCTGATATTTGTTTTAAGCTGCCACATTGGGGGAGTAATTTCTATGCAGTAATGATAGCTAAAACTCATGTCATAAGAAAATGTATCAGCTATTAATTTAGGGAGGTGTGGAGGCTTATTCGTGTGTGGAAAAGGAAACAGTGTATTATATATTTTTTTTTCTGTAACGCAACACAATCTCTATGTTGAACTCTATTACCTGATTATGGGGAAAATGACTTTCATCCATTTTGGAGTATGGCAGTAACCTTAGATTTTAACTTACTTATTTGGAGTTCTTCCTCACTCTAACACCTTTCAAGGAAAGTCACCAATAAATTTGACATAGTGGCTAGCTTACTGTCACAGACGCACATGGGTTGTGTGATTCCCTAGTCTTTATAATATGTTGGTGGTGGCATCCACTAAAATATTGATAAAAAACAAATGACTATAGGTGTATATACCAATAATGAGATATAAAGACTGGCATTTTAATACTTTTTTCTAGGTCAAGTGCTATCAGCTCCAATATTTTACTAAAATCCAAGGGACTTGTGTAGGGCACAGAACAAACTGATAAGGCCTCAATTAAAATTCTACAGCTTCTTGGTGGAGTTCGAAGGCCAATGCTAATTTAAATGTGTGAGCTTGTTTGAAAGTCCTTTCCTTGGCTATGTGTCATGGACTATCCATGAAGTTTTATTAATATCCAAAGCTATTCTGGAAGGGCAGAAAGTAAAAAAAATCTACTTAAACATTAGTTGATTTTTTAAGGTGTATAATCATTTAGGATATTTTTCTTTGGGATGCCTCAAGCTGCCTTAAATATTTTCTCTGGAAGCTCCTTGATATGTTTGTCTTTATTCTGCCTTAAAGTCAGATAGAAGTTAAGATGTGGTTAAATGACTGATCAAACATACCAGTACCTACCACCTTAGATTATTAACATCTGGAACTGGAGTTACCATGCAAAGAATCAGAATGATACAATGAGAAATCTGATAGTACTCAGATACAGTCCCAGATGCTAGGAAACAAATTACCTATGTAGTCAGTGGATCAGGACAAATCGCGCAATGTGGATGTCCCTCTGCATCTCAAAAATGAATAAAATCATTCTTCTAATGATCTAATTTGTGGACATTTGTTTTCTAGCCTTTGTTTCAGCTTCAGACTTTAAACAATTTTCATCGTGATCCATGTTCAGTAATGTTTCCAGGTTTGGACTATAACAGCCTAAGAAGTGCTCCTGCCACATTATTCCCCTTCTATTTTTATCATGGCAAAGAGTAATTTTCTTGTTAGTCTTTATAATTCTCATTTAAGCTGGGGGTGAATATAATATATTGGAGAACACTATGTGAAAAATTCTATTCCATTGTGAGAGGTAAAATTTCAGGGACCATTATTTTCCTTTGACTGTTCTAGTTATTTCTTAATTTCAGGATCATTCTTGTTTGTTAAAAATATCTGTGTCAATGGAGTATTATGTAGCTGTTAGAAAAGATGAAGTCACAAAATTTACATATAAGTGGTACTACATGGAAAGTATCATGCTAAGTAAAATGAGTCAGAAAGAGAGGGACAGACATCGAAAGATTGCATTCATCTAGGGAACGTAAAGTAACAAAATAGGAGACTAACACCCAAGAATAGCCGAGATAAGTACCAGGAGGTTCACTCCCTGACTTGGAGGCCAGCCGCATATGCTAGGGGGAAAGGCAGCTCAGATAGAGAAGGGAGCACCAAATAAAGGATGTTGGGAGGATCCTCCCAGGATGGGAGATGCATGCTGAAAGTAGACTATAGACTGAACATGATTGCCACTCAATGCCTCATTTGCAAACCACAGCACCCAAAAGGAGAGAGAGAACAAAAGGGAATGCCCTGCCACAGAGGCAGAGTGGGATGGGGGGATGGAGGGTGGAGGGATACTGGGACCCGTGGTGGTGGGAAATGGGCACTGGTGGAGGGATGGGTACTTGATCATTGTACAATTGAAACCCAAGCACAAAAATTTGTAAGTCTACAACTGTACCTCATGGTGTTTCACTAATAAAATCTTAAAAAAATATATCTGTGTCGAAACTGGAGAGATAGAACAGCAGAAAGGGCACTTGCCTTGATACAGCCAACCCAGGTTTTATCCCTGGCATCCCATATTGTCCCGAGTCCAACAGAAGTGATCCCTGAGTGCAGAGCTGGGAATAAAACCTGAGCACTTCTGGGTGTGGCTCAAAAAACAAAACAAATCTGTGTCCTCAGATCGTGTTACCTTGTACTTTGAAGATGTGTATTTGTTTTATGCCTCCCAATTTCCTTTTAGTTATTTTTAGTTGATTTTTCATTTTATGTTATTGATTTTTGATACATATTATATTTTAGTATATGACAGTCATCATAAAGAAATATGATATTATATTATTTGGAGTGGTGACAGATAAAATCACATTGAGTCCTAAAATAATGACCAGAAAAAGGTTTTTATTATAATAGACACTATAACCAAGGCCTTAAAATGATATGAGCCCCATTGTAAACTGTACATAAAATCAGTTTGTAAAACAAATAGAACTTCTGATGTTTGAGGCAAGGTGAAAGGCAAGAAATGTGAAGACAATGAGTATAATTATTTTAGTAACAAGTGACACAGTGAATTGAAGAAAACATCAATTATGCTGTCCCTTTGAATTTTCACTGCAGCATTGGGAAATTTAAAAAAAAAAAATTGTGAAGCAAGATAGTTCTTAATTGAACAAAGCTTACCTGAAAAGATGTGAGAGGGATGGAGGAACGAAATATGTGTTCAAGAGAGAATATAAGCTTGAAAGAGTGAGCAAGCAGAGAGACAGGGAGATATAGTGTTCAAGGATGAGCACTGGTTCGAGAGAACAAACCTTAAAGGCTCTCAGGAGGAAGTTATATACATTTCCTCCAAATAATTTTTCCCGGAGTCCTCTGCACACATAGAAGTTAACCTAGCCATTGTCACAGGGAGAGCATGATACTGTTGATGGTCTTTTCATAATCTCATGATGAGCTTTATATTCTTCTGTAGTTTCTCTTTACTGAGGGGTCCACCCTTCTCTGGGTGGTGTCTCGGATTTCTGCATATGGGTGGTGCCTCAGTTTCTCCTCTCCAAAGAGCTTGGGATTTGCATGGCAAAGGGATGTGATCTTCATGCCTTTGGACTACTACTTCAGGGTTGAATGATCTCTTCTCAGATTTTATTATTTTTCCGAAAGTACATTGCCAGGACCCCTCTATCTATCTGCCTGCCGCACAGCTATTTAAGAACATTTGGTCTTTGTCCTGTAAGTGACTCTATCCCTGTTTCACCTCTGGTGGACCTGGAGGATCAATCTCCCATCCCATTCTTAAGCTCAGGAGATACTTTCATTTATCAGTTTTGGAATCTACATGTATATACATTTTCCATATTCATGTCTCTAAATTGAGGTGGTGAGGAGGCATTTCTTTGATGAATAAGTTTGATTAATTGGATTTGTTGCCAATGGCTAGGTAAATTGGGGGGCAACAGAGGTAGCTGAAACGCTTCCATCTCTCAGCCTCACCCACTGAAGCCACCAGCACTCCATTTTAGGAAATGCCAGGCTTGGGTTAGGACTAGGAAAGTCAGCTCTGAGCACCCAAAGAGCACGGATGCTCACGTCCAGCAAAGCCCATGAGGCAACCATCAAGCTGTGTCCAATGTCGACTTAATCTGCATGACATGGGAGATGGTACCTGCCACTTGATTTGTCAGAGAGCCACAGACTCAGGTTGAAATGAGAAATTGATCATCGCAGGGGGGAAAAAGTCAGTCCTACCTTGGCAAACAGGAATTTCTGGTCTATCACTTTGTCTCACAGAAAAAAATATTCAGGAGGAAGAGAAATACGTGAAAAACATGAAGCAAGAGAAAGTGGAAATGTGTGTGCAAGAGAAAACAAGGACTTGAGAGAGCAAGCCAGCATTAGAAACTTTTAGCAAGATGTATTCTTAGAGAGAAGGATTCTATTTAAAGTCAGGAAATTTTTCTCTCTGAGCAAGGGCATCCCATTCCCCAAAATAATTTTACTGTGGAATTTCAGAAGCTTAAAAGTCTTCTACTGCTTTAGAAAAAATTTTAATCTCTCTCTCTTTTTTTATTAGTGTAACACCATGACTTATACACTTATGTGTTTGGGTTTCAAGAACCCATCCCTCCACCAGTGCCCATTCTCTACCACCAATGATCCCAGTAACCCTCCTACCGTCCCCACCCCCCACCCCATTTCCCCATCTCACCCTGCCTCTGTGGCAGGGCATTCATTCCCTTTTGCTCTCTCTTTCCTTTAGGGTGTTGTGGTTTGCAATAGAGGTATTGAGTGGCCATCGTGTTCTGTCTATAATCTATTTTCAGTTCGCTTCTAGCATCGAGAGCAAATCCTACAAACATCCTTTACTTGGTGTTCCCTTCTCTATCTGAGCTGCCTCCCCCCCTCAACCCCCCTCATGTGCTGCTGGCTTCCAATCCATGGAGCAGACCTCCTGGTACTTATCTCAACTATTCTTGGGTGTTCGTCTCCCATCCTGTTACTTTATATTCCCCAGATGAGTGCAGTCTTTCTATGTCTGTGCCTCTCTTTCTCACTCATTTCACTTAGCATGATACTTTCCATGTAGAACCACTTGTATGTAAATTTCATGACTTCATCTTTTCTAACAGCTGCATAGTATTCCATTGTGTAGATGTACCAAAGTTTCTTTAACCAGTCATCTGTTCTCGGGCACTCAGGTTTTTTTTTTTTTTCTAAATTTTGGCTATTGTGAACAGTGCAACATTGAACATACAAGTGCAGATGTCATTTCGACTGTGCTTTTTTGCCTCTCCGGGATATATTCCCAGGACTGGTATTGCTGGGTCAAATAGGAGCTCAATTTCTAATTTGTTGAGAATCATCTATACTGTTTTCCAAAAGGGCTGAACCAGTCGGCAATCCCACCAGCAGTGAAGGAGGGTCCCTTTCTTGCCAAATCCGTGCCAACACTGGTTGCTTTGGTTGTTTGGGATGTGGGCCAGTCACTGTGGTGTGAGATGATATCTCATTGTTGTTTTGATCTGCATCTCCCTGATGATTAGTGATGTAGAGCATTTTCTCATGTGCCTTTTAGCCATTCAGATAAACATTATAGAAATGATTTTGGTACTTGTTCATTTGCTATAGTTTTAGTGTCTATGATTAATTCTTTAATCATAATAAATATCACCATGTCTTCCAAACCATTATCTTAAATAGCACTTTTCTTATATAAAAAGGAAAAATCTTTTAATATAATTCAACAAGCATCAGGTTAAAATAACTTAGAAATTCAGGAATAGAAGAAAACTTTTATATCTTGGTAAGAACTTTTTAAAGGCTTGGAGAAGAATTCTTTCTTGATAAAGAGATATTGGATGTATTCCCTTTATACTAAAAACCAAGGCAAGGACACTGAACACATTTAATATGTGTTGAAGACCCATATTAGTTCTGTAGGACAAAAGGAAAACAATTTAAGGTATAAAGACTAAGAAAGGACATAATGATGCTGATCATTGATAGACTTATAGTTGGCATTTTTAAAAAATAATTAAGGAAAACAAATGAAGTGGACATATGAAAAATATAGAACAGTTATTGGAGAAATAGTGCAGGAGGTAAGGTGCTTACCTTGCATATGGCTGAACCTAGTTCGATCCCCACCAACACAGATGGTACTCCAAGCTCCACTGGATCTGACATCTGAGCACAGAGCCATGAGTAAGCCTGGGAAACACTGGGTATGGCACCTCTCCCCCAAATAAAACTTTCATAATACATTAATAAAATATAAAAACACTGTGTTTATAAATATTAGCTGAACTTTATTTTAAAATAGATATATCTAAAATAGCATTGGAAATCTCTCATTTCCTAGGCAATTAGTGCACCGGATTTTGTGCAGAGCTTGTCTAAGAAGAATTTTATAAGTCCTTTAAGATTACTTAAATTGAAGTGTAATTAGGAAAACAGATTGAAAGATCTGTTATCATCAAGATTTTAATTATTCATGATCTTTACTGTAGACTTAATGCATTTCAGTAACATTAAACTAAAAAAAAATCTCAGTATATACTGTAGAGAAACTTGAGATGTTGTTTCTAAAATGTATGTCAAAAAATAGCAAATAACAAAAAGCTCAAAATATGTAATAAAGTAGGAAGATTTTCCCTTACCCATATCAAGAAAATATTATGAAGTTTTAGTAATTATGACACCGTGGATTATAGCGTTGCTTCTTTGACAAAGGAGAAAGCACAGGAAAAGATAAACAAACTTATTGATACTTGATACATTATAAAGCTACATTTTAATAAACATTGCCGAACCATTGATTTCTATGTGGAAAAGAATAAAATTGCATCCCTATTCCTATTGCTCACAAGATAATTTACAGATGGTTAAAAAAACTTATATATGAAATGCAAAATTTTAAAGCATTTGGAAGAAACTTTAGGAACATTTTGCTTTGACTTTGGAATAAAGAAAAGAACTTTTTTAATCCCTATTTTATTTACAGGAAAGGCTTTTTTCCCCTTGGGTCACACATTGCAGCACTCACGGTTTACTCCTGGGTCTGTGCTCAGGATCACTTCTGGTGGCCTTGGGGCACTCTATCAAGTGTCAGGAATCTTACTTGGGTTTTCTATGTGGAAGGAAAATACCCTACCTGCTGTACTATCACACCAGTCCCTGAAAACCTTCTTAAATAAACAAGAACCTAAATATTAAAGAGAAATACTAGCAAATTTGCCTGCATTGAAATTAAGAACTCCTGTATTTCAAAACTACAATCAAAAAGTGATATGAGCATTTAATTGAACCTAATATAGGTAATATGTACATATACAAATATATTTAAAAAAGAAAAATAACTGAAATAAATGGCAAAATCATATATTATCTAGAATCGTAGCTATGAATTACCAATAAACATGAGAAAGTACCTCGCTCAATAGTAACCAGGAAAATGCCAAAGTTTTCCCACAGCAAAGTGTTATTCTCCATCTACAAAAATGACAAAAAAAAAAAGGTTTGTATATCTCATCTGTTTTTTTAAAGAACCAGCTTCTGGTTTCATTAATTTTTTTTGTATAGCTTTCTTAGTTTCTGTATCATTGATTTCTGTTCTGGTTTTTCCTTCTGCTGGTCTTTGGATTCAATCGTTGTTGGTTTTCCATATATTTAGATGTGCATTTTGGTGGCTGATTTTATCTTTTTCTTTCTTCCTAATGTAGGCCTGTACTGCTTGAGTTTCCCTCTAAGTATGGCTTTTGCTGTGTCCCACAGGTTTTGATAACTTGTTTTAATATCTTAAATTCCAAAGAATTTTTAATCTGTTCCTTGACTTCTTCTCTGATCCACTTGTCATATAGTAAATTTCACATTGCTTCTACAACTTGCCCTCAATAAAGCTTTATATTTTACATTTAAAACTCCAATTTCCTAGGACAAACTCTCAAGTACATGCTCAGCACATTTTGAACAAAAATTCTGAGAGCTTAAAATGGAGTAAAGACAATCTCTTCAACAAATGATGATTGCAAAACTGGATAATCCTGTGTAAAAAAAATTAAAACTGAATCTATATCTCACAACTTACACAAAAGTCAATTCATAGTGGATCAAAGACCTTGAGATCAGACCAGAATCTATGAAATATACTGAGGAAAATATAGGCAGAACAGCAATATCTGGACCTTGAATGTGTCTTCAGTAAAGGCAACAGAATCAAAATTAAACAAATAGGATTACGTCAAATTAAAGAGTTTCTCCATGGCAAAAGAAACACTGACTTAAAGGACAGCTAACTGAACTGGAGAAAGTATTTCCGTCAACCCCTCAGATAAAGGAGTGAGATTCAGAATATATAAAGTACTCACAAATATCAGCAAAAAATAAAGCCATTAACCCCATCAAAAAATGGAGAGAGGAAACAAAAAGGACTTCTCTGAGGAAGATCAACAGATGGCCAACAAGCACATTAAACAATATTCACCATCACTTATTATCATTAGGGGAACTCAAATCAAAACGACAATGAGAAACTATCTAAACCAGTGAGAATGGCATATTATCAAAAACAATGGGAACAATCAGTGTAGGCAGGAATGTGGTGAAAAAGGAACTCATATCCACTTTTGTGGCAACAGTGTTTCTGTTCAACTTCTATGGAAAACGGTATAAAGTTCTCAGTAAACTTAACATTGAGCTATCCTCTGACCCATCAATTTCACCTTTGGGTAACTACCCCCAGGACAGAAAAAACATTCATTCGAAAGTATTATTCATTGCAGCACTCAGTATAATAACTAAGATTTGGAATTAATCTTGATGCCCAACAACAGATCGGTGGAATGTGAAAATGTGGATATATACACCATGGGATACTTTGCAGCTTAAGGAATAATGAAATCATGCAATTTGCTGAAACATGGGTGGAACAAGAAGATATCATGTTAAATGATGTAAGCCAGAAGAACAGAAAGAGGATGATATCACTTATATGTGGTGTTTAGATCGTGACGTATTCGATATGCCAAACACAGTAACAACAAGTCTCATGATGGAGACGTTACTGGGTTGCTCGAGCAAATCAATGAACAACGGGAGGACCGTGACCGTGACCATGAGAATAATTGAATGAGGAAATTACAATGGATAAAGAGGGGGAAGTTGGTTGCTTAGAATGATCCTTGGCCTCAGAATATAGAAAGGAGAAGGAAAGAAATCTAACGAAGGTGAAAGGGAAAAGAGATAGATGATAAACAACAGGGGTAGGGAACAAGGGGACCCAGGTACACCGGTAGTGTTAAGGAATTATAGAGCTAAATATCCAAACCACAGACTTAGCAACACTGAAATTGCAACACCCAAACTTTAATAACCAAACTTAAATTTAAAGGTGCCTGTCAAGATGGCAGGCTGGAGTTGGGGCTGGGGCTGGGGCTTGGGTGGGAATCATAGGAGAGGGAATATCGGATCACGGTGGAAGGAAGTTGACACTGGTGGTGTGACTGATAATGGAACACTGTACATAAATGACTCAACTATGACTAACTTTGTAATTCCCGGTGCTTTAATAAAATACAGTTTTGAAAGAGAAAAAAATAGAATTTGGAAATACCAAATATTTGCAATAATATGGATCACGATCATGATCACGATCATCCTGTTGTTCGTCGATTGCCTCGAGCAGGCACCAGTAATGTCTCCTTCCTCCTAGCGCTGAGATTCTAAAAAGTGCCACATTCAAGGCTCTTTCAGGGTTAGGAGAATGAGACCCATCATTATTACTGGTACTCGGCATATTGGGTATGCCCCGGGGAGTTTGCCAGACTTTGCTGTGTGGGCAGGTTACATTCAGTAGCCTGCCAGGTTGTCCAAAGCAAGAATGAGATAATAAGATGCTGTGCGGCTTCAAATGCAGCTGCGCGCTTCTGGGAGCAGGATTTTTACACATATAATATGCATAAATGTGTGTTAGTGCTGGTGGGGATGTATATGATTAATATTCTTTGCTAAAAAATTGGATTTTTTTATAAAACAAATGTCCAGATGACTTGCTGTCCAGTAAGTCTATGTTTTGGCATAAATACATCTCCCCAAACCCAGAGAAACTTTTTTACATAGGTTCTCCATGATAAAAGTAAGAATGTTCACAGAAGTATTTTTTGCAATAGTATAAGCTAAAATCAACCCAGTTTCCGTGTTTAGTAAGATGAAATTAGGTCACATTGACACATTAGAATAAAATAAGCAACTTATACCAAGACTAAATATATTGCAAATCAGTCCGTTAAAAAAACAGAAGCACACACAATTAAAAGCTACATATTTTAAACAATACATTTATTTTTAGATGTATGATTTTTAAAAAGTCTCTGTAATAAACAAGGGAATGATAAATAAAATATTCAAGATAATTTTTTTCACTGAGATAGACAATGGGCTGGGAGAGCAAAGTATACTATTAGTGTAGGATAACAATTGATTTGTCCTTTCTCCCTTGCCACAAGGGAGCTTAGGTTTGTCAGGTTACACCCATCACAGTGCTCCCGAGTACTTTTATTCCTTTGTTTATCTGTAACCACTTCTCTATGCTCTCTTTCCCAACCAGTTAATCAGCTTTTCCAGCATTTAGACTCTGTGAATTTGTAAGGTCAGATCCTTGTAGGACACTGAAATTGTATCATACGCTAATATTGCCTTTCTCCTCTCCTTATATCTTTTGAATAGTTTGCTTTATTTTATTTTTTTATTAAAAAAATTTTTAATAGTGAGACATCATGAGGTACAGTTGCAGACTTACACATTTTTGTGCTTGGGTTTCAATTATACGATGATCAAATATCCATCCCTCCACCAGTGCCCATTTCCCACCACCATGGATCCCAGTATCCCTCCCACCCCCCATCCCCTCCTTAAAGCAATCTTCTTTTTGATAGATACAGGAAGACAGTTAATATTATGCTTTTGTAACTTTGGATTTACCTGGCTTTGAATACTATTCACGGACATCTGCCCTCTTGACTTAAGCCTCAGCTGCCCTTAGTTCCTAGCACCCCAGAAGCAGGGTCCAGATGAGGGACTGAATGGACCCAGAGCAAGCTGTGGGCTACCCTGTCATCGAAATGGACCAGGTCAAAGTGCCACGATTCTTAACTGTAAGTTAAGAGCTTGATCATGGACAAATGCTGTCATGATCTAAAACTAATGACGAGACTAAGACTCTGCTAGGGATAGGAAAGACTATCTGGCCTGAGCACTGTAGTCTGAGATAGAGATGACCTCAGGAGAGCAATTCCATAAGCTTAATGTATCCCTTACTGTATCTATACAAAATGATTATTATTATGAATGTTCATATGTTTGTTGGACAAGAGAGGAGAAACACACCCATGGGACTCTGCTCGTGGGTGGCTCCTGCTGCTGAGTGAGTATTTGTCCTAAAAGAAGTATCCCCTGAGGGAAAGAACTTGACCCCTATTGATTGTGATCACACCTATGTGTAAGCCCCAACCCCTCATGACGGGGGCGGGGGGAGGGGGGATTTAACTGGACTGTAAGAGTGGATTGGGGGGTCCAGATTCAGATTCCTGAGCCAGAAGGAGGATGAAGGGGGATCAAGAAGGAGAATGAAGTAGCATGGGGGAGGAAGAAGCAGGAAAATCAGAGGAGAATAGAGAAAGGAATGGAATAAACTGCAACTGACACCAACAAGCCTGGCCCTCTTTTCTTTCCTTTGCCTGCCCATCACCATCGACCTCCCTGGAGTGGGAGAAACGGCCTGAGACTACTGAACTCAGTCAGCCGGGAGCGATAAACCGCTACTGTTTTTTTGAGTTTACACAATTAGCAAGCAGATGTAATAATCTTGCAAAAATTCTGATACCTAGTGAGAAAACTTAGAGGAATTTTAGTACTATGTATTCACGTATCATATATAAGTAAAATTTAAAAGTCAGATCTTTTGTTTGTTTGGAGGCTACACCCAGCAGTGCTTGGGGCTCACTCATGGCTCTGTGCTCAGGGATCATTTCGGAAAGTGCTTGGGGGTCCATATGAGGGGTAGAAGATTGAATCCAGGTCAGCTGCATGCATACCACAAATGCCTTACTCCCTAAACTATTTCTCCAGCCCCAAGGTTAGCTCTTATAACTGTCACTGTCTGTCACTGTCTTCCCGTTGTTCATCGATTTGCTCGAGCGGGCCCAGTAACGTCTCCATCGTGAGACTTTGTTGTTACTGTGTTTGGCATATTGAATACATCACGAGAAGCTTGCCAGGCTTTGCCGTGCGGGCGAGATACTTTCGGTAGCTTGCGGGGCTCTCCGAGAGGGGCGGAGGAATCGAACTCGGGTTGGCCATGTTGGCTGCGTGCAAGGCAAACACTCTACCCACTGTGCTATCGCTCCAGCCCCATAAAAATATATATAATAATAATACTCAGATAATTCTAAATTATTTTTTTATTAAAAATGAAGACATTAAAAAGAAAGAGAAGAAATGAACTATCAAGTTAACACACACACACACACACACACACACACACTTCTTTGAGAATTTGGCCCAGTCAAAGATTTTATTTGGGGGCTGGAGCAATAGCACAGCGGACAGGGCGTTTGCCTTGCACGTGGCCGACCCATGTTCAATTCCCAGCATCCCATATGGTCCCCTGAGCACCAGCAGGGGTAATTCCTGAGCGCAGAGCCAGGAGTAACCCCTGTGCATTGCCGGGTGTGACCCAAAAAGCAAAACAAAACAAAACAAAAAAAAAAGATTTTATTTGTTGGTTTTGTTTTGGGGGCCACACTTGGCTGTGCTCAGAGTTTACTCCTGGCTCAGGGATCACTCTTGGTGCAAGGCTGGAATCAAACCTGCTTGGCCACATGTAAGGCAAGCGCCCTACATACGATATTATCTCTCTGTCCCAAAAAGACATTTTCAAATATCAAAAAAATTCTGAAAATGTATCACCCATGAGCTGAGTCTCTCTGGGGGTGGGAGGTGAGGGGGCAGAGAAATTGTCTAGGTAGTGCCAAAATCCAGCCAATTAGAGACAAAAAAAATAATTTAGCTCTTGGGAAGGCATTGTAAAGTATGTTAAACCCCTTCAATATAGAACTTAGAATAACCACTAGGAAGCCTATGATCACAAAACGGAAAGTAGCAATTTTAAACACTGATGAAACTAACAACAACATCAGTCAGTAGGAATGAGAGGGGAAGTAAAAGCATTTCTATTCCCCTATTTTTTTAAACCAGGTCATTTAATGATAATCAACAATTGAACTAGCAACCAATACCATATTCAAACATATTAATGAATTTCTGGTGCAATTGATGTGTTCAAAAAAAGTCTTTAAGTTTTAATTCTTTTCTAAAGGCTAATTTTTTTATTTTGGCACCAAGAGTTACAAAGTTATGTATAATTGAGTTTTGTTCATACAGTGTTCCAGCATCAATAACACCACTGACGTCAGCTTCCCTCCCCCAATGTCCCCAGGTCTCTTCCTACCCCCTCATTCTGTCTTCCTGACAGGAACATTTTTTTAAGTTAGATTGTTGTAGTTTGCATTTCCTGCTTACAGTGTTGTGGCTCCATGGTTTAGATATATACCTATACCACACATCTACACCACGGATGTGTCTGAAGTCCCTTACCCCGACCCTGTTACCTTTTGCACCTTTTCTTATTTCTTTCCTCAATTTCCTTTCTTCCCTGTTCATTTGATTTTCATAATATAGTATCAAGGATAATCTAGGCATTCTCTGCCTTTGAAGGGTCAAGTCCCTAATCCTGTTACTTCATATACCACAGATAAATGAGATTATTTGATATTTGTCTTTCTTATTCTGAATAATTTAACTTAACATGAGATCCTCCTATTCTTGATTACTTGATCACTTGACAGACCATTACTCATCGATTTGCTTGAGCGGGTGCCAGTAACGTCTCCATTCCTCCCTGTTGCGTGCTAGTGTAGCCCGATGATGTCTGCTCATTTTAGAAAAACGAACAGCCTCAAACTGATCATTCAGGGTCTTGATGAAGAAGTCTGACCATCTTGTAGGTAGGCAGCCACGTGGTCTTTTGACGTCTTTTGATGATGCTGGCAGTGAGCCACATCTATTCAAGTGTAATCATCCGATTCGGGTGGTTAGGCATTCGAATGAATCAATGCTCATGGCCAAGTTTGTGTTGACAAGGACACCAACACCTCCGACACCTCTTTTGTCGCATGTTCCAAGTAACAGTTCTCCAGTGTTGAAAACAGCGTGATGTAATTGATAGCTTCTGGTCTCAGTCAAACCAATGATGTTGCACTTGATCTTTTGTGCTTGCACTATCAGGTCCTCGATGGATGCATCTGTTGCCAGCATACGTGCATTGAAAGTACAAACATTCATTTTAGTCTTTCTTCGTTTTGGCAGCCTAGTTCGGCCTGGAGATTTTTATCAACCTCTCCTTCCTCATCCTTCTTAACGCTGCCGTATTGGTGGCTCTTCGGGGATGGGGGAATGAGACTCATTGTAATGCGACAAATCATAAGACACTTAATACCCATCTTCATGATTGCCGCACTATATTTGATAGGGTTTAAATTTGAACTAAAGGAACACCTACAAGGGTGATTAGAGGTCGCCCTAAAAGCCGATATCCCACTTGGAGAGCCTGGCAAGCTACCGAGAGTATCCAGCCAGCACGGCAGAGCTTGGCAAGCTATCTGTGGAGACTGGCAAGCAATCCGTGGCATATTTGATATGTCAAAACCAGTAAATACACGGTCACGGTCACGGTCCTCCCATTGTTCATCGATTTTCTCTAGTGGGCCCAGTAACATCTCCATCGTGAGACTTGTTACTGTGTTTGGCATATCAAATACATCACGGGTAGCTTGCCAGGCTTTGCCATCTGGGCGAGATACTCTCAGTAGCTTGCCAGGCTCTCTGAGTGGGGCAGAGGAACGGAACCAGGTGGACCACGTTGGCTGTGTGCAAGGAAAACACTCTACCCGCTGTGCTATCACTCCAGCCCCAGTAAATACAATGGATCTCATTCCCTTGACCCTCCTATTCTATCCAAATTGAATTCCATCCATATGTATGTGTATATCACAACTTCATTATCTAGCCAAGTGCCCAATGACAGATGAGAGGATCATGAAAGTGCAATTTCTTTTTCAAAAGAGTTTAGTGGGTCATCCCCTCTCGGACAGCCCGGCAAGCTACCGAGAGTATTCGATATGCCAAACACAGTAACAACAAAGTCTCCAATGGAGACATTACTGGGCCCGCTGGAGCAAATCGATGATCAACGGGAGGGCCTTTACCTTTTTTTAGTGGGTCATGATTTATATACAAAAAACCCATACAAATTTAATATTAATGGCACCACAAATCTGGGGGACAATATGACAGACTAATGTAATTTATATTCTTTGGAGACACTACAGGTATCAATCTGTATCTTTTAATAAACATCACTCGAAATTTTGTACAGGTCATTCCATGTAGTGATTAGATTCCATTTGTTCCACATTTGACTGAACTTGAGAGGTCACAAGATGAGACCCAGGACTACAAACATGCCAGGCACGTCCCCTCCTAGGTGAGCCATATACCTGGTTCTTATTTTTTTCTTTAAAAATTATCACTGACCGAACATAATGACCTCTCAGTGTCTGTATTGCAAACCATAATGCCCAAAAGTAAAAAGACAGAATGGGGAATATTGTCTTCCATGGAGGCGGAAGTATACTGAGGAGATTGGTGGTGGGCAATGTGCACTGATGGAGGGATGGGTGTTTGATCACTGTGTGGTTGTAACCCAAACATAAAAGCTTGTAACTTTATTGCAGTGATTCAATAAAATTGAAAAATAAAGAAGTAACATTTGTTTGCAGTTTCTCAGTTTAAAGGATCTTACAGAAGCACTTTGTACAGTAAAGAAAAATCTTTGCAAAAATTAGCAATTTATATTGCCTTTGGTCATTTTATTTTTATTCTGTTATAGAAAATTAATTACTTCTTATTTTAAAAATATGTGAAACATCACTCCATTTTTATCAACCAATTCTCTATACGTATATAAATGTATATATATTATGTATATACAAAAATAGCCCCTGTGATTTACTCTATGTACATTTTCACCTAGTAACATTAGTTATTAATTATTTCTAGTGTTTCTTTTTGTGACGAAAGTTCCTTTCTGTTTAAAACCTTTTAAACATATTTTCTGAATTCTGTTCAAATTATTTACGGTATAAGTTTCTTTTTAAAAAAGTATAGCAAATAAGTATGGTCCTAATTATAATTTTTTGGAGGACACACTAACAGTGCTCAAGGCTTATTCCTGACTCTGCACACCTAGCAGGATCAGGAGACCAAATGGGGTACCAGGGATCAAACCCAGATCTGCTGAGTGCAAAACAAAAACCCTGATCATTATACATCTCCTATATGCTAATATTTTCTTATCAAATGGAGAGACAAGTTACTTAAGAATCTTTCACCACGGTGTGTTACTTTAGTGTAGAAAAGCATAAGATTAAAATATCCTCAAAAGAAAGAACTGTATATGAATACCTATGTCCTTTATAACACAATGAGAAAAGCAAATACTCAATAGCACTGCAGCACTGTCCTGTTGTTGTTCATCAATTTGCTTAAGCGGGTACCAGTATCGTCTCACAACAAATTGTGAGACTTGTTGTTACTGTTTTTGGCATATCGAATACATCAAGGTGAGCTTGCCAGGCTTTGCCGTGCAGGCAAGATACTCCCGGTAGCTTGCCAGGCTCTCCAAGAGGGTCAGAGGAATCGAACCCGGGTCAGCTGCATGCAAAGCAAACACCCTACTCGCTGTGTATCGCTTGAGCCCAAATACTCAATATATGTTCAAAATTCTACATTAATGTTTGATTTTTTCCTTTATATATAAGAAGAGTGAGAGATAAAATGACCACAAGAAATAATCATTTTAGTAGTTGAAATTGAATAATATTCCCCTCAAAAGAGATTCCCATTAAATTTTATATGCTGATGTCTTGAAAAGCATGACTTCAATTTCCTTGCAATTTAGCACTAAATTTTCAGACAAATTGTCTTTTGTGTTAATTATCTTTTTGGATCTACGCTAAAGCAATTATTTGATTGTTGATTTATTAAAAATATTTATTAACACCTGCTATGTATAAATAACTTTTGTATTGTGTATTCAGCAATAAACCAAAGAAATCTTTTTTGGGGGGTGGGGTTACACCCAGCGATGCTCAGGAGTTTCTCTTGGCTCTGCACTCAGGAGTTACTTCTGGCAGTGCTCAGGGGACCATATGAGATGCGGGGGATTAAACGAAGGTCAGCCGCGTGCAAGCAAACACCCTACCTGCTGTACTATCTATCACTCTGGCCCGCAAGCCAAAGAAATCTTAGAGAGCTTGCTCTTAGTAAAAAAAAAAAGAAAAAACCACACTGGAAAGCAGTAAGCAAATGTACAACTTTTCTTTTAGTGAAAATGCTATTAAAATAATACAGACAGGAGTAAGGAAAAAGTGGTCAGATTTGGGACATTGGATGATCACAAAGTCCTATCTGACAAGGTCAAATTTTACCAGAGACATGAGTGATCTAAAGGAATGAGGCATAAGTATTTTTCTGAGGATTCTTCTAGACAAAAGGCTGGTCAAGTAAAAAGGTTGATCACAGTTGTCCTGAGCAACAGAATAAATGGCAGGGTCACTAATGAAATGGTAATAGGCATAGCAGAATGACTAGGACAGGAATGTATGGGAAATGAATCGCTTCATTTTAAGGGAGAGAAATGAACAGATGTCTCAGAGGAAGACAAGTAGATAGACAATAGGCACATGAAAAATTTCTCAGTCTCACTTATCATTTAGGAAATACAAATCAAGAAGACAGTGAGATAGCATGTCACACCAGTGATAATGGCACATATCAAAAATAGTAGGTAAAATCTCTGCTGGTGGAGATATGGCGAAAAAAGAACTCTCATTCACTGCTGGTGGGAATGTCTGGCTCAACTCTTGTGGAAAACAGTGTGAAAGATCCTCAATAAAGTTAGAGTTGAGTTGCCATGTGACATAGTAATTTCACATTTGGACACCTACCAATAGGGCAGTCATTCAAGAGGATATATGTATATCATTATTTATTGCTCTACTTCTCACAATAGCTGAAGTTTGGAATCAATCTACATGACCAACAACAGAAGAATGGAAGATGAAGATATGATTATATACACAATGGGATACTATGCAACTGCAATGAATGATGGCTCATGCAATTTGCAGCAACCTGGTTGAAACTGGAGGATATTACGTTGAAGGAAGTCAAACAGAAAAGGAAAGACAAACACAGAATCTCAATTATCTTGGTATATAGAATCACTTATCACTTAATCACTTAACTTCCCATTAGTCATCGATTTGCTCGAGCGGGCACCAGTAAACGTCTCCATTTGTCCCTGTCTTGTGCTAGTGTAGCCCAATGGCATCTGTTCGCTCTGGGAATATGAAGAGCCTCAAACCAATCGTTCATTATCTTGATGAAGAGGTCTGACCATCTGGTAGGTGGGCAGCCATGCAGTCTTTTGACATCCCGTGGAATCCAGTCGGTGACAGCTCTAGTCCAGCGGTCATCTTTAAATCTCATTACGTGACCAGCCCATCTGATTTTTGACACCTTGGCAAATGAGACAGCGTCCCTGATTCTTGATCTTCGATGGATGTCGGAACTCCGGATTCTTTCTCTCATTTGAGTGAAACGTGATATTCCAAGCATAGCTCTTTCAATTCTTCTTTGGGAGAAAGAATTTATTTTTTTATTAATGCAGTAAAGGGGGGATGTCTAGATCACCCTTGACCCCAGTACTTAAGGAGAAGATCAGAGAAGGAAAGAAATCAAGGAGAAAAGGATGATGAGAATGGGAAGTAATATGGGAACAGGTGTCAGGCTTGGATTATACCAGTGATGTGGGAGTATGGTATAGGAGTATATCCATAGCACAAACTAAACAACTCTGAAAAGATGAGATCTAAGCTGCAACTACAGAACTTTGTAAAGTGCTTGTAAAGGTGACAGGCAAGGGTGGGAGGGGTGGTGGGTGGAGGTGCAAGGATGATGTATGGGAGCTCTGATGGAGGGAAATTGACATTGGTGGTGGGATTCATGTTGGACTACTATATGCCTAAAACTCAACTATCAATCACTTTGTAAATCAGTTTTCCTTTTTTATCTTTCCATTAAAATATATTTAAAAAACATCATTTCTATAAAAGAAGAGAAAGTCCTATCCAAAAGTTAAATTTATCCAAAATTATTTGCAGACATTTATTTTTCAATAGCAACTGTGATGTTTCAATTTTACCAGGTGAAAATGAAATTAGTAACAGTAAAAGAAACAATGAGTTTCATTTAAAATTTTCGGTTTGAGATGTTCTTTATTTTTTATTGTATCACCGTGAGATAGTTACGAAGTTTTCATGACTGAGTTTCAGTCATACAATGATTGAATACCCATTCCTCCACCTGTGTACATTTTTCCACCACTAATGACCCCAGTATCCCTGCCACCACTCCACCTTACCCCACCCCCTATCTCTATGGCAGACAGTTTTCTTTTCTCTCTCTACTTTTATGCATTGAAACTAAAGGGCAGAATAAAAATTTTGGTGGATGAGTCTAGAAGCCAGAGCTTATGCTGGGTAAATAATACAATTTGTGGAACTATAGGCAAAAATGTCAGATATAATTAAATTAAAAATATTTATAAACCTATATTTTGACATTATAGGAACATTTTTTATTTCTAAGCAATTTATTTTTTCAGTTTGCATACAAAAAAGAAAATCTTCTAGTTTACAATCATGATTTAGTTATCTCTCTACTGATCATTTGAAACAACAAGGCAGGAACTTATAATAAAGCTCTATGGATGCAGGTGAGATCCTTGGTCCCATTTTATCCCGTGCTTCCTGGCCTAGATGCACACATCAACCGATTGTACTCTGAGTTTTTCAAACACAAAGTTCATCTTTGTTGAAAAACCATTGTATCACTGGAATCAGTGCTTTAACAAGCAGGTGTGCTCCAAATGTGGACATTTAATGGAGACAGCATAACATAAAGGACATGCTGTCAATTAGTGAAATGGTGGTGGACACCATAGGAAGGCTTGCCAAGGCTCAGAGACAATGACCCCACACCTGAACTCTGCTATAGCAAGAGGTCCAGCTCCACATATTTAATGAGATCAAAAAAGCAATAGTAGTCAGCAAAGCCAGCAGTACCAAAGAAAAATTGAGTGCTGACATAAGAAAACTACAAGCAGAAATGCAGAGCATAGTAGGTGATTTCAAAAATTCAATAGAAGCTTTGAATAGCAGATTACAATGGCTGAGCAAAAGAAAAGGGAGCTCCAGGATGAGGTGAAGAAAAAAGAGACTGTGAAAAAAATCTGAAAATAAATGAACAACACACCAGAGAACTACAGAAAAAAATAAGAATCATTGAACTTCCTGAAGAATTGGAAAGTAAATTTGATGAAATAGCAATATTTAAAGAAATAGAAGAGAGAGATTTCCTAGACTTGAAGATAGAGGTACCAAGATCCAAGAAACCCAAAAGGTCCCAGTGAAAATAAACACAATTAGGAAAACTCCAAGACAATTTTTGGTGTACAATTTTTCATTGTACTCCAAATAAAAAGCTCAGGAGATACAGACAGAATTGTGAAATCAGCAAGACCAGTAAAGCAACTTACATATAAAAGAGACCCCATAAGTTTCACAACAGACCTATCAAATGAGACTCTGAACCAGAAGGAAATGGAGGGACATGGTACAAAAACTCAATGAAATGAACATCCCAACAAGAATCCTCTATTCAGGTAAACTGTTATTCATCTTTGAAAGAATGATACAAAGCTCCAAGCACAGGTAACAGCGTAGGGAATTCATAAGTCTTGAAGTCAGTTTCACAAGAAACAGTAAAGAAGCTTATTTAAAGGACAGGAGAAATTCTGCATGTGACACTGAGCTTGACACTCACTCATGACGCTTAGAGTTGCCCCCTACTAGATTAAGAATGGTATGTTTATGCCCGCACACATGCCCCAAGTGTCCTCTGGGACCCTGGGCTCTCCACCATCCCTGAGCCCCTTCCTGCTTGACCCCAACGCTGCACCCCATTTTCCCCAGTTTCCTCCCACTCCCAGGTCTGTACACCCCCCACCCCCGCAACTAGGTACCCGCAGGGGGGGGTGATCTATGCAGAAGTGGGTGTGGACTCTTGCAAAAGTGGGTGTGGCCTACTTAGAGTCCCAATGGAGGCTCATGCAGCCATGGGTAAATTACCTAAACTGAGCAATCTCGTGTAACATCTCAGTCCCCATACCACCACCACAACATGAAGAAACAACGCAAATCCCCACCATGAGGAGAGGACAATGAAAAGAGTCCAGAAGCCTCAATAGGTCTTATTGACATGCGGAGCTGTCTGATAAAGAATTCAGATATGAAATAATAAAGATGTTTAATGAACTTAAAGAAATAGTGACATAGCTATCCAGTAAGTTAAAGGAGGAAATGAAAGAAACAATCGAGAAAATACAGGAAGAAATGAGAGCAGAAATTGGAAAGCTACACACAGAAATGTACAAATAAAGGATTCGGTAAATGAAATAAAAAATTCAGTGTGTACCCTGAGCAGTAGAATGGCTGCAGATGAAGACAGAATCAGTGAGCTGGAAGATCAGCTGCAGGAAGCATACAGTCAACAATAAACAATGGCAAGAGACCTCAAAATAGCTCTAGAGCAAATCAGAGTCCTAGGGGATGATTCAAAGAGGAACAACATTAGAACCATCGGAGTACCAGCAGGTCAGGGAAACAATCCCAGTGAAAAAGCCTCGGTTAAAGAAATAATTGCTGAAAAGTTCCCAGAGCTGGACAATGCAGGCATCCAGACTCAAGGAGTCAGAAGAGTGCCAGCTAAAAGAGACCCTAACAAACATACTCTAAGATACATCATAGTAAGAATCATGGATGCCATGGATAGAGACACAATACTGCAAGCAGCAAGGTCAAAGAAGGAAATCACATGCAAAGGAGCACCCCTTAGATTCACAGCAGACCTATCAGAGGAAACCCTCTAAGCCCAAAGGCAATGGTGGGATATAGTGAAAAAAGTCACTGAAATGAATGCTTCACCAAGAATACTTTATCCGGCTAAACTCTCACTTAAACTTGAAGGAATGATATACTATTTTGTGGATAAACAACAACTCAGGAACTCCATAGACTCAAAATTAAACCTAAAAGAAGGGCTAAAGGGGCTACTGTAAGACAAGACAAACCCCTACAAGTACAACAAACCCTTACAGAAAAATGACACAAAACCCTATAACAATAATCTCTCTCACTGTCAATGGTCTAAATTAACCAATTAAGATACACAGAGTGGCAAAATGGACTCAGAGACAGAACCCAACATTCTGCTTCCTACAAGAAACACATCTGAACCATCAGAACAAACACAGACTCAAAGTCAAAGGATGGAAAACAACCCTGCAAGCAAACAACACCCTCAAAAAGCTGGAGTGACCTTACTAGTATTGGACAACATAGATTTCAGGTTTAAAAAGATTAGAAGGGACAGTGAAGGTCATTTTTTATTAATCAAGGGATATGTAAAGCAAAGAAATCACACTCCTAAACGTATATGCACCCAATGAGGGCCCAGCCAAATACCTACAACAACTGCTAACAGAAAAAAAAAAACCCGAGTGCCCAAGAACAGATGACTGGTTAAAGAAACTTTGGTACATCTACACAATGGAATACTATGCAGCTGTTAGAAAAGATGAAGTCATGAAATTTACATACAAGTGGTTCTACATGGAAAGTATCATGCTAAGTGAAATGAGCCAGAAAGAGAGTCACAGACATAGAAAGACTGCACTCATCTGGGGAATATAAAATAACAGGATGGGAGACAAACACCCAAGAATAGTTGAGATAAGTACCAGGAGGTCTGCTCCATTGCTTGGGGAAAAGGCACCTCAGATAGAGAAGGGAGCACCAAGTAATGATGTTTCTAGGATTTGCTCAGGATACAAGATGTGTGCTACAAATAGACTATAAGCAGAATTTGATGGCCACTCAATACCTCTATTGCAAACCACAACACCCTAAAGGAAAGAGAGAGCAAAAGGGAATGCCCTGCCACAGAGGCCGGGTGGGCTGCGAGGATGGGGTAGGGAGTGGGAGGTGGGAGGGCTACTAGGTTCATTGGTGGTGGAGAATGGGCACTGGTGGAGGGATGGGTTCTCAATCATTGTATAACTGAAACCCAAGCACGAATGTTTGTAAGTCTACAACTGTACCTCATGGTGTTTCACTAACAAAAAAAAATTTTAATTAAAAGAATGATATGTTTACTCCTAGCTTGCTAAGAGTTTTTTAATTTTTTTTAGTGCTCCTTACCATTGTCTTTCCTGACCCAAATCTACCTCAGGATTTCATGAACATCCAAGCAGTATGACACAATTATTTCAGAGTATCGGATATTCTAATGATTCTTGCTATCATTTCTATAGATCTCAGAAAGATGCAGGGATATATATCTCGAAATTTTTATTATAAATGTTAAATATAGGACACAAATATTAACTCATTTGAAATCCAGAGCTCATATGTTAAATTTGGTGTGTAATCTTTTGTACCAGGTATAGAAAAATGTAAAGATTTGTTAGTGTTGACTTAAACCCAAATGCCCCCATCCCACTGCCAGGGATAGTCTCACATGACTTTAGTTGTCCTAAAAACTTATATTCTTTGTTTGTTTCTCCTTGATGCTTGATCCACTTGTATTATTTCTCGTGTCCTCTGTACTGACCTAAACCAAAACCTTTCACTGGTTTCATATTTATTTCCACAAAGCATCTATTGGGTTTAGCAATTTTCCCAGTGATTTGATGAGAACATTTGAATTGAACCATGGGGTACTACATAGTTCTGGTCCTCTCACTTGGCTTTCACCTCCTCTCTTCCCCTTTTTCACCTCCAAAGTCAAAGAATGGTGTTCTTCATTGTATTCATAAGGTCTGTTCAAGCAGAGCTTGTGCATTTGTTCAATTGTAATCGTGCCATGCATATCTTGTACTTAAAGTTTCACAAAGTCTCTGTGGAATTTCATGTCCATTGGGTATAGTAATCATCATTTGTACATGGGACCCCAAAGAGCATATCTCATGTATCTCTTCTACTCACACATGCCTCCTGAATGCTTTGGACTTTACATACAGAGCACGAATTAAAAAACAACATATTAAGAATTTAAAAATTGCAAAAGTTTTATATTAAACTACATTGGTGAAACCCTTACAAATGTGACACCTTGTGTGTCTTCACAAATTGCATACCCCTGAGCCCATCTTCCAGTTATAAATTTTCAAGTTTCTGTTGCAATAGTCAATATCTTTATAATTAATATCTATTGAACCCTACTATGTGATACTAAGCCAGAAACATCCAACCACAGTCCTTCCCAAAGAACCGTGCAGTAAAATAGACATTTCTTATGCAAAACAACTGGAATTTAAATCTCCTTTCATTGCATACTCAGATTCTAATCCAGGATCAGGACATAAAAAGGAGTGTGCATTTTAATAAAACCTCATCATTAAAGGAAATGTAAATAAAAAGTAAAATAAGATACCACTTAATTTTCACAACAGCGAATCTATTTTCAAAAAATAGATATAGCAAATGTTGGCAGTTGTATGGATATGTCAAACACCTCACAAGAGGACAATTCAAAATGGTACTCACTCTGAAAGGAGTTTTGAAGTTTCTTAAAAGAGTAAACATTGAATTATCAGAGAAACCAGGAATTTTATTCCTGACATATACTCAAGAAAAGCAAAAATATATGTCAAGAATATATACTGTACACAAACATTGACAATATTGGTCATAATAGTCACATAATATATCTTTCAACTGATGAATAGATAAAATATGGTATGTCCATATAGTTGAATATAATTCAATAATAATAAAAGGAAATGAAGGCTCACCTCTCTCAGTTGCTACCATGTTGACTTATCCACCAACCCTTCTCTACCATTATACACAAATCCCTGAGGAGGAGCAAACTAAGCAGCTAAAAATTCATGGACACACTAGTCCCCACAGCCAAAACTCTGGTGCATCCTTTATAGGTGGTTGGACAAGGTACCTAAACTGCTGAAAGCCCAGAAGCTGCATCCACACCCCACCAGTGGAGTCACGGTGAGGGCTCAACTCCACCACTTCACTAATGCCCCAATCATAGATCCTGAAGTCTCTGAATCACGCGACCACATTTGCAGCAACATGGTACCTCCTAAATACTGAAATCCCAGCAGGATCACACCAAATTATATGGGAAAGTAGCATAGAAGCCAACTAAACCAAAATTGTTAACAAAAATAATAATGCAGAAGGCTCAGCTAGAAACAAACAGTACATTCTTAGATAAGGACTTAATAACCTCATGATAAGATATGACAATTTTCACATAAAATGATTTTAAAACTTATTTGTATTAATATTGAGGCTTTGTTATCTAATCAATTTCAACTCTAGAATTTTATCAACAGTTGTGGCTTTTGTCTATTATAAGATAAAATACTATTGGTCAAGAAAAGAAAATGGAATATTGGTGTATGCTACATTAGCATATCTTATAAGCAAATCTTATCATTCTTCATTATGCAAATCTAACAAACATAGAGATATTATCTCAAGTCAGTGAGAATGGCACATATCAAAACATCTGGAAACAATCAGTGTTGGCATGGTTGTAGTGAGAAACAAACCCTCATCCACTGTTGGTGAAACTGTTATCTGGTTCAGCTTCTGTGGAAAGAAATATTGGAGTTTCTCCAAAAACATAGAAATAGAACTCCCATATGACCCATCAGTGCCATTTCTTGGCATCTATCCTCCAAATACAAAAACATTAATTTTGAAAGACATATACTTAACTGGGCTGGAGTGATAGCACAGAGGGTAGGGTGTTTGCCTTGTAAGTGGCCAACATGGCCGACCCGAGTTCGATTCCTCTACCCCTCTCGGAGAGCCTGGCAAGCTACCGAGAGTATCTCGCCCACAAGGCAAAGCCTGGCAAGCTCCCCGTGACATATTCGATATGCCAAATACAGTAACAATTGTCACAGTGGAGATGTTCCTGGGCCTGCCCGAGGAAATCTATGAACAACGGGAGGACAGTGATAGTGATAGTGATATACTTAACTAACGTTCATTGCCACACTTGGCATAACAGCCAAGAAATGGAAACAATGTAAATGCCCAACTATGGATAAGTGGATCAAGAAGTTGTAGTCTATAGACATAATGGAATTCAATGCATCTCTAAGAAAAATTAAAATCATGCGATTTGTAGCAACATAGGTAGAACTACAAGTCTAGAGGATATCATGCTGAGGGACGTCTGACAGAAAGAAAGGAATAGGTACAGATTGATCTCATTCATATGTGGGACCTAAAGATAGGCAGCAAGGTAGCAACAAAGGACCAAAGGCAACAAAAAAGAGAGATTGTTCCTCATAACTGAATTGGGGGTGTTGAAATGGAGTTGCATTGGAGTCCTAAGGGAAAGGAGGTGGGTACACTGGTGCTGGATGTGGTGTTGGGATTATGTGCATGGGAAACCACACAACATCAATTAATAAAAATAAATATCTTTTTAAAAGAAACCTTTGTTAATAGTAGATTAATACCCAAGAATAGCCAAGAACAGTACCAGGAGGATTACTCCATAGCTTAGAGGGCAGCCGGGCATTCTAGGGGAAAGGGCAGCTCAGATAGAGAAGGGAGCACCAAATAAAGGGTGCTTGGAGGATCCTCCCAGGAGGGGAGATCCATGTTGAAAGTAGACTATGGACTGAACATGTTTGCCACTCAATGCCTCTTTTGCAGATCACAATACCCAAAAGGAGAGAGAGGACCAAAGGGAATGCCCTGCCACAGAGGCAGGGTGGAATGGGGGTGGGGAGTGGGGGGTGGGAGGGATACTGGGATCCATGGTGGTGGAAAATGGGCACTGGTGGAGGGATGGGTATTTGATCATTGTATAATCGAAACCCAAGCACAAAAATTTGTAAATCTACAACTGTACCTCATGGTGTTTCACTACTAAAATTTTTTTTTTAAAAAAGAAAGAAACCTTTGTTATATGAAATGACCCAGTTATAAAGTACCATATATTTTATTATTTCACTTGCGTGAAAAATCTCTGAAAAATTTATGGAAACAAAAAAAAACCAGATTCGTTATCACATGATGTTGAGGATATTGAATGTAAATAGAGAATGGCTACTAATGATGAAGGTTTCTTTAGATAACGATGATAATATTCTAGAATTGATTGTGTTGATGGTTGTGAAGCTCTGGCAATATGCTAAGAACTACTGAATCAGACACTTTAGATTAATGGAATATAAAGTACATGGATTATATCTCAGTAAACATTTAAATTAAAAATCATTTTTAGATGATTCTAATGACAGCAGATAAAAAGTTACACTTGAAAAATGTTACCTTAGGCTTTTAAAATGATATTTACTTAAAATAAAAATGAATAATTAGTAATCATAATGAACTTTATTAGTCTACTTACCACTTCTACCTTTCTGAGAAGAAAATGTAACACAAGACAAGTAAGGAAATATTTAGGATAAGACAGAATGTTATCTTCAGTCTGAAGTGACTCTTAAACCACCCAGATTCTTGGTGAAGAACAAAATAATGACAGCAGCAGTGAGGATTGAAATGAGCTCAAGAGGAGAATGGTTTTTTCTTTTTTGTAATAGAGGAAACATTAATGGTTTCTCTTCAGAGACTGTAAAGAGGAACTTTAATTTCTTCATGAAATAGCTTTTTGGGGCGGGGGAGGGCTGTTCTTAAGATGCCCTGTCTAGGTCTGGCCACCATGAGTGTCATTCATTTTCCTTTTTCTCTAAGTCATCTCCTTTTACTGGGACAGGATGAAAAGAAACAGAATGCACCTTGCAATTTCAGTAAAAGCAATTTTTATTCTGTTTTCATGTCTGCCAATGCCTAACGTTTTGCTTTTTCTCTGTAAAGCTTGCAGACATGGTAATTATTTAATTGTTTGAGTTCATTTGTCGTATGTAAGATGTGAGTTCTGTTAAAGCCGAAGCTGAACCCACAGAGAGAATAGGCAGAAGCTCTCTTTTCTCAAAGAGTGCATTTCCTTTTGAGAAATACACAGTACTCTCCTTACAGAATGGGCTGATCAGAATTAAAAAACACCATTCCCATCCTCTATTTATTAATTATAAGTTCTAAATATTATAACAATAGTAAACTTCAATACAATGTATACAAACACTTGCCTAAATATCTGTCTATATTTTCATAACTCACATAATAAAGAATAGAATTCTGTGTTGAGATTTCAGAAATCCCTTTTTAAATATCTAAGACAGGCACTATCATTTGAAAAACAGGGAAATATAGTTAAAAATAGGGAGAAATAGTGTTCATGATGGTAATACTTATCTGAAATAACTTTCAAATTTTCTGAGTTTACAACATATGCCACTAATCATGTCAAAATTTCACTGAAACAAAGGAAAACTAGATTTCAGTCCGGAGCACCTCCCAAACCACTATTCTCCAGTACCTTAAATTTTGTGTGGCCTTGTCTGTAATAATCACAAGATATTTTATAATAGTACCTCACTGCATTTCACTGAGTATTGTGTGCTATAAAAGGAAGGTTAAAAGAAAAAAAACTTTCTATTTTTTTTTAGAAATGACTAGAATTTGCCAACTTTTCAAACCCTCTTTCTGAAAGAAGGAGCATAGCAATGCCCCAAATAATTAATTCTTGTTAGGTCAATTCCATTTAGCTGTAGAGTTATTAATTTGTGGAAAATTCTTGGGTTTTCTCCAAGAAGCTGACCTAGAGAGCATAAGAGAGCTTATTGGGTAGAAGGGAGAAGTAATAGTGAAGTTAGCATAAGAAATTAATTGTCAACACATCTTTCTCAGGATCATGTTCAGCTAATTGATATAAATAAGAACAATTTTGAAGGCTTTGGGATTCTACATAGTTGAACATTATCAATATATTAGCTTGGGAGAAACTTTTCAATAAATCAAATAGGAATGACCTGAAGAGTGACTGATTTTAGGGAGCAACTCCCAAATTCTAGCAGTAGAAAAATAAGTTGCTATTTCCTTTGAAGAAGAATCAAGTGAATTAATTGCCTTTAAACTTTCTCTCTCTCTCTCTCTCTCTCTCTCTCTCTCTCTCTCTCTCTCTCTCTCTCTTTCTCTCTTTCTCTCTGTGTGTCTTTTTTCAGGAAAATTTACACAAATTTACTATTTAATTCTGGGGAAAATTCTATGTGAACAAATCGGAAGAAAATAGCAAGATTTCTACCCAAAGAAAGACAATAGTAAAAAGGGCCAGGAGGACCTGGGGAGAAAGCTTGCCACAAAGGGGAGAGGAACTGCACGTGGGACAGAGAAAGGACCACCATGACAATCACAGTTGGAAATATCACTCTGGACAAAAACTGAGTGCTGAAAGGAAGTAAAGTGATATGCATGATATCCTTTCAGAAGCAATATTGCAAACCATAGTGCCTAAAAGGAAAATATGAGAGAAAGAGAGGAAAAAGAAAATGTCTGCCACAGAAGCAAGTTGTGGAGGGGTGGATTGGTCAGGAAGCATAGATGGGAGGAAAATGGGACAGTAGTGGCAAGAAATGTACACGGTGAAGGGATGAGTACTGGAACATTGCATGACTGAAACTCAATAATGAACAGCTTTGCAACTGTATATCTCATATTGATTCAATTAAAAAATTTAATTAAAAAAAGAAATAGGAGGCTGGAGCAATAGCACAGTGGGTTAGGCATTGCACACGGCAGATCCGAGTTCAATTCCCAGCATCCCATGTGGTTCCCTGAGCACCGCCAGGAGTAATTCCTGAGTGCAAAGCTAGGAGTAACCCTTGTGCATCGCCAGGTGTGACCCAAAAAGCAAAAAAGTAAAATAACATAAGAAAATAGTCAGGTTGAATAAAAGACAGGCTTAGTATATTAAAGCAAGCTTAAAACAATATCACAGCATGTTCTCATCATCAAAAGAGTGAACATAGATTTCTAGAGTAAGAGAGTTTTGCCTTTGCATAGATTTTTACATTACTCTTTGCACCACACAAGGTCAGATTCAGAGTGATCGTCTTTCTCTTTTGAGGAGCCTTCAATTTTACTAATCATGACAAGAAATCTACTTCCTATGAAGTAAAACTAGAGTATTTAATACAAAAAAATGAGTCTTTAAGAACTAAAACTGCCTTATCTTCCTTTGAAGCTTCAGGCTCGAAGTAAAACTAGAGTATTTAATACAAAAAAAATGAGTCTTTAAGAACTAAAACTGCCTTATCTTCCTTTGAAGCTTCAGGCTCTTCAAATATGAAATAAAAGACTCTAAATCTAATGATAATGTCAATATCAGATCTACTAGCTTCATTTTCCTAGTTCACCTTAAATAACTTCACTTCCTATCTCATTCATTTGCTAGAGCACATTGTAAATGACATGATCTCAGAGATTTAAAAACGTACTCAGCAATTCCCTTTTGGCTGTTGTGACCACTGACATTACTGAACCTTGCTGAGATTCTAATGGGCTCTTGTGAAAAGTAGCAATGCAAGTATTTTGGTACAAGTGGATGAAATAATCCACATGCTTATCTTATCTACTTATTTGTATTCTCCTAAAACTAATGTTGATGTCCCAACCTACAGAACCTCAGAATGTAACATTGTTTGGAGGAATGGTGCACCCAGAGGTGATGCAGTTAAAATGAATCTATTAAAGCTGTAATCTGATTCAAACGGCTAATGCCCTTATAAGAAGACAAAGAGAGGTAGTGATGAGCTAAGACCTAAAAACTAAGACCATAAAAGTATTTGCAAGTAGTAATTAAACCACCGTGGTAGTGGAATAGAAAGAGACTCGCAGACCAACAGAACAGAGTTGATCTTCTGTCACAGACTCTCAAATATATGATCACTTAATCTTTGATAAAGAAGCAAGAACTATGAAATGGAACTAGGAAAGCCTCTTCAACAAGTTCTGGAAAAGCTGGACAACTAAATTCAAAAAAAATGAACTCAACCTCATGGTGTTTCACTAATAAAAAAATAAAAAATAAATAAACCCAGACCTCTTTCTAACGCCAGGTACTAAAGTGGATTAAATACCTCAATATCATACCTGAATTAAAAGGTACATGGAGGAAATTTAGGCAGAACCCTTTATGACATTGAAGATAAAAGCATCTTTAAGGATGATATACCACTGACCAAGCAAGTGGAAACAAACATAAACAAACGGGACTACATTGAACCAGAAGATTCTGCACCTCAAAAGAAGTACATGTTTATAAAACTTCCCTTGTTCCTCCCCACCCCTACAACACTGTTGAGCCAAGGAATAATTATAAAGAGTTAATTACAATCTAAAAAAAAAGAAAGGAAACAGTCACCAAAATACAAAGAGGGCCCATTGAATGGGAAAATTATTTACCCAATACCCATCAGATAAGTGGTTAATATCTAAGATATACAAGATATTAGTTCGATTGTACAATTAAAAAAGCCTACAATTTCATTAAAAAATGGACAGAAGAAATGAACAGAAACTTCCTCAAAAAACAAATACAAGTGGCCAAAAGGAGCAGAAAAAATGTTCCACACTGCTAATCATCAGGAAGATGCAAATCAAAACAAAATAAGATATCATATCACACCACTGGCACACATCAAAAAGAACAAGAGCAACCAGTGCTGGTGCAGATATGGGGAGAAAACAAAACACTGTCACACTGTCCTCCCGTTGTTCATCGATTTTGCTTGAGCGGGCCCAGTAATGTCTCCATTGTGAGACTTGTTCTTACTGTGTTTGGCATATTGAATACGTCACGGGGAGCTTGCCAGGTTTTGCCATGCAGGCAAGATACTCTCAGTAGCTTGCGGGGCTCTCTGAGAGGGGCAGAGGAATCAGTCCGGGCTTGGCCGGGCTGGCTGCATGCAAGGCAAACGCCCTACTACTGTGCTATCGCTCCAACCCATGGGGAGAAAGGGACTCTCTTTCATTGTTGGTGGGAATGCCGACTGGTTCAGCGTTTTTGGAAAACAATCTGGGCATTCTTTCAAAAACTAGAAATTGAGTTTCCAAATAATCCCACAATATCACTTCTGGGAATATATCCAGGGGGTGCAAAAAAGCACAGTAGAAATGACATCTGCACCTATATATTCATTGCAGCACTGTTCACAACAGTCAGAATCTGGAAACTTGAGTGCCCAAGAACAGATGACTAGTTAAAGAAATAATGGTACGTCTACACAATGTAGCCCCATGCAGCTGTTAGGAGAGATGAAGTCATGAACTTTGCTTATAAGTGGACGGACATGGAGAGTATCATGCTAAGTGAAATGAATCAGAAAGAGAGGAACAGACATAGAATAACTGCACTCATTCGTGTAATAGAAAATAATATGAGACTAATATCCAAGGACACTAGAGACAAAGGCCAGGAAAACCGCTCCACAGTTGGAAGCCTGCCCTCATGAGCTGTGGAAGAAGGCAGCTGGGATAGAAATAGAGAAGAGATCACTAAGAAAATGATGACTTCGGCACACACATCAGGATGGGGCATATGTGCTGAAAGTAGGTCAAGGACCAAAACACAATGGCCTCTCAGTATCTGTACTGCAAACCATAATGCCCCAAAGGAGAGAGAGAGTAAGAAGCAAATTGTCTGTCACAGAGGCAGAGGGAGTGGGGAAGGGATACTGGGGACAGCGGTGGTGGAAAATGTACACTGGGTGTTAGATCATTGTATGACTGAAACTCAAACGTGAAAGCTTTGTAATTGTATCTCACAGTGATTCAATAAATAAATAAATAAATAAATAAATAACTTTTTTAAAGGCGTATTTTCAAGACAAGGAGAGAGCCCTTAGAAAAATAAATACACGTCACCTGGCATCCGGAACTATGAGGCAATTTCTATTTAAGTCTGTGATTTTCAATCTCCTGTTTACGAACTAGTACCTGTCCACAGGTGTAAAAGGGATTGAAAAACTATGAATTCAAGTTATTCCATCTATTTTGTTATAGTAGCGCCAGAAAATTAGGCAATTTGCTGCAATAATGATACCACTGTCTATCTCCAAATAACCAGTTGCAGTTATGATCGATCATCAAATACTGACCAAAAGTGTTATTGTGAGGGTTCCCATAGAGAGAGAGGATAATAAACACTGACACAGGGTCCTTCAGAGAAGAGTCTCACGTTTCATTTTCTATGGGGAAATAAATATGGAATAATTGCTATAGCCTAGCATGGTTCATACTATAGTAGAAGCATATCTGTGCTTTTTGGGTCACACCTGGCGATTCACAGGGGATACTCCTGGCTCTGCATTCAGGAATTACCCCTGGCAGTGCTCAGGAGACCATATGGGATGCTGGGACTCGAACCTGGGTTGGCCGTGTGCAAGGCAAACGCCCTACCCGCTGTGCTATTGCTCCAGCCCCAGTAGTAGAAGCATATTTTACTTGTTTTACAAGATTCCACTCTTTCCAATGCAAGTTATATTTTGTTCTTAATTTAATCAAAATATCCAACATACTCTTATCAATCCCTTTCCCTTTCAAACCTACATGTGCCTGAAGTGACTCCGGCTCCCCTCCTTGGGGCTGCCTGAATTCTCATTTCTTTACCTTCTCTATTCAGATCTTTTCTTTGTAACTTTTAGACCCATCACTAGCTCAGTAACCAGTTTGTTGGAGTTATATATCTAGACCATTTCAATTGTTCTGAATAGCATCTGAACCTTTCTGTGAGCTCTTGCTAAGCAGTGGCTTTCTTGGCCCTTCAATTGCATCTGGTTTCCATGACAACACAAGCTTCCATTGATAATTTTAACTTCTGTAGCTCCGAATTCTAAGGTGGTTTCTTCCACCCTGTTCTTTCTGCATTACTCTACTTCAATGCCATATTTTACTGTGACTTGCTCTGTAATTTTCTGTGCATGATTCTAAGCTCCAGTTGTTTAGAATACGCAGGTGAGATTCTTTTTAAGCATAACATTAATTTTGTCTAGTATAGGTCATTTAGATTTCAGGCAACTGTCAGCAGACAGGCAGGGCATTATTGACTAAAATTATTCACTCCCCCACTTTTGCACACTGGAGCCACCACATTTCAAGAGTGATTTATGGGTATGAGACTATGTTCATTAAAGTTTGGAGTCATCTTCTATTCTAGGAAAGATCTGTCACAGTTAGGAAAAAACATCCATTTTCAGAACTTTATGATATCTCTTTAGGAAAATTATTGTGACCCTTTTTATTAAAAAAAGAATTATTGTGTATTTCAGTTGATTGATTCAACTTCCAGTTGACTTCAACTAAAAGTTGAATCAATCAACTAGAAAAGCAGAGTGACAGAATGGATCAAGAAACAAAGTTCAACTTTTTGCTGCCTACAAAAGACAAATCTTTGAAGAAAAATACAGTTTCAAAATTAAAGTAAATGGTAACTAAAAAAATATGAATAAAGGACTGGAGCAATAGTACAGTGGGTAGAGCACTTGCCTTGCATAGGAACAACTGAATTTGATCTCCAGGACCCACTATAGTCCCCTGAATTCACCAGAAGTGATCCCTGAACACAAAGCCAGGAGTAAGCTCTGAGCACAGGTGAGTGCACCCCCTAAATCTAATGACAAAGACAGCCTCCTGAATTGGAGACGATATTTGCACATCATTTGCCTATAAGAGGTTAATAACCAAGGTTATGGTCACAGTCATGGCCCTCCCGCTGTTCATAGATTTGCTTACGCATGCATCAGTAACGTCTCACAGCAAATTATGAGACTTGCTGTTACCATTTTTGGCATATTGAATATGTCACGGGTAGCTTACCAGGCTTTGCTGTGTGGGCGAGATACTCTCAGTAGCTTGCAGGGCTCCCTGAGAGGGGTGAAGGAATCAAACCCTGGTCGGCCATGTGCAAGGCAAATGCCCTACCTGCTGTGATATCACTCTAGACTAATAACCAAGGAAGGTATATTAAAATATATATAAATATATACATATATACAACTTAACAAAAGTAGCAATCAAACAAATGATCCAGTCAAAAATGGGTAAAATGTCTAAATAAAAATACTTAAAGAGGACATAAAAATGATTAATACACATATAGAATGTCCATAATCACTAATCATTAGGGAAATGCAAGTTAAGAACACAATGATATACCACCTCATACTTGTGAGAATGGCTTCCATCATTTGCAAAATAACAACAAGTGTTAAAGAGGATTTGAAGAGAAAGAATTTACCATGCACGGTAATATGGTAATGTAAATAAGTGCAACCATTTTTTGAAGGCTCTGTGGAGCTTTCGTAAGAAACTAAAATTCGAGCTACCATATGATCCAGCAATTCCACTTTGAAGTATCTTACCAAAGAATAGTAGAACATTAACACAAACACACACAGAATTATTTGAAATTAAGTCCAAAATGCTTCAGCAAAGAAATTTTTCTCCTCATTGTTTTTCTAATCTATAGTATTAATTCTTAATTATTTCTTAATCTGAGACATTGAGGATAATTTTAGCTTAATGGTTTCCCCAGGAGTCCTGCATGAATTCTATAGAATTGTTACAACTTGGCATTTTCACATGTATTTCATTGAAACAATATTCTTGCTGACATAGTACAAATTGAAAAATCAAGAAATTAACTTCACTGCTTTGCAGGGTAAATAAAGAAATCAGCAACTAAAAATAAATAACAACAAAGTCTTTGAAATATGTGCACATTGTCCAAAAAAAAAAAAAAAACCTCACAAGAGACTAAACTGCATTCTATCTAAATGATTTTTATAGCCTGCTATAAAAATCCGTGAAACACCATAAAGAAAAGGGGCTGGAAACTAAATCAAGATTGAAAAGAAAGGAGATGGTCCATGGAGGTCCTCTTTGGCACACATCAGCTTTCCCCAACTTTGATCTTCTTCAAGGTATTGTACTCCCTAATGGTGTTGCCACGCAAGGCCCTTCTCTTTCTTTTGTGTCCCTTCAAACTGTCCAGCATATTTCTCCAACTCTCTCTTTTGTCAGTGGTGGAGGTTGGTGTGACTTTTTTCTAAATCTTTGAAGTTCTCTTCATTAGCACTTTGGGTGAAGGAGTTTAGAAGATAGACATGAAAAATGAGAATTGAAGGGTTTGGGTTTTCAGGTGCATTTTTCTGAACACCTCACCTGACTGGCTATGTTCCACAACTATCCTGTTGGCGGTGAAAAGGACTTATCCAGCGTGCAGAAGCATTCATGCCTTTGCAGATGTACTCAAGAACAAGACAGTGGTTCTAGGAATTATTGTGGACTCTGAATGAAAAAGTAAACTACTCAGGAATGGACTTTTGTTTTCTGCATAAGTGAACTGAACTTCAAGTCAAAGCAACATAATGGGAGAATTTACCTACACAATTGAGTTGGCATGAGGGTGGCTGGGGGATTTATAAGGCAGGGTCCTTTGGGGGAGAGGAGAGTGGGTGTACAGTGGTGATGGATGTGGTATTGGAATCATGTGCATGAGAAACCATTATTAATAGTAATGCCAACCACAAAATCTCAATAAATAAAAAAATTAAGTTTTGCCTTATGTTAATATTGAGAACATGATTTTTTAAATGTGAATTATAAGGTATAAGGTTCTAAAGGTTAGAAAAAGACTTTTTCAATACGAGAAAATAAATGCTAACTAATGCCCTGATGTAACACATAGGAAACCATGATAATCTTCACTTGCCATTCAAACAAGTCTTTCTACTTTGGGGTTTGACCAAGTTTGGTCCCCAAGATTCTAAAGCAGACAAACATCTTTGCTGCTAGTTGCTTGTAATATGAGTCAGTGCTCTGATTTTTTTCTGCTAGAGACAAAATAAATTGTCATTGACTTTCCAACCAGGAGGCCAGCTGAATCCTTAAAAGGAGCAGAGAGATGACCCAAAGTGAGCATTTATTCATCTTAGGTCATGCTCCTTCCAAAATGCATGTTCTGACTTATAACAGTTAACTCCTTTGACTATCACTTTAAGTGAACTCAACTAGACAGGAAAAGAGAATTTGGAAGGAATATGCTTCAACAGCAAAAAATTCAGGAGTTGCTCTGTAAATTTCAAAGAGAACACAGATGCTCTGGTCCAGAGCATTACTTTGTTTTTTGCTACTGTTGCCTTGGTCCTTTGGAAGAGGATGCTTTGCTTAGACTGCATGTATATTAGTTCCCAAAAAGTTAAGTTTTCTCTTCATGCTGTATGAAAATAGAGAAATCTGCCTTGTTTTTGTAGCTACAAATTAAAAAATATTTGCAGCAAACCTCATCAGAACGATGTTAAATTATGCCTGCTGCTTCTAACCAGTAAAACTGGGTCTTACCTAATTCCCTGTCTGCTTCCATTTCTTTGCTTTTATTTTTTGTAGGTTTATGTTGAATCCCATATGTTATTGAAACATTTCTTTGTGGATTTATGTCTGAAGGATTCATAAGTATTGTGTGATCTAAAGTCAGAATACCAAAGATTCTCATACTATTTTTATTCACTCATAATTTTCTTTTGAGTTGAGTCTTTGAGTTTTGTTCAATTTTTACCCTCAAATTCTCAGTTAAGTCTATTAATCTCTTTTGGGTGTGAATAGATCTCCAATGAGAATTATAGTTCCCAACTTGAGAAGTAGTAAAGCCTTTAATGTTTCAGTAGCTACACAGCTGTCAGTAGTCCTAATAAATTTGTCAGATCCTATGGAAATGTTTGTTGTTGTATGTATATTGTTTTAGGATGCTGATAGCTATGCATATTGTTGTATGTATACTGTTATAAGTTGCAATATTGCTGTTTGGACACTGATTTCAGCTGAAGTTTTTTTTAATTCACTAACTTCAAACCACACCTTGAAGGTTTCATTATGATCTATTATGATTGTAGTAGGGCTGTATTAGACTGTCTTTTGAGCTCTGAGATTGACCTAGTGAATTTTTGTATCACATTATTGTTATACCTGTTCAGTTTTTCACTAAAAGTAGATCTCTCATTACTTATTCATTATTAAAGAAATGCAATAGTAAATGAACACACTTTTATCAACATCCATTGTTTTAATCAACCAGCATTCTAAGGGTCTTTTTTCCCCCGTGCTTTTGGTTGCTCTTCACTTTAACTCTGAACACCAGTGAAGCGAAACACAGGGTTTTCCAGGCCGAAACCATAACTCAGGGCCAGTTGCTCACATCTTCTATTCAGGAGACAACTCTACGAGAGATGAATGGTCCAGCAGAAGGACAATTACCACTGAACAAAGGAAAAGGAGGAACTAAAGAGTCGCTATTATGGTGGCATTAGATATATTAAACGAGGCGAGCTGTCCTCGCAGCATAGATCTTCCTTGGCATTTCTCTTTGTTGATTTATGATATGGTTGCTTTGAGTGTCTTTGTGGCCTCATATGCAGCCTTTCTTTCTTTCTTTCTTTCTTTCTTTCTTTCTTTCTTTCTTTCTTTCTTTCTTTCTTTCTTTCTTCTTTCTTTTTCCTTTCCTTTCTTTCTCTTTTTCCTTTTTTCTCCCTTCCTTCCCTTGCTTCTCTTCTTTCTCCCTTCCTTCCCTTGCTTCTCTTCTTTCTCCCTTCCTTCCCTTCTTTCTCTCTTTCCCTCTTCTCCTCCTCCCTCCCTCCCTCTCCTCCTTCCCCCTGTCCCCTCCCTCTCCTTCCTTCCTTCCTTCCTTCCTTCCTTCCTTCCTTCCTTCCTATAATCAAAGAAAACCAGCAAGGTTTCTATATGATGTACTATAGTTTCTATTTGATGTACTATAGTTTCTTTAAGCCAAGGTCTCTTCCAGTTGTCAGAAGGAGAAAAAAAGACTGGTAAATTTTGTCTAATATGACAATCATGCAAAGCAGTTAGATTAATGTCACCTTTATTTGAATACCACTCCTTAACCTATAACATTACACAATATTTTCAGTTATTGTTTGCAGCCATAAAAATAAGTAAATTTTGTACTATAATAATGTGCTTTTCCTTTAACTTTTCATTAAATAAAAGAGACATTTTAAAATGCACCATCCAAGAAGCATGCTGAAAGTAGACTATAGACCAAATATGATTGCCACTCAATGTTTCTTTTGCAAACCACAACACCCAAAAGAAGAGAGAGAACAGAGGGGAATGCCCTGCCACAGAGACAGGGTGGGATGGGGGGGGTTGGGGGGGGGAGGGATACTGGGATCCGTGGTGGTGGGAAATGGGCACTGGTGGAGGGATGGGTGTTTGATCATTGTATAATTGAAACCCAAGCACAAAAATGTGTAAGTCTGCAACTGTACCTCATGATGTCTCACTATTAAAAAAATTTTTAATAAAAATAAATAAATAAAATGCACCATCCTTCTCAGCAGCCTGATGGGGACTTAAGACTTCCTGATATCCCCAAATTACTGCTGTACCTCTGGCTGGACCCCAACAACAGCTGACCAAGTTTCCCAAGAAATTAAATGATCAAAAGTTAGGCATGTGGGAGCCACACCCATAAACCACCTTCAGCTTAGCTATACAAGTTTATATCTGCCTTGTTTCAGAGACCCATAAATAAATTTCAAAGAGAACAAAAGCCACAGTTAATGTTGGAACCTCACATGGCTGAACAGACCAGGTAAATCAGAGGGGTTGGGTTAGCCTGGTACTGACCCAAGCAGAGCCCCCGGCAGCCACTTCCTTCCACAGTCCAAAATTGCTGACATGCCCCTGGCCACACTCCACTGCCTCAAGACGGACCTCACTGAAATATAATTTGCTGAAAATTCAGGTATGCAGGTTGGTTTTGTGACTGATATCTCCATGCTTTCTCTGTGTCAGGATGGACTACCTCCCCCCAACTCCTTGTACTTCTGGAAGCCTAGTGACCACATCCACACCCCAAGGCTGCCACCCTGTTAAAAAGCTACTTCAGCCTTACCTTCCTGGTGAAAATATTGAACACTCTGAACAAACACAATAACCTCTTAGTACCTGTATTGCAAACCATAATGCATAAAAGAAAAAGGAGAGAGAGACAAAGAAGAAAGATGCCTGCCATTGAGGCAGGCTGGGGGTGAGGTGTGGTTCTTGGGGAATGGTGGAAGGGAAACAGGGAACATTGGTGGTGGGAAATATACACTGGTGGAAGGGATGGGTGTTAAATCATTATATGACTGAAACCCAATCATGAACAGCTTTGTAATGGTCTTTCACTGTCACTGTCTTCCCATTGTTCATCGATTTGCTCGAGTGGGCCCAGTAACGTCTCCATTTTGAGACTTGTTCTTACTGTGTTTGGCATATTGAATACATCATGGATAGCTTACCAGGCTTTGCTGTGTGGGCGAGATACTCTCGGTAGCTTGCTGGGCTCTCCCAGAGGGGTGGAGGAATCGAACCCGGCTTGACTGGGCTGGCTGTTCGCAAGACAAATGCCCTACCACTGTGCTATCGCTCAGGTCTATCTCATGGATATTCAATAAAATTTTTTTTAAAGTAATGTGGAGTTTATGTCCAATTCAGTCCGCTTAACCAATGATTCAATAAATAGCAATACTCCTACGTTAAATACTTAGAATATGAATAAATATATATACACACACTATCCTTTTACTTAAATTATAACATCCTAAGAGAATGATATAGTCATTAAACCTATTACAGAATATTATTTTGTTTCTACGTATCACATGCTTAGTAACTGGCAAGAATTCAAGTCAGTGAAGTTCATATTAAAAACCAAAGCTATATACTTTTTATTACATGAAGCTAAATTTTTGCTGAGTTCTTCCATGTAATACACATCATTAATAATTTTTAAAATTATCTTCCATCGACACTACTTCCACTACCCAGCCATCGCCACACTCCAGGACCCTTTCCGGACCCTCGTGGCAGCTCCGGCCGAGACCCACAGAACAAGATAAGCGGAACTCTCTGAGACCTTGGACTCCAGGCTCGGTGGACCCAGGGACAGAACTTCTCTGCTTGCTCCCACCAACCACAGGTGACAAAGGGATTCTAATCAGGAGCCCCACCCTACCCTGCCCTGTCTGCTTCCATCAACCACCCAGGGATCAAATTGCGCACAGGAGACACACCCTACCCAGATAGATACCCCACTGGCAGACTTCCACTATGGACACTACTTCCACTACCCAGCCGTCACCACACTCCAGGACGCTTTCCGACTTTGCGGCCGCGCGACACATCATAAGACACTAAATACCCATCTTCCGGAATCGTCGTACCATACTTGATAGGGTTCAAATATGGTAACACCTACAAGGGTGATTAGAGGTCGTCCCAAAAGCCTCTATCCCTCTCGGAAAGACTGGCAAGCTACCGAGAGTATTCCGCCCGCACGGAAGAGCCTGGCAAGCTATCCGCTGTGTATTCGGTATGCCAAAACCAGTAACTACAACTGGTCTCATTCACCTGACAAATGGAGACGTTACTGGCGCCCGCTCGAGCAAATCGACGACTAACGGGAACTTAAGTGATTAAGTGATCTTCCATACCAATAGCTTATTCTGGGAACTTTTAAAAATCTTAAACCCAAGTTAAATTATGTTTTATCACTCTGGCCTTTAAATTTTTTTTTCACAATTGAAGGATTCTAGTCAAGCACCAGGATAAATAAGGTCACTTGAGGACAAACGGAAAGGTACTTATTTATTTAAACTTTTTTTAGAAACATTTAAAGTTCAATTAAAGCCCACTAGTTAGGCCATTTTAAGGGAGAAAATAGTTATTGTTTTCAATGCCCAACTGTGGCATTATGAAAAGAAAATCAAATCACATGATTCACAAAGAAAATGGCACCCTTTCATGAAATGGACAGGGAACAGCATATAATCAGAATTCTGAGATCAGATTTGTCTTCAACTTCGCAATGAAATTATAGGTCTGAGTCACGTTCGGTTTTAGTTTCGTTCTTTCAACTTCAAAGGTTCTATTCAGTGGTTCAACATCTAAAGTTTGTGAGTTCCTTTTCCTTCAAGTCAAAGAGAACATTTACTTTTTCTTATTGACTCAATACTAACCACTCAAATTAGTGTTATATTTGATCCTTCAACTGAATTTTTGTTCTGTCTTAAATAGAATTTTACTAGAGGCAGACCAGAGGCAAGCATTTAAAAAAGAATAGTAGTTTTGTTGGGAGGTGAACCCCAGAAATACCATTTGTGAGTGGGCAGGTGAGACAGGGAAGGAAATTGAGCCAGTAAGTATTGAGAATATTAATGAAGCCAGTTTCTACAGTTAGCATTGTGGCGGGTGTTAGTTGAAGGACTATTTGTTACAAGATAACAATGAGATAAGGACAGACAGTTGTTCACAAGTGCTGAGAGCAAATCAACATTGTAATAAATATTAATGAATTATTGCATTTTACCAAAATGCTTACCAGAAGCAAATAAACAAAATTGGCACCTTGCAACTTCTGGGTAAACTGGCACAAGTTATGAGTGAATTATTCTATTTGTATGCCCAGGTACACAATTATTTTGAGTATTCCCTTAATCTTTAGTAAGTCATGTTTCCCTGTCTGTTAGCATATGGGGTGAGAAGGCAAAGAAATGCAGGAATTGGCTTTGAAATTTAGATTGAATAGCGGCACATGCACCTTTAGAGAAAAAACAGACAATTGGTAACATATTGTAGAAGCAATCGTATAGCTAAGGATTGAAGGCATAACACTATGACTATGTTGAATAATATGGTCAACCTTGAAAGCATTTTTATTACCTCATTGGGATTGATATGTTCTTAACTCCTTCTTCGAGATCCATATATTATTGATATGGTTATAATATAAATTTATACATTTTCTTATTCCCTTCCGTTCCACATTTGTTTGTTTTTTCTTTTTGTTTTCTTTTTGGGTCACACCTGGCTATGTAAAGGGCTTACTCCTGGCAGTGCTCAGGGGACCATATGGGATGCTGGGAATCGAACCCGTGTTGGCCGCTTGCAAGGCAAACGCCCTACCTGCTGTGCTATTGCTCCAGCCCCTCCATTCCGCATTTGTACATACTATTTCTAAGGATTATTTAGGTTTAATAAGTGAAAGCCCCCAGGGGGTTCTGTTTCCAGTATAATGTTAGAAGCTCCTAGTAAATGCAATACACTCACAGATGAACGTCTGTAACACGGACAAAATACGAAAAAAAAAATTTGTATGAAATTTCTAAAATAAACAAAAGCAGGCAGGTTTTGGAGGGGAGTAACAACCTAGAAAAGGCATAGGAAAATCATATTTATGGACTCATCCCAAACGCCAGCTGCAGGAAGGCAAAAACACTTGATAGAAAGCCTGATACCTCTAGCCTGAATAACCAGAGGATAGAATCAAAGCATCCTCCGAGTTGGAAAGTGAGGGGCAGATGGGGGAGGGGTGGAAGAGAAGGTTGCAAAAAAGGAAAATTTGGTGGTGGTTGTGGTATGGCATACTTTGAAGAGGATAGAAAATATATCCTTAAAAACAGAGAGTCACATGATCTCTACAACAAATGTTCACTCTGTGTTTTCAAACTGGCAACTAATGAAGAAAGTGGAGCTCCGAGCAGTGTGTAAAACATCCTGAAGTGACAGGCAGCGTGGTGCATCAATCCTGCACACAGAGACTCAGCAGTTTGCCGCTTCAACTCGAAGAACTAACCTGAAATTTTAGCTGCCCTCAACCACAGCTGAAACTAAGTTTTCAGTTGTATATAAGCAAAATTGCCCATTAGAATGGAATAATATTATTCAGAAAAATGTTACAAAATCCAGCTCACATTAGGATATGCAAAATTGTTCAGGTTTTTCAAAACGATTCAACAAGAATAACAAAAACAAGGAATTATTTGTTCATATAAAGGAAATGCAAAAGCACAGAACATAAGACACTAAGACACTCTAGATAATGAAAGGCACAGAATGTAAGACACTCTAGATAATAAATTTGTTCCAAAGAACATGGGCCAGGGACCTGAGCAATAGCACAGCAGGTAGGGTGTTTGCCTTTCACACTACTGACAGGGGTTCAATCCTGGGCACCCCACATGGTCCCCGAAGCCTTCCAGAAGTGACCCCTGAGGTGAGATCCAGGAAAATGACCTGAGCACTACTATGGGTATGGCCACGCCCTAAACCAAAACAAAACAACTATGTGGGTCAAAGAGATGGTACAGTGGGTTGGGTTCTTGCTTGCATGCAGCAGACCAGGGATCAATTTCTGAAACCCCTTATGTTTCCCCAAGTACAGCCAGGAATGATCTTTGAACAGAGTCAGGAATAAGCCCTGAGCACCCCTAGGTGTGGTCTAAATTCCCCCAAAAGTAAGAATATCTCTGTAGATGTCATAATCATATGACATCATGATTGTACAAAGAATTACCAGGACTAGCAAAAGCTAATAATGGCAAATTTAAAGAATGCATAAGCTAAATATTCAGGACTAATAACCACATTTAGCAATGTTATATGATGTAAGGTTAATATAGAGTAACTAATGTTTTGTGTGCTAACATAAATGAAAGAGAAATACTATTCATTTGCAAATACTTTAGAAGAATAAAACATTTCACAGTAATTTTAGAACTATATGTAAAAAATTTACACTAAAATACTCATAGTATTTCTAAATAAATTAAACAAAGTAAAATAAAGGAAGAAATGTTCATATATAGATTTGAAAACTGAATATAGTTAACCACGTAATTCCCTACTTTGAGCTCAAAATTCAACAATTATAAATTAATATCTCAATACTATCAATACTATCCAGGTTGACAGCTTTCAAAAACCTCTATGGAAATGCAAATTAATATGAGCTGCTAGAGTCAAATTTAAAACTAAAAGAGGTGAAAAACATTTACAAAGCAGACTCCACAGTTTATTTTAAAGCTATAGAATTTAAGATAGTTTAATATTAGTAAAATGATGAACATACAAATCAATGGAGGAGAGTACAGAATTCAGAAAAATGTGGTCCACATTTTTTTTGATCTATTGATTTTTGACAGAGGTGCCAACTACAATTTAATTGGGTTACTTGGGATAGTCTTTTCAACAAATGATGGTAGAATAACTTCGTTACATATATGAGAAAAATAAACCTTTACTTTATACTACAAATAAGAATTAAGTAAAAATAGCATGTAAACAAAACTAAGAGTTAAAACTTTTAATCATCCAGAGGAAAACAAGTAAGAAAAATATAATGATTTGGGGATACATGTACTGGAAAGTGAAAGCATCATGAATCATCTAAAACATCAGAAACTAGACTTCAGAAAAATTAAAAACTTCTGGGAATGTACACTGAGTTCCCCAAAACACACAGCAGAAATACCATCTATACTTGTAGGTTCACCGCAGTACTATTCACAAGAGCTAGAATCTGGAAACAACCTGAGTGCCTGAGAACAGTTGACTGGATACAGAAACTGTGGTACATCTACACAGGAATTACTACATAGCTGTAAGGAAAAGTAAAGTCAGGAAATTTGCTGATAAATGGATGGACATGGAGAGGATTGTACTTAGCGAATGTGTCAGAAGGAGAGGGACAGATATAGAATGATTGTAAAATATTAAAAAAAATGAGACTAATATCCAACTGTCCAAGGGCAGAAGAAAGAGGAGGACTAATCTACAGTTGGATGTTTGCCACAAGTGTGTGTGTGTGTGTGTGTGTGTGGTGGGGGTAGTGGGGGGCTGTGTGCAGAAGGCAGTTTGATAAGAGACAGGACCACTCTGACAATAATAGCCAAGAATGATCACTCTGGACAAGAACTAAATGCTGAAAGGAGGTAAAGGAATATACATGATAACCTTTCAGTATCTGTATTGCAAACCATAATGCTCAAAAGGAAAGAGAAAGAGAATGAGAGAGAAAGAAAATATATGTGCCTGCCATAGAGGTAAGTGGAGGAGGCGGGAGAAAAGCTGAGGATATTAGTGGTGGGCAATGTTCACTGGCAGAGGGATGGGTATTGGAGCACAGTATGACTGAAACCCAATCATGAGCAACTGTAACTGTCGGGGAGCGGAAGATGGACACACAAATGTGTGTATGTTGAGTTGCTTATGTTCTCTACAAGTTTTTAGGAGTTCTTTATAAAGTCTGAGTAAAAGTCCTTAGGTCAAATGCTATATTTAAAGGAAGTCCTTGGATCAAAATGGATATATATATACATATATATACATCAAAATGCATATAAATACATATATATATATATCCGGCAGCCGAAGACCTCCAGGACCAGCCACCACCATGCTGAGACCAGAAGGTACTGGCAGAGGGACAAAGCCATGCGGGTTCCGGGGCCGAGATCTCCAAGCCTACTCGGATTGGGGCCGAGCATCCTCCACCCAGATCCTCCAAATTCCAGTAGGTGGGGGTCACACCCACCAACTGGCCCCCTGGCGCGTGTAATCCCATCAATGGCCAAGACCCAGAGACTATAAAAACCAGCTCCTGGAACCACGCGGCTGCATTCACGGCTGCATGACATCTTATTATGACATCTTATTATCTCATTCCTACCTTGGACAAACTGGCAGGCTACCAAATGTAGCCTGCCCACACGGCAGAGTCTGGCAAACTCCCCGTGGCGTACCCAATATGCCAAATACCAGTAACAATGATGGGTCTCATTCTCCTAAAGAGCCTTGAATATAATCTCAGGGCTAGGATGAAAGAGACGTTACTGGGGCCTACTTGAGGCAATCGATGAAGAACAGGATGATTTGTGATTTTTTGTGACATATCAAAATGCATATAAAACTTAATAGGCACTTAACAAAAGGTTTATGAGTGTCCAAAAAGCACTTAATCTTTTAAGTGGGGATTTACATCCCAGCAATGGAAATTCAAATGGAAATGACCTATTATTATTCACCCACCCTCAGACTTAACTAAAATTAAGTAAATCTGATCATTGCAATAGTGGGTATGAGGCAAAAAGTAAATTATTAGGAAATTCATTTGATCATGTCAGATACTGAACTTCCAAAATGATTGTCCTGATGACCTAGAAGACATTCTATCCATGTGTGTATTCGGTGGTTCACAGTTCTACTGGTTGTTATGGCATTTTATATGGTAGAAAATATTCACAATCAGATATTGAGGAATGGTGCTTTGGGGATTACATGACTTTTTCAGAGATTTGATTATGCTAATGTATATGTGAATCTCCCAAAGTGGCATAAGTCATTCTCAAGAATGTAAAATAGGGGTTAGAAAGATAGTACAATGGGTAAGTCACTTGCCTTGCATGCAACCAATCCAGGTTTGATTTCTGGCACTATATATGGTGCCCAAGCCCCACCAGCAGTGATCTCTGAGCACCACAGCTGTGTGTGACCCAGATTTCCCACAAAAAGAGTAATTTCAAATAATACAACCACTATGGAAAATAAATCAAGTTTCTAAAAAGGTTTACTTGTAGTTACCAAATAACCTGACTATTCCACATCTTTGCCCAAAAGAAAAGAAGACCATAGATCCACACAATAGCTTTCATTCTAATGGTCAAAGTTAATTTGTGGATTCACTAAGACATAAAATACTACAAAAGCCATTCCTTTGGTGAAGAATGTAGATGATAGAGGACATGCCTTGCTGGTCTTTGCATGTGTGAGCCCCATTTCCAATACATGAATATCTCTTTATCTGTTTCTATTTCATTTCATTTTTTCAGAAATATTATGTAGATTTTATTGTAAATGTCTTATATGTGGTCCTAAATTTACCATGAAGCATTTAAATTTTTATACACTATTGCAAATGAATAGTGTTTTCCAATTTAATTTTTTTAATTTGAAAAAGTTTTTAATTTTGTTGAAATCTAGTTTTTGATATTTTAGATCATTCATGCTGCTTTTGTTCTGCTCAAGGAAAATTTGCCTACCTCCAAATCACATATATTGTTCTCACTTGTTCTCCTCTGGATGATTTCTAATTTTAGCTCTTAGTTTTTGGTTTAGATGTTGTTTTTTACTTAATTCTAGTTTGCAGTGTAAGGTAAAAATGCTTATTCTCAGGACCATACACACACAACCAAACATCCCTTTGAACCTAATAATGAGAAAACATCAGATAAACACCATATACTTCTTTTTTTTAATTAGTGAATCACCGTGGAGTACAGTTATATACTTACTAACTTTCATGTTTGCATTACAGCCATACAAAGATTGTCTATCCCTCCCTCCACCAGTGCCCATTCTCCCCCACCAATGTTCCCAGCATCCCTCTCACCACCACCACCCCATACCCCAACACCCCACCCCTCCTCAGTGGCAGGGCATCCCCTTGTATATTCTCTCCTTTTGGGTAAACACCATATACTTCTTGAGCCCATCAGAAAACAAGGTTGGGAATTGATCAGAAAATTGACTGCCTGGAGGAATAAGCACAACAAGAAGGACCCCTGGATTTTGAGGGGAGCATTGGAGACAGGGCAGCTGTTTTCAGAAACTCAGGTATGTCTGGGGGTGACTCAGAGGGATGCACATGTTATGAGAGAGGTGCCTGAGCTTTCAGGGCCCACAGTAGGTCAGCACTCCATGCTTCCATTCTCTTGCCTTGTTTCTCTTTACACCACAAATGAGTGAGATCATCTGGCATTTGCCCTTCTCCTTCTGACTTCCTCCACTTAACACTCTCCGCACACATGAAGGTACTGGCAGAGGGACAAATCCACGCGGGTTCCGGGGCCGAGATCTCCAAGCCTACGCGGATTGGAGTCGAGCATCCTCCACCCAGATCCTCCAAATTCCAGTAGGCGGGGGTCACACCCACCACCTGGCCCCCTGGCGCCGTGTAATCCCATCAACAGTCAAGACTCAGAGACTATAAAATCCAGCTCCCGGAACCGCGCTGCCGCATTTGCAGCCGCGCGACATCTTATCAGGACATCTTTTTATTACATCTTATTATCTCATTCCTACTTTGGACAAACTTGCAGGCTATCGAATGTAGCCTGCCCACAGGGCAGAGTCTGGCAAACTTCCCGTGGCATACCAAATATGCAAAATACCAGTAACAATGATGGGTCTCATTCTCCTAAAGAGCCTTGAATATAATCTCAGGGCTAGGATGAAAGAGATGTTACTGGGGCCTGCTCGAGGCAATCGACGAATAACAGGATGATGAATGAATGAAAAATCAGTTTCAAGTTGTACCAAACTGCTTGATTTTCTCTTTTTTTTCATAACTGCGTAGTGTCCGTTGTGAGTATATACCACAGCTCTTTTATTTACCCATTTGTCTTTGGACATTGGGGTGTGTGTATAATAGCCATAGACATTAGCACTGTTGTAAATACGTAACCCAAACCATAATTCAATGTGAAAAACTAAACAAGTGCCTGAGCATGGATTAGCTGATGACAGCCCAGAGAACAAAAGGACAACGGCTACTTAATCTCTGAATTGTGAGAAAAACATTTTGAGAGATTGTGTTTGCCCCATGCCCCATTGCTCTTCTTCTTAGGTAAATGGGAGTTCTATCACACGATTTTGCGCCTAAAGGAAGAGCTAATGGCAATTGATTTTGGAGTTTGAACCATTCTAGAAATAGAAACCAGTATAATAAAGTGCCTGGGAAACTAGACAGAAATTTATTAATAATTTTGAGAAAACTTTCAATAAGATAGATTTCATTCTATTTAATTTTAGAGATTTGTTCATTATCTATAAGCATATTCATTAAATATGAATTCTCTGTGAAGTACTCCCTAATGCGAAATGGAATTTTATTCAAACATGAGACTGAAAATATTTCTTCATTGTTACTAATACATTTTAGTTTTGAGGGGAACTGAGGTGAATATACTGCTAATATTTTGAGCTGATCAAGTGATTTAGAGAAAGTAGAGCTTTCCTGTTTTTATGATCTGAACTTAAAAATTTCTAAATATAAACCCTAATAACACTCCTGGGCATCAGAGAAGGAAAATTAAACAAGTTTTCTTATTTAGTAACTTCCAGCCCATAGTTTGAGTTTAAACAACACTGTAGGTGACCATCTGAAATGTACTAGTTTATTAAGTCAGTAGTGGATCTAAAATTTAAACCATATGTGCATCACACTATATATTTTTGCAAAGTGAAAGCTTAAGACATTTCTTGTAATGAAAAAGACCCAAACATGGACATTGTTACCATTTACCAGTTGTTGATAAAGTATGGGAAAGTTAAGACCAGATTTCAAGATTCTGGGAGCTCATTCAAATCCTTGAAATTCAGGTGACTGAATTTCAAGATTGTTGACTCCAATAGGGAAGTTTATTCATTATACTATGAATGTTTACTTCCTGCACAACCTCTCAAGTTCTTTCCCCAACCCCAATTTCCTGTGCCCTTCAAATCACTCTGTTCTGCCTATGGAAACTTTTACAATGTTCTCCAATCAGAATGGTCTGTCTCTCTTCTACCTGTGGAAACTTTTGATCTTCTATGTCTTCATGTCTAGTACATTTATATTCTTGCCATGGACCCGTGGACAAAAATGCTGAGAGAAATATGACTAGCAGAAATGGCAGGAATCAAGGGACGTAGAGGTGAGAAATATATAAAAGTAACAGCTTTCAACTTCAAAGTGTATCTGGACTAAAGAGAGAGATAGTAAAAGGCTCTAAATAGAACCTTACATCAGTTGTTTGTAAAATGGAAGTGTAAAATTTTCCATGAACAAATAAGTATTTTCAATAAGGTTTTCTTCCAAGGTAAGTTCTTTTGCATTTTTTTTGTTAAAAAACAAAACAAAAGAAAAACTGCCTCATACTTCATCTTGATTTAACTTATGTTCTCTTCCTTGTTTCTGATGTTTGCTCCGGGGATAAACTATCCTAGTGATGAATATACATAACTAATGCATTACCCCTTTTGGGGTAATATGTTGGTCTCCAAGAAAGTGTCTTATTCTAGTCACTTTGCTCCCTGAATTAGAAGACATTGAGGGAGACATTCTGAGGTTTTTGGACAACCTTTGATTGCACGAGATAGGAAATAACCCTGGGTGGAGGACACTTTTAATAGGAATCAGAACAAAGCCAGCATAAGGCTCAAGATCTTGCTTCCCACCTCACCTTTGCTCCACAAAAGCTTAAAAAGTCAAGTACACACACATACCCAAGAATTCATCCTCCCACCCTGCAAAACTTTGCTTGGTCATTTATATAGCTGAGCGACCTATAAAAGCTCAAAGTTCATCTATGTAGGGAAGAGCCTAAAATGCTAACATATTCTCTACAACTTCCTACCTGCTTTTTCTTTGAGGAAGTGTGACTTGCCAGGGATGCCCTCTTCTGGGTTGTATTGCCAGCAAGTGATGCATATGTGAATCACAAGTACTGCGAAACACAAGTCAAACTCACAGATCTGCTCAGTGGCAGAGCCGAGATTCAAAATTCTACACATTACAAATCAAATCCTTTCTTTGATGGTAGACCACCTACTTTTCTATATTGTTGATTCATTTTTTCTCTAAAATGAAGAAAAGGGAGTAAGGGGAAGACAGAAGAGGTTGAAATGAGTCTTTGAAAAAATAGGAAAGAGGCATGAAAATAGAAGGGAAGGCCTTTTCAGTATCCAAAAATATTTTAGTAGATGGGTAACAAGCATTATTTTAGATAACAAATCTTGGCGACTAAATTTCATTCTGTTAAGTAATGACTTCAAGCTGATCTAAATAGAAACTACTATATCCCCTAGACATTACCAGTAAAACTGGGAGCAGATGAAGATCTCTATTACCTTACCTACGTAGGAAGAGGCAGTCAACACCCAACAAAAACAGTGCCAGTTTCATTTCTCTGGTATAAATAGGTTGATTTTTATCTCTTCTTTGTTGAGCTGAAAATAAAGCTACTTGACTCCAGATGACCCCTAGCCCACCATATATTGGTGTAAAGGACTGGGTAAGAATAATGGCTAATGCTTCTTCTGCTGTGATCAAAACGACCAAGATTTAGATGTTTATGTCCAGTATTGTTTTTCCCAAAGAAAACTCTACTCTTGGCCCTCTTCTATTCTACTATTTGTCTTCTAAGTATTTCAAGTGAAGAGATATATAGAAGCAAAGGGAATAGATTTATGGGAGTAGCTGTCACTGTGATTTCAGGATACAAGTAATTTATTGAAGGCCTATGGTCACACAGCAGTGGGAAAGGATGACAGCACTGAATAAGCCAACAGCCTCTTTGTTCTCTTTCCTCTTCCCTGACTTGACTGAGATAGAAGTCAATGCCGAGGCTTTAGGTTTTCCAGTATGAATTCTGTTTGCCAAAAAAAATAAACTACTTATACATTTTATAATTTTGTAGCTAATAGAAGCCCAAACTCTCACCCCTTTACCCTGAAAAATGTTTCTGGTTACCTCTTTGACCATATCCACTGAAAGTCAGAGATCATGGGAGATTATTAATTGGTTCATTCTATTAAAATTCAGTGTCTCTGGACTAGGGATATGGCTCATCAGGAGAGCACTTGCCCTTATGTCTGTGGTCCTGAGTTCACTGAAAGAAAAATTCCAATTTCCAGGGTAAAAAGAATGAGTGATAGGGACATAGATATGATGTGGAGTGATATACCCAGAATATTTTCTTCATTTTATTAAGACATGTCAGTGACTAGAACTAAGTAGCATGCACATATACAGAATATGGCATCTAACTAGTTGGTTCTGATGAATGCGAAAACTCGTGGTTCTCATTACCAAAAAAGAGGTAGGAATGTATTTAGTAATTGTCAAAACAGAAATGCGTGCTATTTTCTTCACACAAAACCATCATGGAACATTTGTCTATATCTTTCATTCAAGAAATTAACATCCTTTCAAAAGTTGCCTGCTGCCTGTTATTCTATTGTCAAAACCATGTGTGCTTATTTTCATTGACTATCATAGTTTCCTAACTTTGGATCTAACTATTGTTTTTTTTATATTAAAGGTAAAGGATGAGAATTAGTTCTCTGAACATAATGGAGAATACTCTTCAGTGTACTTGAAAGCAATCTCCCTTCATCTGGCCTGATCAAGAAGGACTACTTTCAAGTGAGCCAGTAACTCTGATATCCCTGATACATTTCATCATCTTTTCATTTTCATGATTAGCATATTGTGTGATGTATATAGAATATGGAATTCCAACAAAACCCAAAATCCTTTGTGCTGTCTCACACACCCATTTAGTGATATTATTCTCCTGAAATAATTCAAGTGTATATAGTTCACATAATTTTTTGTTTTCTATCGATATTATCCAATCTTATCACTGTGGCCTTAAAGTCAGATTAGCATCCTACATAACATAGTCTCTATTGGGGGCCAGAGTGATAGTATAAAGAGGCCATGGTGACATGTCAGATGACTAATCAGGGAACACAATAACACAATAAGAAGATAATACGACTTTTAAGCATGTTTGTATCTGTTGACTACTTAATCTTTTGTGCAGCCTTCGTACTAAATTGGCTTAATTAAAAGGCTTATAAGTTTGCCCTCAATTCATTTATGAAAATAAGAGAAAAAGTTGTGAAGACAGTGAAAGAAAACATAATTTATTATGGAATTTTTCAGGAGAGAATAAGAAAGAACCAACAATTTTTTTCACCTTTATAGGCTTATTGTTTGTGAAGATGAGTTACTGAATTTTATGTAATTTCTATTTCAGCCATGAAAATTTGCATGAAAAGTATCAGGCATCTGACTTCTGTCAATAAACCAAATTTTGGGGTTGAATATTAAAAATTCCATTCTATTCTTATTATCTCATTCCTACTTTGGACAAACTGGGAGGCTACCGAATGTAACCTACCCACACGGCAGAGTCTGGCAAACTCCCCATGGCATACCCAATATGCCAAATACCAGTAACAATGATGGGTCTCATTCTTCCAACCCTGAAAGGGCCTTGAATATGGCACCTTTTAAAAAAATCTCAGGGCTAGGACGAAGGAGACGTTACTGGGGCCTGCTCAAGGCAATCGACAAATAACAGGATGGTCGTGATCGTGATCGCCGTGATTCTATTCTATTAAATTTCTATTCATTTTTCTCTTTGTCTATACAATGAGTTGCTACTTTTTAAAGATTTATACTCTGATTTGTAGTGCTCTTTATTTGATGGTATATTAATGGTTATACCTGACAATCTACCAGTTGTATTCTTTAAAAAGGATGTAGAAGGTATTTTATTGAATGAATAAATATGTTCCTCATGTTTTTAATGATCTCATTAATTCAAACTTACTCAGAGACAGTCATGGAGAGCTAATTGAGTAGATGAATTTCTATCACAATGGCACATAAAATTCCCACATGTCCAAGACCAATAACCACAAATGGAGGATTGTGGAACCACCATTATTCCTTATTTTTTAAAAATTTTTATTAGTGAAACACCATGAGGTACAGTTGTAGACTTACAAATTTTTGTGCTTGGTTTCAATTATACAATGATCAAATACCCATCCCTCCACCAGTGCCCATTTCCCACCACCAAGGATCCCATTACCCCCCCATCCCACCCTGCCTCTGTGGCAGGGCATTCCCTTTTGTTCTCTCTCTCCTTTTGGGTGTTGTGGTTTGCAAAAGAGGCATTGAGTGGCAATCATGTTTGGTCTATAGTCTACTTTCAGCATGCTTCTCCCATCCTAGGAGGATCCTCCCAACACCCTTTATTTGGTGCTCCCTTCTCCATCTGAACTCCCTTTTCCCCTAGCATGTGTGACTGGCCTCCTTTTAAGGGTGACAAAGTTCAGAAAGAAAAACCTCCACCAATAAAACATAGTAGATATTTCCTAGGCTTTCTGTTGACTCATGTTTCCTTGCTTTTTCTTCCTCCCTCCCTCACTCCTATCTTTCTTTATATGGCAACACCTGATTGTGTTCAGGGATCGTTCCTGGCAGTTCTGGTGCTTGAACAGGAGTCAGCCGTATGTTTAGGATGTACTTAATCCCAGGCTCTTCTTCCATCTCTCACCTTTTACCCTCGCCTCTGGACTGAGTTTACATCAATTTGGTATTGAAGATATCTAGGTTATAGTTTCCCTACCCTGGGGACCAGGCTTTGAATTTGTATCTGAGGTCTAAATGAAAATACCTTCACTTCAAATTATTAGAGGCACCTTTACTGCTGTTTATAGGGAAATAACTGCTTTGAGGTTGGGTCTTTAATTGAACCCTTCAGCCCCAGCAATGAACCTAGGATAGGAGATATACTTAAGGTTTATATGAGAATTGAATTAATGAAACTAGCTGTCCAGTTACTGTATCTTGACTTTGGATTAATCAGAACTCTGTGAGTCAGAAGTTACAGAAAAGTAATTAAAACTGCTCAGGTCTAAAGGAGAATGTTTCATGTTCATGCTCAGATACAGGGTTAGGGAGTGTAAGTGAGGTTACAGAGACCCAGATAATCCTGTTCCTAAACTCTCATCATCTTTCAAATCAGTTCTCCTCTCTCCTGCTATAGGAAGTGTTTCCTTCTGAGATGGTGCCACTTGTGAATGGACAGTCTGATTTACTTGTTAACACTGTCCAGTTTTTATTCCCCAAATTTGGAAGACTGGGGTGCTGATATATCCCTGTTCAAAACTAACTAAATCTTTTTATTTCTAATGCAAACCTCATAAAACTGAACAAGGAAATTTAAGGAATTTATAAAAAAATAAAATATAAAGTTAAGAAAGGTGAATTTGAGATTAATCTTTGTGCTGCCTTTATGTACAAGATAGAAGATGCATCACAAACTATACATCTAATTGGTGGTCACCACATAGGTTATCTCTTTATAACTGTTACCATTTTTTGCACTACCTGAAGCTTGTAATACATTCACCTTTAGGTTTCTTTTGCCATTAAGAATTGATATGTAGGGGCTGGAGCGATAGCACAGTGGGTAGGGCGTTTGCCTTGCACGCAGTCAACATGGGGCGACCCGGGTTCGATTCCCAGCATCCCATATGGTCCCCCGAGGACCGCCAGGAGTAATTCCTGAGTGCATGAGCCAGGAGTAACCCCTGAGCATCGTCGGGTATGACCCAAAAAGGAAAAAAAAAAAGAATTGATATGCAGATAACTCATTTGTATCCTCTGTATTTGTTTGCAATGTATTTAAGATGGAAAGAGCTTTATTCCAATCATCTCATCTTAGGATCTGATGGATTGCTGTTTGTAATTCCCAAGATATAATTTTTACATATGTATGAAAATAAGAACAAACTGCTTTTGGAGAAAGACTTCTCAGGACTTCTCTTATTTCATGTTTGAAACAAGGTTTCATTAGGGACAATGAAGTTCATGGTGCTCTTTCTTCATAAAAGAGGCTCTGCAAGAAATCACATAATAAATTCCTGAACCTTGTGAATAATATTAATACTAACTGTCCTTGGAAGGCATTGCTTGAACTGTTTATTAATCAGAGAAAGTGGGGGAAATTAAACTAGGCTAATGTCCTTTTTTTTCCCCTTCTCCCCCAATAAAATATAGCTCACTACCAAAAACATTTGTCTAAGACCAAGGCAGGCAGAATTTTACACTTTTTGGTTGAGAAACAGTCATTTTAGTGACAATACAGTGGGTAGGGCATTTGCCTTGCATGTGGCTGACCCGGGTTCAATTCCTCCACCCCTCTCAGAGAGCCCAGCAAGCTACTGAGAGTATCCCACCTGCAAAGCAGAACCTGGAAAGCTCACTGTGGTGTATTCAATATGCCAAAAACAGTAACAAGTCTCACAATGGAGATGTTACTGGTGCCCACTCAGGCAAATCAATGAACAACGGGAGAACAGTGCTACAGTGCTAATATTCCTTAAATTGCTAGAGTGATGCTGCACTTTTGTTTTGTTTTTTCTTCTCCTTCTCTATCATAGACTTTTCCCAGGAACCAGTTTGAAGCAATGCAAAAGATTCACTTTCCATCATAAAATCAGCAGTAGTCTTACACCTCATTTGACCAAGGCATGTGCTTGGAAAATTCATTGATTTGTTCCTGAGGTTTTTGTTTTAATTTGTATTCAGTTTCACTAAGCTTGTTGTTATGCTAGGAATCAAACTCTAGATCTCTTATCCATGAAACCTGTACTCTAATACTGAATTTCACAGCCCTACCGTTGAATAAACTATTAACTTATAGGAATCGTTTTCTTGATAATGGAAAGACTAGATCATTTCTGGGAATTGACTGTATCACGAAAGAAATGATTATGATTACTTATTGATCACTCACAATATGTTTCTCAATCAGAATATTAGGAAGTTGATGGCAACTCAAATTAATAAACACCTTTTTTGAATAAACAATTTAATCGTGAAAGTATTTACATAAATCTGGGCTAAAAGAGGAACTTGAAAGAATGAAATGCTTTGAATGCTTGAATCTGAGAATAATAGATTAACAGAACCACTAGTAGAGGAGATATGGTGAGTGAGAGGGCTCAGTATAACTGGTACTAAGGCATGGCAAGTAAGACATTTAGGACGCATAATTTAAGTAAACCTCTTAGCGCAGTTAAGTAGACCACTTACCTGGTCCTGTATTCCTCCATTCCCAGGCCATCTTACTGAGTAGATGTTGCTGCCCTGAAGGAGTTAATTTTCCTGTACTTCTGCTCCTCTTTCATCATCACAGACAACCTTTAGTCATTAGTGAAAGTAGAGCCTGAAAAAGCATCACTACTTGTACAAGACTACATCCTTTCCAGACTAAATCTGGGGTAAAGCCACACTCAGGCATATTCACTAGCACCTAGCAATTTTTGCTTTCCCTTAACTACCTTATCCCCATCCCAACAAATCCAGAAGAATCTATCACCTGAGACCAAGAAAAAGCACACTTGAATACCTACTATTTTTAAGTGACAGTGACCACGTCCTTATCTTTTTCATCAGTGTCAATACTATTTGTAACATATATTGAAACTCAAGAGCAGTTAAGAAAACTTTCTTTTCCTTTCATTTGTTCTTGTGTGTTTTCTAGAACAACTCTGAATCAGTAAAAGAATACAGGATTCAGTATGGCAGCTAAAGGTGCAAAGGCCAATGATTCAAAATGTTTACTCTGATCCCAGACACATGGGTTGCGGGGAAATAACATTCAATTTTCGATTTCCCATCTTACCTCAGTTCCTGTTTTTACAGGCAATTGATGTAGTACCTGTCCATCCTCTCCACTCAGGTGTCTCCACTATCCACTGCAGCCTGAGAAAGGTCTGCCTGGTCAGACTGAACCTTCAGCTGTTGTGGAGAATCTTGAGGGAGAGAACAGAAGTGGTTGGAATGAGGCACATAAAAGGAATAGTTGGAGGGGCTTGGAGGGGGAAACAAGTTCTACTGGAAACTGTGGATACTTTTTGGTGTTCAAAAGAGACATTTAAAGGACTTGAGTCACTTCTAAATTGCTTTGATTGCATGGGCCATGTGCTTTTAACTGCAGCTTTGCTCTGAAACCACACCACATGAAACTGCAGTTTGTGCAAGCATTCTTTTCTTGAAAGGCCTCTCTCACTCTCTCCTTTTCACTTTATTTTTCTTTCTTGACATCCTCATTCATCTCTCCTCACCTGGATATTTCTTTTTAAGTGGGCTGTGTATTTACAGACTACAAGGATGGGGGGTATGATCCTCCCTACAACTCTAGAACATGAAGATGAAGGGAAAGACTTCGTCACAGTTTCAAGATAATATGTTGAGATTTGGGAATACTAAAATCATCTGTTGTGACTGTGTATTACAATCATAATTACCACCAATCATAGTAATATGTAATCATGGTGGACTCCCAAGCCCCCCTACTTGATCTCTGATCTGTTAGACACATTCCACCAGGCAGAGCATTGCCAGAATAGCCTAAGCACCACCCATACTCTACCCCAGCAACTCTGGGTATGACCACAATGAATAAAAATATCACCATAAACTGAATGACTTAGACATCCGATATTTATTCTTCCACAGTTGCAGTGGCTAGAAGACCAAGACCAAGATGTCATCAGGGCTATGCTCCATCTGACAGATTTAGGAAAGAATCCTGACTAGTTTCTGACCACTACCAGTACTCCTTGGTGGTCTTTGATACTCTTTCCTCTGTGAATATTCTTTCATTATCTCAATGTTGCTCCTCTTACAAGGATTATGAGATTATTGAATTTCAAGGATGCCATAATCCAGTATAGCTATTTTCATTTGTCTAATTATATCTTCAAAGCCCCTACTTCCAAATAAGGTATCATCAAAGTTCTTAGGAGACATTGGAGGAAACTATTAAACTCATTATATAGCTTAATGCCATGGAATAAATACTTTATTTCCCCTTCACCCACAGGACCACACCAGCTCAAGATTCTAATTCCACTGACTCTGGAAGAGACATGGGAGTTGATTTGCATAGAATCCTTGGTTACTTCTACTGAAATGTAATGTCAGAAACTCTATTTCTGACTCTTATGTTGAACCTGTCCCAGAAAAACAGTCATCCACAAACTATAGAGGCATATATTTTCCTAGGGCTATATGGCAAATATCCATGTAACTAACTTTAATTCTGAGGCATAATCAAGTTTGGTTCTTATAAAACACTTCAAGGGACATACAAGATTTGTTTGGCAGTAGAGCAAATATTTCTGAAACATTGACAAACAAAGAAGCTGATACTGGAGAGTCACTTGACTTATTGGTATCATTTTATGTCTATAGGTTGCCTTAGAGGGCTGATTTATGGAAACAAACTGAAATTCGAAGCAAGGCCAAACAGAAAAGACCAAGAAGGGGTAAAATAAATTACCTCTTGCTATGCTGACTCCTGAACTAAAAGTATGAGTAAAATTCAATGTTTTAAAATTAATAAATCTAAATAGAACAAGATACTTTTATATATTAATATATAACAGGTCCATGTTAGTATCTGTGTATGCAGCTAGAGAAGTCTTGTTTGATGTTCCTTATGCTTTGAACTCTATCATTATTGCTTGACTCATATCGTTGATATTCTGTGTTGATGGCTACCTTGCAAAAATCACTTGGAAACTGAGATACCCAATACCTGTGTAGGTATCATACAAGCTGTGGTAGGTATTATCATTCTCATATAACTACTATTATCATCAAGTTAAAGCAGAGTTAGCAAACATAATGTCTCCTACAGACCAACAGGTAACGTAAATATGAGCGATAACAGAACTTTTTGAGACTTTTTATTTAAGTTTGTCAAAGTGAGACTAGCAGAGCTTTCATTGTAGGACTGCTGTTGGCCTGTTCTACAGGGCATTGCTTGAGTGCCCAGTCAGGACCTCATGTGCCCAGTCAGGACCTGCGAACCCTAGTGGTTAGCAGAACAGCTCTCTTTGGACCTGTGTGAGCCCCAAACCTGACTCACCTGTTCCTTATCTGGAGCTCTTCCCTGGCTTCCAGTTGTTTCTTCACATGCATCAGCTGTTCTAGGTGCAGTTCCAGACTCTTCCTTAGTGAAGTTTGCTTCTCAGTGATATTTGAGCTAGAAACTCAGCTTGGCATGGAGCTTCAGTAAACGCCATCTCAGTCTCCTTAGCTTCCCTCAGCTCTGGAAGATCATAAGGTTTAGTTGGGTTTCCTTTGCCTGCTGGAGCTAGAAACTCTCTCCAAGTGGTAAACTGGAGCAGGTAGAGTTCTCCAGACATTTCTCTCGCTCCTAGAGGGCCTTGTCTTCTCCTTTCTATCATCCAATATCTGAAAATCAAGTCTCATATATTTTCCTCTTAGTCACTGCTTTGAGTGTTTATTGGAGGGAGTGTAAATCCAACTCTCAGAAAGCAGGTCATCGATTTTGCTGATTTTTACCACCTCCTGTTCAGCCACTCATGGGGTGAAACTTTCTATCTCTGTTTTGTCCCTTAACTACGCTGGATTCAGATTTCCATCCTTGTCACGTTCTCTCCAGTTCATAAATAAATTGGCAACAGGAATAACTTTATTATTTTATTTCTGGTCAATATCCATGGGTAATTCACTTTTTCAATTGATCTAAGTTGCTTATAAATTGCCACATCAGATACTGCTTCAGTTTAATATTGATTCCTGGCAGAAATACAAAACTCCTAGAGCTACCAGCCTGTCTCAGCCTGTCTGCTGCTTTCAAGCTTTGAATTCACTTCTTGACACCCCTTTTAGCATCTCCACTGTGCCATACTTCTTTATATTACTCACATTCATTCATGTTCATTCAAAAATCATTGAGAGAATCCTTCAGTCTAACCTTACATTAGGCCCTATGGTGCTAAGAAGCCAATGCTCCTGTGTTTACAAACTTGACCATACAGCAAAAGGAATAAAGATAAATTGAATATTCTTTTGTAACTCGATAACACTACATCTCTGAAGACTTCATTTCTTGCGAACCAAAAATAGACATTCAGAACCTAAAGATTGAAAAATGCTGTACAAACATGTTTATTAAACACTTTGAACACCTGAGATGATCAATTCATGTTATTCATAAGAGGGAAAATGTTAAGTTCAATATAAAGAGGTATGATTGCTATCAGGTTCTGAATTGCTGAGTCTTGAAGACTGATTTTCAGCTGATCACAGTGAGAGAGGACATGAAGGCAATCTGGGTCTTAAGGAGGAGTGAACCCACCAGACGTTCCTTAGAGAGAGCAGATTCTAGAATGTGATCCTATAGAAGGAATTCACTAAACTGTTCCACAGATCAGTTTGCTGTTGTTTCACCCTCAATGCCTAATGAAGCAGAAAAAAGGGAAGCAGTTCCCTCAGAGAATTTATTACTAAACTTGAGATCATCTGATGCCAGGCTTGACTTAAATGTGAAGATAAAAATCCTCAGGTTGAAAATACAATTCATAGAGAAAACATGAATAACTCAAAAGGCTGTATAAATAAACTTTAGTCATAATAAAAGTACACTAAGATAATATTTTGCAACTACTGAATTGGTAAAAATATCAAATGCCTTGGTGTCCACTGCTGGCATGCCTGGAAAAACACATTTCTCTTATACTGTGATGATTTTACAAAGTGCTTTAGTCCCAGGGGAGAAGAACATTTAGTAGAATTACATTTGTGTGCTTGCCCTTGTACAAATCAGTTCTATTTCTAGGAATCTATCCCACAGATACGCCAGAAAAAATATGTAGATTTATATCTACTTAGCTGAAAATTGCAGCCCTATTTGCAATAGCAAAGACTAGAAACAAACCAAATGCTCTTGGAGCACGAAATGAATAAATTAGTAGAGTACTAGGAATTTGACTCAATATCAATAACATTTTTGCTATATGTTATTAATAATACATTAGAAATATAAGAAATTAAAATGATTGAGAGTAAAACAGAAAATGATAAAGAACAAATATGGTGAAAGAATGGAGATATAAAACATTAATTTTAAACAAATTAGAATTTGACCAAAATAAAGGATAAAAAGAATCATAGAATATTAGCAAACACTGACTTTAGCAGAAAGAGATCCCATTATAACTCAGTACTGACCTAAAATTTTAGCTCAAATATAAATAAAAGAAAACTTACAAAATTCAAGGACAAATGTAAAAATGCATCCACATAGTAGCTTTTAAAGTATTTACTCAGCAATTCCTAGAGCAAGCAGAGAAAAATTATAAGGACTGTGGTAGACACGGTACAGTCTCCTCAGTATCTGGGGTTATTTTACTTTCTTTATATTAGATGTTTGGCTGTCAAGAACAAAGACATTTCCCAAACTTCTCTGACGCTCAGATAGGTCCTGTGTTCAAAAGGAAGCAGTAATATAGTGATTAGACCACCTTTTTGAACATGACCTTAGAAGAAGAAGATAGAATGTCCAGGATCCCTTTGCTTCCTTCCTGCATGTTGAAATGGCAAATGGTAAGCACTAATGAAGGACCATGAGATTTAGAAAGTGTGGAGGGAAGAATGGAAAGGATCCTAGCCTCAAATCTGTACGCACATTGGTTTCCTGTGTGATAACTGTTCCTGGATTGCAACTGCATAAAATTCAAATCAAGTAGCAGGAAATAGGCTATCACACTGAAGTGTTTTACATACACACACACACACACACACACACACACACACACACATATATATATTTATATATATATATATATATATCACTGCATCACTGTCATCCCGTTGTTCATTGATTTGCTCGAGCGGGCACCAGTAATGTCTTCATTCGACCCTGTCATATGCCAGTGTAGTCCGATGGCATATTGAGGGCTGTTTCAGGATCAGGGGAATGAGGCCCATTATTGTTACTGTTTTTGGCATATCAAGTACGTCATGGGTACCTTGCTAGGCTCTGCCGTATGAGTGGGGTACTCTCAGTAGCTTGCCGGGCTTTCTGAGAGGGATGGAGATTCTGATATATATATTGAGCAGGGCACTGGTCTTGCAAATGGCCAACCTGGGTTCACTTTTGGAACCTGACATTCCATATGGTTCTCTGAGCTCATCCCTGAGCAGAGAGCCAGGACTATTCCCCTAGCATGGCTGTGTGTGGCTTCCCAAACAAACAAATATAAAAAGACAGAAGCGCCCTTCAGTGACAGGCAGACTCTGAGAATGTAGTCAGGATAGGCTGAAAATATGCAGACCTGTGGAAAATCCTTGGAAAAAATCTCTTTCCTCAGATCTTCTGGCAAGTTTTCCAGATGCTGACCCAGAAATCCCTCTCAGTTCCTTTATTTTGAATGACCTCAAGTTAGCTGTCAAGAAATTACAATGGAGCAGGATCGGTAGTGCACAGATAGATAGATAAATAAATAAATAAAACTCCAGAATTTAAAATACCTGCCAAACTAGTCTTAAAGAGCAAAATAGTATTCCCAGAGCATTGATGAAATAACATAATACTGTATGAGATCTTTGGTCCTGAACATGGACTTGGCCAGGAGCAAGCACCCTAAGACCCTAAGGAAACTTGTTAAACAACCTACAAGGCTAATCTGCAAAATTCTATATTTATCAGTTCCTGAAAACAAATTCTCAAGTCCCCAAATCTGGACAAGCAAGAGTTTCTCCCAATGCTGTTTCCTTACCAAGGAGGCAGTCTTTTAATATCCTACTACAGTGAGGCATCTGAGAAGGCAATACACAAGGATAGGACTAGTGGCAGAGTCAAAGGACAAAGAACTAAATAGTTCCTGGCAGACATATGAGCTAAGGTTCTTATTTCACTTCTAGGACAGGAAGTTTCCATAAGACCCACCCATTAGTCTACACTATTTCCTATAGAGTAAAGTCCCCTGGTGCTGCTAAATATCATTTTTCATAGGAGGTATTTTTACTGACAATAGCCTATTCATTCTCTGCTATCATTAAGTGGGGACGTGGGGATGTGCTTATTATTATCCTTTCTTCATAGGTGTCTGTGTTCAAAGAGTTAGATCTGATGGAATAAACTTGGTATCACTCATATTTCCTAGTACATTTAAATAAGATTTCAAGAAGTTGTTTCTTTTTTTAAAATTTTTATTTGTGAAAACACCATGAGGTACAGTTGTAGACTTATAAATTTTTTGTGCTTGGGTTTCAGTTATACAATGATCGAGTACCCATCCCTCTACCAGTGTCCATTCTCCACCACCAATGATCCCACTATCCCTCCCACCTTCCCATTCCCCTCATCCCACCCCACCTCTGTGGCAAGGCATTCCCTTTCGTTCTCTCTCTCCTTTTGGGTGCTGTGATTTACAAAACAGGCATTGAGTGGCAATCATGTTTGGTCTATAGTCTGCTTTCAGCATGCATCTCCCATCCTGGGAGGATCCTCCCAACACCCTTTACTTGGTGCTCCCTTCTCTATCTGAGCTGCCTTTTTCCCTAGCATCTGCGACTGGCGAGAAATTGTTTCTTTTCAGAAGAAAAGATTGTGCTATTTTCAATAAGACGTGGGCATGTGTATATTTGGTTAGATATACCAGGTATCTATTACAATAGCTAAACATTGCTTATTTTCACAAATATAATGTAAACTTCATTATCTCCATTTGACACAGATTAAATATATCTCTTAAATCAGAAAAATATTAATTGGCTTAAACAGAAAATACTGAAATAGTTGCCAGTTCCTCCAGCCTCTGTAGTGAGTAGATAATTCTTATGCCTCTTCCTTGATGCTACTGTTAAAAATCCAGGTTAAATGTAATGCCTTAAGAAAAGAACAAAAGCAGTGTTGGCATGGTTGTAGAGGAAAGGAATCTTCATCCACTGTTGGTGGGAATGTCAGCTGGTTCAACCTCTTCGGAAACCACAGGGAATGAACACCTCAAGAAACTAAGAATTGAAAATCTATATTACTCCAAAATCCACTTTCATATGTATGGAACCAGAGGGTATCATGTTGAGTGATATCATTCAAAAGAAGAGGGACAGATAGAGCCCTCTTGTATGTGGAATATAAAGAAAGGGAACAAGAGTTGACCAAGTGCAATAGAACTGGAGACTGAATTTATAGCATTGAGCTTCTCTAGGGAATTCGAAAGAATATCCTGGAATACTGGTAGGGAGAAATCGAAAGACTCATGCTGGAGGGGGTGTTGGAACACTGTGTGTATAAAAGTATCAAGAACAGTATTGTAAACCATGGTTCATCACTAAAAATGGCGGGAGCAGGGAAAGAGAATTCTTCATAAAAGTTGGAAAGATAACGTCTTTGGTAGGGTTGATTTTTCTGAGATGTTATAATAGCCAGAGTGTAAAATAGACTCACTCATGTTCCTCTCAAAGCAGTAATCACTGTATCATCATCTCGTTGTTCATCAATTTACTCGAGTGGGCACCAGTAACGTCTCTATTTGTTCCAGCCCTGAGATTTTAGCAGCCTCTCCTTACTCATCTTTCCTAACAAATGAAGGCTCTTTCAGGGTCAGGGGAATGAGACCTGTTATAGTTACTGGTTTTGGCATATCGAATACACCACCGGGAGCTTGCCAGGCTCTGTCCGAGTAGACAGGATACTCTCGGTAGCTTGCTGGGATCTCTGAGAGGCATATATATATATATATATATATATATATATATATATATATATATGTTGCACGATCACGATCATGATCATCCTGTTGTTCGTCGATTGCCTCAAGCAGGCCCCAGTAACATCTCCTTCATCCTAGCCCTGAGATTTTAAAAAGTGCCATATTCAAGGCTCTTTCAGGGTTAGGAGAATGAGACTCATCATTGTTAATGGAATTTGGCATATTGGGTACGCCACGGGGAGTTTGCCAGACTCTGCCGTGTGGGCAGGTTTCATTTGGTAGCCTGCCAGGTTGTCCAAAGTAAGAACGAGATAATAAGATGAAAGCAGCCACTCACTTCCGGGAGCTGGGTTTTCTAGTCTCTGGGTCTTGGCCGTTGATGGGATTACACGGCGCCAGGGGGCCAGTTGGTGGATGTGACCCCCACCTACTGGAAGATGGAGGATCTGGGTGGAGGATGCTCAGCTCCGATCCAAGCAGGCTTGGAGATCTCAGCCCTGGGACCCGCATGCCTTTGATCCTCTGCTGGTATCTTAATGCGTGTGGAGAGTTGTCTCAGCATGGTTGTGGCTGGTTCTGGAGGTCTTTGGCTGCCAGAGCTCTGCTCAGGGCGGGGAGGGAAACTCAACCCGCCCCCCTCCAAGGCAGCAAAGAAAACTTAATGTTCAATTCCACCCAAAAGAAAGGCTTTGGTGAACTTTTTTAGGAAAGTTCCTTTTAAGGAAAGTAATTTACCTCATAAACAACTTTCTTGTTCCTGCTCACTTTGCTCTATAAAATTCTCTTGTTTGTACATCTGCTAGATTATATACTACTTGATATATGAATCATCAAAGAAAGCACGACTAGATAAATATGGCAATTTCTGCATCTTCTTTAGTAATTGGTTTATTATCATTGCCAGCTTGGAGTAGTTGGAATTCTCTTTGTTTTTTTTTTTTAATTGAATCACTGTGAGATACAGTTACAAAGATTTCATGTTTGAGTTTCAGTCATACAATGATCGAACACCCATCCCTCCACCAGTGCACATTTTCCACCACCAATGTCCCAGTATCCACCACCCTCCACCACCCATCCCAACCCTCCCCCTGTCTCTATGGCGGACAATTTCCCCTATACTCTCTCTCTACTTTTGGGCATTGTGGTTTGCAATATAGATAGTGAGATGCTAACAAGTTTGGTCCCTACACATCTCCCATCCCAAGCGATTTCTCCAACCATCATGACTTTAGTGATCCCTTCTCTATTCCAGCTGTCTTCTCCCCTTTGCTCAAGAGAGGCAAGCTTCCAACTATAGAGCAATATTCCTGGCCCTTGTGTCTACTGTCCTTAGGTGTCAGTCTCATATTATATTATTTTATATTCCACAATGAGTACAGTAATTCTATGTGCCTGTCTTTCTGACTCATTTTACTTATCATGATATGACCATCACCTTATAAGCAAATTTCACGACTTCATCTTTCCTAACAGCTGCATGGTATTTCCATTGTGTAGATGTGTCAAAGTTTCTTTAACCATTTGTCTGTTCTTGGGCATTCGGGTTGTTTCCAGATTCTGGCTATTGTGAACAGTGCTGCAATGAACATATAGATGCAGATGTCATTTCTACTGTGCTTTTTGGCACCCTAGGAGTATTTTCTCTGAAGTGGTATTGTGGGATGATATGGAAGCTCAATTTCTAGTTTTTAAAGAATGCCCATATTATTTTCCCAAAAAGGCTGAACCAGTTGGCATTCCCACAAACAGTGAAGGGGCTTCCCTTTCTCCCCACATCCATGCCAACACTGGTTGCTTTTGTTCTTTTGAATGTGTGCCAGTCTCTGTGGTGTGAGATGATATCTCATTGTTGTTTTTATTTGCATCTCCCTGATGGCTAGTGATGTGGAGCATTTTTTATATGCCTTATTCGATATGCCAGACACAGTAACAACAAAGTCTCCAATGGAGACGTTACTGGGCCCGCTCGAGCAAATCGATGATCAACGGGAGGGCCTTTACCTTTGGTCATTTGTATTTCTTTTGTGAGGAAACTTTTGTTCATTTGTTCTCCCCATTTTTTGATGGAGTTGGAGGGTTTTTTCTTGTACAATTCTACTAGTGTCTTGTATATCCTGGATATTAATCCCTTATCAGATGGGTATTGGGCAAATGTTCTTTCCCATTCTGTGGGGTCTCTCTGTATTTTGGTCACTGTTTCTTTTGAGACACAGAAACTTCTTAGTTTGATGTAGTCCCATCGCTTCTGAACTCTGTTGTTGCCTTTTTCACATCCCTTCCCTATATCCTAAGTCCTGTGCTGTTGCCTTTGCTTTGGGTCCTGATGCAGTCCTCTAACTCAGGTTTCCATTTGTCATTACCCTGTCAGTTTTCCACTTCCACTAGGATTTTCTAGTGGCTCCTGGAATTTTTGCTCCTTCCTCTTATCTTACCTTATAATAAACAGCTGAGATTATTTATAAGGATATTTAAACTACAAACCCTTTTATTTATGTAATAGAGAGTTTATTCAGTTATCACTTTGCTGCCTTATGTTACATCTGCTCTAGGAATTCAAATGAAATAAAAGCTAAACATTCCTTCTATTAATCTTCCATAAGCACACCAAACATTTATCTCTGACACTTCATGTTCTAGTAATAATAGGAAGCAATAATTCCTTTTTGAGCCAGAGAATTTGTTCAACCTCTTGCTTTACATGCAGGAGGCAGGGACTCAATCCCCAGCACCCCATGGTTACCTGAGCACCAGTGGGAGCAAGACAAGCACAGAAATGTCAGTAGCCTCTGAGTACCATGGGAGTAACCCCCCAAACAAATAAAACAAAATCATTTCTTTGTTTCTCTTCAATGTTATTAGTATAACTTTTATCATGATTGTTTGGGATATATGGATTTTTTAAAATAGATACTTTGAGAAGAAAGAGAACTTTGCCCTATGTTAAAAATAGAACCAATTTTTAGCTACAGTAAAAATGGAGGTATATTTAAGTTTCATGAGACCAAAATTCCATTTATACTCATGACCAGAGGGGGGTGGCAGATGCTCACATGTGCGTGTGCTTTAGGATGCTAGACCCTGAACTTAGCCACATGGAATCCATAGACAATGTAGCTGTCTTTGCAATATTTATCACGAATCAAATTATGTCAATGACATTCAGATGGAGAAAATGTGAAGGCAAAAGAGTATAGAAGTAGCAGCTACGTAGATGAAATATTGACATCCCCTCCCTGCACTTCAGAATTCGTGCAGAGGAGAAGACAAGCAGTAACAAAAAATGGGATTGCGAAGATATATCTCAATCATTCTTTAGCTAATAAAACTTATTCACCCTTTAAAATTTAGCAACATAAAAAAGATGGCCTTTTCTTACATATCCAGAGTTTTTTGGATTTTGGTGGGGTTTGTTTGTTTGTTTGTTTGTTTGTTTACTTTTTGGGTCACACCCACCGATACACAGGGATTACTCCTGGCTTTGCACTCAGGAGTTACTCCTGGTGGTGCTCAGGGGACCATATGGGATGCTGGAAATCGAACCCGGGTTGGCTGAGTGCAAGGCAAATGACCTACTTGCTGTACTATTGCTTCAGACCCCAGAAAGAGTTCTTTTACAAACTTACCTTTCCACAGTTTTGTTCTGTTCCTTTATTAAGCTTGCTTTACCATTTCATTTTAGTTAATACTTCAAAATTTTAAGCACACCATAAGTTTCCTTAAGTCAAGACTTTTGTACTCATCATTATATTTATTTTTAACATTTGATTTTACTCCTATTTCCCTACTCTCTGTTTTTGTCTCTGTCTCCCCGACACACACACACACACACACACACACACACACACACACACACACATGCACACACACACACACGCAAAATGCACTGTCATCTGTCATCTTTCTTGAGTATAAATTTATGATACCATGTGACCATAGGGTTGGTGGTAAGTCTGCTTATTCTGATTCATTAATATAGCTGACTAGGAAATTGTACTTGTTTAATTTAGTCACTGTTAAATATGGCATAAAAACCTCACACACACAAAATAAAAATTGTGTGGAGTCTTGATTTAGAAAGATACAAAACTGCTAGCAAAGTCAAAATAATCTTAAATGGAAGTATGTTTCCAGTCAAAGTTGAGAAACACTGTGAACCAAAAGACTTCCTCCAGTTTTTTATTATAAATCTGAGGCACTAGTAAAGACCTTGAATTTTTCAGCTCTGTATACATAGACATCGAACAGTCCTCTCAAAGGAGCTATTTCTACCTTTTTTTATATAACACTCACTATAAATTAATTCTTTCTGACAACTAACTAGGGAAATGTTTTAATCTAGATAGACAAAAACCATACTCTCCTGTGAAGCCACAAATTCTATATTCTGTTACTAGGAATGATTTCATTAAGATTCAGAACTGATTTGCAAACTAATGTTGTTTTGATGTGTCTAATGTATGATATAGTTACTGGGTTTACCTACTGAATTAATCCCTTTTGGTATATATTACATTGGGAGAGTGAGAGTAAAAATGAAGCTTGTTTCATATTTTGATTACCTGTATTATTATTATTATTTCTTTTCCCCCTGAAAGCCTTTAAAAAACAATTAAATTTTTCTTGGGAATAGAATGAGAGCAAATTTTCTTCTGTGTAGAATACAAGCACAAAAATAACACAAATGTTTCAAAGAAATCAAAGACAAGTCTGCCTAGGGGAGGTTTGTCTTCTTGTCAGAAGCCGAGAGATTACCTTTGCTACATTAAAATCAAATAATACATATTTCAGTCCAGGGGATATTGAAAGTAGAATTATATTTCTGTGTTCAGTGCATAAAACATCAGCAAATAATTCAGTGGTTGCTGAACAGTTGTTTTGTTGGGGGGTAGAGATTTTGCCAGCATGTTTTGTAGCTTTGCAATTCTCTTGAGTAAAGCGATAAAGGTGATGAATGTCTATTTTGAATTAACTTCTGTTACAGTGAAACATTGGTTGATCCACACTCTTTTGGTCATGACAATTCAAATGTATCTTGTTCTTTTTATAAAAATCTGGGCAATGCCTTCTTGAAAAGCTGCAACTGACGAGAAATACACCTATCTGGACATGAAAGATGAATGGGATGCTTCAAATTGATTTTGCACCTGTCATTCATTGTCAGGTTGCATTGGACTGTCTGCAGGCATCCAGTTGAAGGTGGTGCCCCAGCCTCTCCTTTGCTCTCAGCACCAATTCCATTCAAGGTAAGTCTTGGGAATTAGCAAGAAAAAAGAAAGACCTCGATTTTTTATATATTTCTGAACATATTTTTGGGCTAAGTTTCACCATTATAAATAGAACGTGATGATCTGTTGAATCATAAAATGTTTGAGTCGGAAGATTTCTGAAAGATCATCTTTTCCCTTGAAAGTTTCGGCCACAGAAGGTAACACAAAATGCCATTTAATCAGGAGAAAAGTGTGAATAAAAATCTAACACAATTTATGGCATGAAAGACATACTCATTTAGTTTTAGCTTAATTTGATGGAATCATAACACCTTTTTTTTGTTGTTGTTCTATCTCAAAAATGAAACAAAGAGGTTATTTTATTCTCAGAAATCTATGATGGCTCATGCCTGTGATTTGACTGATTGCCAGGAATCACAGATGTCTTCTGATGATTTTCTGGTGAGACCTACATGAAAAGGCTAGTTCTTGCCGCCTTTCTATCTGTAAGGGGGTCAGGGATTCTGGCAAGGCCTGTAGTGAGTCCCTGCTGGGTGGGACTGGAGCTCGGTAAGATGAGTTTTGGCCACTCCCTATCTAGATAGGGTTGAGCATGTAGCCTGGGGTCATGATAAGCCCCTGTGGGCCTTACTCAGGGTAAAATCAAAAATCCAGGACTGGAGTAATAGCACAGCAGGTAGGGCATTTGTCTTGCATTTGTCTGGGCCGACCCAGGTTCAATTCCCAGTATCCCACAATGGTTCCCTGAGCACCGCTAGGGGTAATTCCTGAATGCAGAGCCAGGAGTAACCCCTGTGCATCGCTGGGTGTGACCCAAAAAGCAAAAAAAAATAATAATCAGAAATCCATATTTTTATGCTGATAGTTGAATAATGTAAAGAAAGTAGTCTAATTTGACTAGTCTAATATGGCAATTTGGCAAATCAAGCTAAGACAGAAACCCTCATGTAACAACTAACTGGCAAGCTTTAAAATTGTTATTTATTTATTTGCTTTTTGGGTCACACTCAACGAGGCTCAGGGCTCACTCCTGGCTCTGCACTCAGGAATTATTCCTGGTGGTACTCGAGGGACCATATGGGATGCTGGGAATCAACCCCGGGTAGGCTGCATGTAAGGCAAATGCCCTACCCGCTGTGCTATCGTTCCAGCCCCTAAATTTTTATTTTTAATATAACACTGAAGAATAAAGGTAAAACTTATAAGTACACACCTGCATGCACACAAACACACATATATACACATATGAGGAAATAGTTATAAGCAGATAAAGGATTCCTATAAGCCTTGTTGAAAATTGTCACTGAAAACGACATTTAGAAAAGATCCACCTTGATTCATAATCATCAGGCACAAGCATGAGTGTTAAAAGCCCCCACAAACTTTCTATAATTAAGCAATTTTTATCACATAGCACACAATCATAATGACACAATCATATACTAGCAGATAGCAAGTATAAAAAATCAAACAAGTTTAGAAGTTAGAAATTTATACAAATATATTAATCAGTAGAATGGACCATTCTAAATAGGGACCATTCTAAATAGGGATTGATACAATAGAAGAGTTATTTAAGCAATTTTTTGAACTCAGAGACCTGAAGAGTGAGAAAAAAATGAAAGGATTCTAGGAGCTGGAAATTGAACCAAGGTCTCCCAGATGCAGAAAAATACACTCTTATCATCTGAACCATCCTAATTCCTCAGTACCTTGGAGGAGTGGCCCAAGATTAAAATAAAATTGAGATATTATAATCACTATGAATAATACTGAGAGGTTTCAACGTGGTTTATTAAAAGTCACAAACAGAAGGGGAAATTGATATTAATTGTTTTCTATATGTCAATATTAATATCCTAATTTTCAATGTTTATATAAATTTCTAAAACAAAAGAATAAATGTAAGTTCACATGGCTTGGCTATGATTACCTAACATAAATTAACTACAATAACTGCATATAAACTATATTAACATATTTTTGCCAAAATCTGAATAGACTAACCTATTCAGTATTGAAATCAACTAAAAGATTATTTTTATGACAATGAAAGAGTTACAAATACCAAAGAAAAATACCATTAGAAAAAATGGATTTTCAATAAGTACACTTACCTTCTATTTAAAAATCATAAAGTAATTGTTTTATATTACTTTTTTCAAAACATTACTTTTGTTGTTTCAAAGCTTTCTAATATTGATATTGATATTTGTCTTCTTTGATTTTTATTATTGAAGTAATTGAAGTTTTCTCTTTATTGAATCACTGTGAGATAGAGCATTACAAAATTGTTCATTCATGATTTCAATTTCAGTCGCACAATGTTCTAACATCCATCTCTTCATCGGTGTAAATTCTCAGCACCAGTGTCTCCAGTTTCCCTTCTACCTCTTCAAGTCATCCCCACCCCATCCTGTCTCTATGACAGGCACCTATCTCTCTCTCTCTCTCTCTCTCTCTCTCTCTCTCTCTCTCTCTCTCTCTCTCTTTCTCTTTCTCTCTCTCTCATGTTAGGCATTATGGTTTGTGATACAGATGCTAAAAGGTTATCATGTGTACCCCTTTACCTGCCTGCCTGCAACACTCAGTTCTTCTCCAGAGTGATCATTTCCAACTACTATTGTCATCATGGACCCTCCTCTATCTTAACTATCCTCCACTTCCCACACCATTGACCAGTCCTCCTGGCCAATTTTCCCTAGCTTTGGATATTAGTTTCAAACTTTTTTTTAAAATATCGCACACATAAATGCAGTCATTTTATATCTGCCCCTTTTCTTCTGACTCATTTCAAATAGCATGATACTCTCCACGTTTGTCATTTATAGGCAAATTTAATGACCTCATTTTTCCTAACAGCTATGTAGTATTTCATTATGTAGATGTACCATAGCTTCTTTATCCATATATCTGTTCTTGGGCACTCAAGTTGTTTCCAGATTCTGACTATTGTGAATAGTGCTGCAATGAACATAGAAATGCAGGTGGCATTTCTACTGTGTGTTTTTAGACCGCCAGGGGATATTCCCAGTAGTGATATTGCTGGGTCCAATAGAAGTTCAATTTTTAGTTTTTATGAGGAATGCCCATATTGTTTTCCAAAAAAGCTGAACCATTAGCCATTCCACCCAGCAATGAACGAGGGTCCCTTTCTTCCCACATCCACGCCAGCACTGGTTGTTCTTGTTTGTTTGTATGTGTGCCAGTCTCTGTGGCATGAGGTTAACCCTTATTGTTGTTTTGATTTGCATCTCCCTGATGATTAGTGATGTAGAGAATTTTTTTCATGTGCCTTTAGCCATTCAAATTTCTTTTTTCAGGAAGCTTCTATTCATTTATTCTCCCCATTTTTTGATGGAGTTGGGTGTTTTATTCCTGTAAAGTTTACCAGTGCCTTGTATACTTTTAATATTAACCCCTTATCAGATGAATATTGGGTGAACAGTTTTACCAATTCCCTGGGCTGTCTTTGTATCTTGTTCATTGCTTTTGAGGTGCAGAAGTTTCTTAGTTTAATGTAGTCCCATTTGTTAAACTTTGCTTCTATTTGCTTGGTCAGTGGTGCTTCATCTTTGAAGAAGCCTTGAGCTTCAATGTCGTGTGTAAAAAACTATGCACGCAGAAGGTTGTGTGTTCACGGGCTCTCTGGACGGCTCTATCTCACCGCCTGCGTTCGGTGCCCTAGAGCCGCTGTGTGTGGCCTGCATCGGGACGGCTGTTGGCCAAGGGTAGATGAAGGAAGAGAAGAGGGCCAGGCCGGTTGATCTTAGTGGCAGTTTATTACAAGGAAGTTTATCCCATAGAAGAACTTATGTTATGGAGGGCCTAGGTTCTCTCAAGCACATGTTCCCCTAGCTAGTCTCCCCGTGGTCCATCTTTCAGCCCTGCTCTCTCCTTCTCCAGCTCCCCTCTAGTCTGGGCTGACACTCCACCCAGTCAGGTAGCCAAATCAACATAAGAAAGCCCTTCCTGACTGCTCAAGGGCAAGATACCTTTTAAGGTGTTTTTATCTTTTCCTCAGTCCAATAAACTATCAACTATTCCTGAGGTTATGCAGGAAGGACAGAACAGTGTTATCCTACAGTCGTGGAGTGTTTTTCCTCTTTTTTTTCTATGTATTTATAGAGTCTCATTTTGGGGGGAATGAGGTTCCCACAGCCATGCCACTGGACTCTATGCCAGGCTGTTTTCACTTGGGGCACCCCAAAGGGGGCCGGGTGAGTGCCCTCCCTGTCCCAAGGGACCCAGCCCCAGCAGCCAACCTCCACTACCCAACTGCTTCCACACTCCTGGCCACTTTCCACATGCTTGAGCCGAGCCTCACGCACGAGTGAAGTTCCATGGAACCCAGGTAATGTGGAACTTTGTGACCTTGGACTCTGGGCTCAACAAGACCCAGGAGCAAAGATCCTCTGCCTGCTTCCCCCAGTCTCCAGAAACCCAGAGGTCACACCTATAAGCCACCTCCAGCCAGTGCCAGATAATCTCCTCATCAGCCACCCTCCAGAACTCATGGCTGCTTCTCCCTAAAGGGAGCATAAAATGAGTCCCCAATAACCATGCCACTAGACTTCGCGTCAGGCTGTTTTCTCTCGGGGCGCCCCAGAGGGAAGTGGGTGAGAGCCCTTCCTGTCCCAAGGGACCCAGCTCTGGTAGCCCACCTCAACTATCCAACCGCCATCATGCTCTAGGCCACTTTCCCCATGTTCGTGCCGAGCTTCACAAATGAGTGAACATATTCCTGGATACATCATAAGACACTCACTACTCACTTAATCACTTAATCACTTAACTTCCCGTTAGTCGTCGATTTGCTTGAGCGGGCGCCAGTAACGTCTACATTTGTCCCTGTCGCGTGCTAGTGTAGTTCAATGGCATCTGTTCGCTCTGGGAACATGAAGAGCCTCAAACCAATCGTTCATGATCTTGACAAAGAAGTCTGACCATCTGGTAGGTGGGCGGCCACACGGTCTTTTGACATCCCGTGGAATCCAGTCAGTAAAAGCTCTAGTCCAGCGGTCGTCTTTAAATCTCATTACGTGACCAGCCCATCTGATTTTTGACACCTTGGCAAACGAGACAGCATCCCTGATTCTTGATCGTCGACAGATGTCAGAACTCCGGATTCTTTCTCTCATTTGAGTGAAACGTGATATTCCAAGCATAGCTCTTTCTATTCTTCTTTGGGAGACCTGAATAGCATTCTCATCTTGTTTGCGTAGGGCCCAGGTCTCTGAGGCATATGTCAATGCAGGAAGAACAGTGGAATCAAAGAGATGTGCCCGGAGCCGGAGGTTCTTCATCCTCTTAGCTATTTCTTCTACGTTCTTGAAGGCGTTCCAAGCCGCTCTCTTCCTCCTGCACAGCTCGGGTGCCAGGTCATTTGTCATGTTGACCTCTCGACCTAGGTACACATAGCTGTTGCATTCGGAGATGGTCATTCCGTCGAGAGCGAATGGGGCATCAGGAACGAGGCTGTTTCTCATAAACATTGTCTTCATAAGATTCAGCTGTAGTCCTACATTTCCACACTCACGGTTAAAGTCTGCCAGCATTTGTGCCGCTTGGCTGATGTTTGGTGTTATTAAAACAATGTCATCAGCAAAGCGGAGGTGGTGTAGTTGCCGACCATCTATCTTCATTCCCATTCCTTTCCATTCCAGTCGTCACATGATGTTCTTGAGGGTGGCACTGAAGAGTTTCGGTTAAGTGGTATCACCCTGCCGCACCTCTCTCTTGACATCAACGATCACTTCTTTGTAGAATGGTGAGATCCTGGTAGTGAATCCGCAATACAGCTCATGGAGGATCCTGATGTATTGGGCTTGAATGCCCTGATTGGCTAGGACTTCAATGACCGCTTCCGTCTCAACAGAATCAAAGGCCTTCTTTAAATCAATGAACGTTAAACAGAGCGGCATCTTGAACTCCCGAGAAACCTCAATGAGCTTGGTTATCATGTGGATATTGTCGATGGTGCTGAATCCTTTGCAGAACCCGGCTTGCTTGCATGGTTGTCCTTCATCTAGTGTTCTGTCAATCCTATTTAGGATGACTCGAGTGAACAACTTGTAGATGACAGACAATAGGCAGATAGGGCGAAAGTTGCCAATGTCATGGATGTCTCCCTTCTTGAACAGTAGTACGGTCCTGCTGGTTTTCCACTGGGACAGAACCTTGCATTCAGATAGGTAGCGAGTGAAGAGCCGAGCCAGTATATTAATGAGTACTGACGGCAGGATCTTCAGGTGTTCAGGTCTGACCTTGTCTGGGCCGGCTGCTGTTTGTTTCTTTACCGACGAAATGGCTTGTCGGATTTCGGAAGGGAGAATGTTGGGAACGACATATCCATCCTGTGGAATTTGGTATGTCGGCAAGTGGACATGGCTATCGAAGAGATTTGAGTAGAAGTCATGGATAATCTTCTCCATTGCCATTCTGGAGGATGTTATGGATCCATCAGGACGTCGGAGGGCAGTCATCTTGGTCTTGTAGTTGGCGAAGGACAGGCAGGCGTTACGAATACTTTTCCTGGCTTCTGCCGCATCTACCAGTACTCTTCTCTCTTTGAGGTCTTCCTTGATTGCATCTCTGCACTGCTTTGCGAGCTCGGATGTTAGCTTGAGGTTGCCTGCAGCATGCGCCAAACCACGCTGGTGAATTAGCTCAAGAGTTTTCGATGATACGCGATTTTTTGTGGCTATCTCTCTCTTGGCGTTCCTCGCACATTCATGGAGGTGCTGAACCAGTTGATCATATTCCTCGTCAATGTTGTCAACAATGGCATCTTCCCATGTTGCCGCAATAGTGCCAAAGAATTCCTAGTTGGTGGTCGTTCTGGGAGTTCTCTTTTTGAACTTTGCAGCCCTTTTTCCCCGCTCTGTGAAGTAGAATTTTGCATGAAGGAGACGGTGTTCCAATCCCATTCGAAATGTTGGGACAACAGTGACATCAGTCAGGCAAAACCGTCGATTGAATATGATGTGGTCTATTTCGTTGTGGAATCGTCCACCAGGAGACTCCCATGTCCATCGTTTAGATTCTGCCTTCTGGAACTGTGAGTTACCATGGATGGTCTTGGTCGACATGATGAACTCAGACAGTCTCTCACCCTGTTCGTTCCATTCTAGGCCATGGGTCCCGATGTGAAGTTCTTCAGCTGATCTTCTCGGTCCTATCTTGGCATTAAAATCACCCACAATGATCTTGTAGAAAGTGTGGTCTTCTTTATAGTACTTCTCTAGCTCCATGTAGAACTTCTCAATTTCTCCTTCATCATATTTGGATGTTGGTGTGTAGACAACGAAGATAGAAACTGCAGGCAGTGAGCCACAACTATTCAAATTTAAACATCCGATTCGGGTTGTTAGGCATTCGAATGAATCAATGCTCATGGCCAAGTTTGTGTTGACAAGGACACTGATGCCTCCGACACCTCTTTTATCGCATGTTCCGAGGAACAATTCTTCTCCAGTGTCGAAAACGGCATGGTGAGATTCGTGCCTTCTTGTCTCGGTCAGACCAATGATGTCATACTTGATCATTTGCGCTTGTACCATCAGGTCCTCGATGGATGCATCTGATGCTAGCGTACGTGCATTGAAAGTACAGATGATCATTTTGTCTTCCTTCGTTGTGGCAGCCTAGGTCGGCCTTGAGATTTTGTCGGCCTCTCCTTTCTCATCCTTCTCAGTGACCTCTCTCTTTGAGGTCTGCCATGTCGGTGAAGCCTTCAGGGTCAGGTGAATGAGACCAGTTGTAGTTACAGAACAAGATAAGTGGAACTCTCTGAGACCTTGGACTCCAGGCTCGGCAGATCCAGGGACAGAGTTTCTCTGCTTGCTCCCACCAACCATAGCCGTCGCCACACTCCAGGATGCTTTCCGGACCCACGTGGCAGCTCCGGCCGAGACTCACGCACGACTGAAGACCCACAGAACAAGATAAGCGGAACTCTCTGAGACCTTGGACTCCAGACTCGGCGGACCCAGGGACAGAGTTTCTCTGCTTGCTCCCACCAACCGCAGGTGACAAAGGGATTCTAATCAAGAGCCCCACCCTACCCTGCCCTGTCTGTTTCCATCAACCACCCAGGGATTGAATTGCGCACAGAAGACCCACCCTACCCAGATAAATACCCCACTGGCAGGGCAGACTTCCACTATCGACACTCCCTCCACTACCCAGCCGTCGCCACACTCCAGGATGCTTTCCGGACCGTGCAGCCGCAAAGCGGCCGCACAACACATCATAAGACACTAAATACCCATCTTCCGGAATTGTCGCACCATATTTGATAGGGTTCAAATATGGTAACACCTACAAGGGTGATTAGAGGTCGCCCCAAAAGCCTCTATCCCTCTCGGAAAGACTGGCAAGCTACCGAGAGTATTCCGCCCGCACGGAAGAGCCTGGCAAGCTATCCGTTGTGTATTCGATATGCCAAAACCAGTAACTCACTACCCATTTTCCATAATTACCACAGCATATTTGATGGGGTTTAGACAGAAGGCAACGAATAATAGAGGGAGAACCTGGCAAACTACCAAGAGTATCCCGCCCACACAGCAGAGCCTGGCAAGCTACCTGTGGCATATTTGATATGCTGAAAACGGTAACAAAGTAACAATAACGGGTTTCATTCCCTTGACCCTGAAAGCCTCCAACACAGCAGCGGTGGGAAAGAAGAGTAAGGAGAAGCTGCTTAAATCTCAGGGCTGGGATGAATGGAGACGTAACTGGCGCCCACTTGAGTAAATTGATGAACAGTGGGATGACACTGATACAGTGACACAGTGATCTTATGGAGTCATGTCTGATGTTGAGGTCTTTAATTAATTTTGATCTGACTTTTCTGCATGATGTTAGGTAGAGGTCAGAGTTTATTTATTGATGTATTTATTTATTTGTTTTTTTGTTTGTTTATTTATTTATTTATTGTAGTTGTCCAGTTTTGCCAGCACCACTTGTTAAAAAAAGAGGTTTTCTTTGCTCCACTTGATATTTTTGTTCCCTTATCAAAGATTAGATGATTGTATATTTTAGGGTCTGTGCCAGGATATTCAACTCCATTTCATTGGTCTGAAGATCTGTTTTTATTCCAATCCCATGCTGTTTTAATTATTAGCATTCTGCAGTACAGTTTGAAGTTGGGGAAGGCGATGCCTCCCATCTTCTTTTCCCCAAGGATTGCTTCAGCTATTTGTGGGGGTTTATTGTTCCATATTAATTTCAGGAGAGTTTGACCAATTTCTTTGAAAAATGTCACGGGTATTCTTATAGGGACTGCATTGAATCTGTATAATGCTTTGGAGTGTATTGCCATTTTGACAATATTAATTCCCCCAATTCATGAGCAGGGGATGTCCTCATGTGCTCATGTTCCATTTCCTCATGCCCTCTTTTATTTCCTGAAGTAGTATTTTGTAGTTTTCTTTGTACAGGTCATTTACCTCCTTTGTACAGGTCCTTTAAGGTGATTCCAAGGTACTTGATTTTCTGTAGCATGACTGTGAAAAGAATTGCTTTATTTATTTATTTTGCTTTTGGGGTCACCCCTGGCTATGCACAGGGGTTACTCCTGGCTCTGCACTCAGGAATTACTCCTGGCGGTGCTTGGGGGACCATATGGGATGCTGGGGATCGAACCCAGGTCGACCACATGCAAGGCAAACACCCTACCCCCTGTGCTATTGCACCAGCCCCAGATTGCTTTTTCAATATCACTTTCTTCTCACTGATTATTTGTGTATCAGAAAGCCACAGATTTTGGGGTATTGATTTTGTAACCTGCCACTTTACTATACAAATATTTGTTTCTAGTTGCTTTTTGGTAGAGACTTTAGGGTTGTCTAAATATAGTATCATGTCACCTGGTAGTGAGAGCTTGACTTCTTTCTTTCCTATCTGGTTGCCCTTAATATTTTTTTCTTCCCTAATTGCTATGACAAGTAAAATCCAGCATTATATTGAATGAAAGTGATGAGAGTGGGCAACCTTGTCTTGTCCTCAATCTCAGAGGGAAGGTGTTTAGTTTTTCTCCACTGAGAATAATGCTTCCTTGTTTGCTCTGGGCTTGTGGTAGATAGCTTTGAATATGTTGAGGGAAAGTTTCTTCGAGTCCCATTTTGTTGATTTTTTTAACATGAATGGGTGTTGGATCTTGTCAAAAGCTTTTCTGCATCTATTGACATGATTATATGGTTTTTGTCTTTTCTTCTGTTGATATGGTGTATTATGTCGATCGAGTTTAGAATGTTAAACCATCCTTGCATCCCCAGGATAAATTTTACTTGGTCATGATGTATGATCTTATAATTGAAGTTTTCTTGATTGTATCATTTCTTTCTTTCTCAAAGTATGTATGTACTGCAATCACAACCAAGGTACCAATATTTCTCCACTAGAGCTCATTGGTTCCCTCTCTCTTATAATCCTCGTCCACTTATCAACCCTTCTGATAACCATACCTCTATGGTCTGAGTTATCAGTTTGTTTTTATTTGATATTGTCTGTCCCAAATTTTGCTTTTCTATGTATCACATTCAAGTGATAATTTGTAGCAGTTATATATATATTTTCTTCTGAATTATTTTGCTTAGTATAACCCCCTCCAGCTCCATCAATTTGTTGCAAAAAGCAAGATTTCATATCTTCTTATGATTGAGCAGTATTTCATTGTTCCTATATTCCAAGTTTACTTAATTCATTCATCTCTCAAACTATAAACGTATTTGGGGGAACGTATTTTTCTATACTCGCTTTCTTCTACACTCTTCCCTTTCTGTTCTGTGGAGTTTCCATTGAGAAATATGTTGATATCTTCTATGGATTTCCTTATTCGTAATTTTTTTTTGCTATTTTCAGTTTCTCTCTTTTTCTTTTTGTTTCCCATTTTATTATGTTTTTGTATATGTCTGTTTAACTTTATTTTGTTTAGAATTTCTTTGAGGGTTCAGAGCTATAGTACAATGGTAGGGTGTTTGTCTTTCATGCGGCCAACCAGGGTTCTGTCCCTGGCACCCTATAGGGTCCCTTGAGCATCACCAGGATTAATTATTGAGTGCAGAACCACAAGTAACCCTTAAGCATTGCTGGGAATTTGAGATAAATTTTATTTCCATTTTCATTTCCATTGATAAATATGTTTGAATTTCTTTGAGCTGCCTTGATTTAAATGCTTATCTCTTTTCTCAGTTTAGAGATGCTTTTGACAATTATTTCTTCAAATATAAATTCTGTTTCTTTCTATTTCTTCTGTTATTTGAATATTGTTCTCTTGATACTGTCCCATATATCTCTTATTTTATCTTCATTGTTTTTGCAGTTTAATTCTTATTTATTTTGTGGTGGTTATCTCTACATTAGCTTAAAGTTTCCTAACTTGATTTTCTGCCTCTTCCATTCTGCTTTTGAGCTTCTTTCTTACAATTCTTTAGTTCTTGCCCCGTATTCTTTATTTTTTTCCATTTGAAGTTTTCCCACACACTTTTTTCTCTGTATTTAAATTCCCTTCCATTAATCTTTCCATTTCAAGGAGAATCATTATAACCCGTACTTTAAATTCTACAGGTAACTTGTGTAGCTTTGTTGTATTAGGCTTTCTTTCCAGGCTATTATTTTGAACATCTGGCTTAGTTGAATATTTTCATCCACCTCCTCACTTTATCAGGAACTCACCAGGATCTGTATTATAGCTGGAAATCTGTACCCAAGTACTCCTGAGCAATGGCCAGGATTTCAGTTGTGAGTGTCTCGGAGATGAGTCTGAGCAGAGCTTGGGCGGAATGAGAGAATCACAGTCACAAATGCCTGACCCTGTTGTGCTGCTAAATTCAAGAACAGGTGGCACTTAGCCTAGGATTCACAGTCATGAGTGCCAGCACTGGCTACAGGAGTGATGTGGAGCAGGCTGGTAGGATCAAGGGGCCTACCCCATCTGTTCATTGTTGAGAAGTAATGCTGGTAGAAAAATATGACAAATTTGGGAAAATAAAATGAAAATAAAATTTATTTCAAAGGCAAAACAAACATGATTACAGAAAGTGTTGTTGCATGCTCTCATATGGACCACATCTAAGAGCAAAGCCCACATGGACAGCTGTCCACAGGCTAAACTTAAGAGTTGTCTTAACTTTTCTCAGAGATGAATATTTCATAATTTGTATACAATACAAAGAAAAAAGGATCGTTTTAGTATTTTTAAATTTATCTCTTTTAGTTTGATACTTAGCTCATTTATTAATCTTAAATCCTTTTGCTTATGACCTTAAATCTTTTTGCTTATGAACTTTTTCACTCTGGAAAAGCTTGTAATAAATATCCTGAAGATCTTTGTGAAGAACATATTCATCATAAGTTGTGGTAAACAGAAACAAAAAAAGTGTAATGACATTTTACATTCACACTGTTATTCAAAGTACACAATAAGCAAATTTAAATAAGCATTAGTTCCTAAAACTTCTTAAAAAGGGAAGAAAATCAATATATGTATTCAGCAGCCAATCCTCAATGTGTTAGATGTTACCTTTTGTAGCAGCCCTACCTAGCATTGTGACTAATAACAACTTAGTCTTTAATATCCATAAAGTTAAATTTTAAAAAGTAAGGAATGGGAAAAATGGTTGTACCTACATGTATGCATATACATACCTTTATATACTAGTCTTCATATTTGTGTATTTCACATGCAGGAAGCAAAAAAGAAACTACAGAAACAGTGGCATGGCATTTTGTGCTGAAAAATTTCCCTACTTTAGAATGGCACAATCAAAAATGGAAGAGGCAGAAAGAGTCCTACTAGTAATGAATAATGAATTTTTTGCTTTTAAAAGCTTCAGTAGATCAGCAGGTCACTCCAGTGATCAGGAGTAGACAAAATCTGGGAAGACAGAAGCAAGTGGGAAGTTGACAGAAAGCACAACTGTGCGATCTGCATGCCCAACTTTAATAAGTGTTGATAATTCTTGGTACACGGCAGGACCATCAGACATTGACTGTGGACTCTGGTATCCCTATAGATGAAATAAAAGCCATAGCTGAGAACCTAGAAAAAAAGTTCTTGCTTCTAAATGTAAATGATTATAGCTCTAACATCCCTGCAGAAAGATCAATAGCATGAGTATTTTATTTCCTTAATTAAGCCTTAATCTCAATTAAAATGGCACAGCAAGACTATGTTTCAAAGGAAGCACGGGGAGAAAAAAAGATCATCTTTTCAGATATTTATAGCAGAGTATCATATAGAATGAAGCATGTTGATTGCCCTGATTCTATTTTTATGATCCCCTAAGTACTGTGACTAGAACTAATTCTCATTTATAATATAGAACAGTAGTTTAGAGCACAGATCCTGGAGCTAAAAACTTAGAGTTGCAATTCTGCAACCACAATTTATCTTTTAATCACTTATTTATTTGTTTTGCAGCGCCAGGGATCAAATCCAGGGCTTCATATATAATGGCCTCTTATATAAATGTGGGTATGTTCTGCCACATGGAGCCACAGTCTTCAGTCCTGTTACTTGTTTTCCCCTAACAAGCAACTTCAACATTATTCCAAAGTTCCTTTACCTATAAAAATGGAGAGCAAAATAATAATATTTTCAATATGGAATTTTTCTCAGGGTTAGATGAACTAAAATGTTAGATTTTTAATCAAAGCCAGATTGGCAATATGGAAGATTTTTTTTCCCTCTCTTTTTTTGGGTGGGTCACACATGGTGATGCTCGGGGGTTACTCCTGGAACTGCACTCAGGAGTCACTCCTGCAGTGCCCAGAAGACAAATGGGATGCTGAGCATTCAACCGAAGTCAGTTGCATGCAAGGCAAACATCCTACCCACTGTACTATTGCTCCTGCTCCAGTCATATGGTAGAATTGTTAAATTCCATGCTGTCAAATTTCTTCTAGCTTCTATATTATCTTAGAATAACACAGAAAATTGAGTTAATAGACCCATATCCCACAGTTGCAACCATATTAACAGCCCAGCTTCACGGTTTCAGGTCTAATCCGAGAGAGACACTAAGCCAACAAAACTCAAAATAACACCCTTCTTTGGGCTGAAAACTCTGGAGTGCCCTCAGGAGGGGGTTGGGCTGACCCCTGACCCTGATGAAGCACCACCAGCTACTCCCATTTGACCCAAGCAATACCACCCCTGGGAATATATCCCGGAGAGGCAAAAAAGTACAGTCGAAATGACATCTGCACTTCTATGTTCATTGCTGCACTGTTCACGATAGCCAAAATCTGGAAAAAACCCGAGTGCCTGAGAACAGATGACTGGCTAAAGGAACTTTGGTACATCTATACAATGGAGTACTATGTAGCTTTTAAAAAAGATGAAGTAATAAAATTTACATACAAGTGGTACAACATGGAAAGTATCATGCTCGTGAAATGAGTCAGAAAGAGAGGGACAGACATTGAAAGACTGCATTCATCTGGGAAATATAAAGTAACAAAATGGGAGACTAATATCCAAGAATAGCTGAGATAAGTACCAGGAGGTTCACTCTATGGCTTGGAGGCCAGCCACACATGTAAGGGAAAAGGGAACTCAGATAGAGAAGCGAGCACCAAGTAAAGGGTGTTGGGAGGATGAGAGATGTATGCTGAAAGTAGACTATAGACCAAATGGGAGTTCAATTTCTAATTTTTTTGATAATCATCACAGAACTATATTTTTTATAATTCCACTTACCATTTTGTTATAACAAACAGTATGAGATAAATTATTTTATGCCTGTCAGGGGGGGAGTCTTGGGTTGGGGTTTGGAGAACTTGAGACAATTACATAAGGAAGGTCACACTGGTGGTGGGATTGGTGTTGAAACATTGGATGCCTGAAACAATTATATTATGAACAACTTTGTAAACCAAAGTTTTTTTTTAAAAGGAATTGAATTGATAAAAAAAAGTCCTTACTTGTCTTTTTAATTAACATTTTATTAAGGCACCATGAATTACAAAGTTATTCATCATAGCATTTCAGTAAAACAATGCTCCAGTGCCAGTTCCAACACAAGTGTCAACATGACTTCATCACATCACTGTTTTCAGGTTCCCTCCCAATCTTCATCCTGACTCCTGGACAGGAATAATTTTAAGTTTGGTTGTTTTAGTGTGACTCTCATACTTTCAGTGTTGTGGGCCCTATGGTCTAGATACCTAGACATTCCACGTCTCTCCACCAATCAGTGTCCAAGGTCCTTGATACTTCCCATCCACTTCTTACTTCCTCCTTGATTTCTTTCTTTCCTTGTCCTCATTTTCGTTCTCTAGGGACCAGTGTAATCTATGTATCCCTTCTTTAATACCTTGCTTTTTTAATTTCCTGTTATTCTATATCCCACCTATAAATGAAACCCCTTGTATTTGTGTTTATTCTGACTTACTTCATTTAATACAATATCCTTTAGTTCCATCCAATTGCTGTGAATTGTATGATTTTTTTCCTTCCTTACATCTGCATAATATTCCATTGTGTACATATATCACACCTTCACTATCCACTTGCCCATTGTTGAACACCTAAGTTGATTCCATAACCTAGCTATTTTGTACTAAGTTATACAGTGAATAATGGTGTGTATATCTCCTTTTGAATGAATGTTTTTGTGTCATGGCAACAGATACCAAGAAATGGAACTGATGAGTCATATGGCAGCTCTATTCTTTTTTTTTCTTCACTGTTGTTTTACTCTTATTTTTTGTGTGGGACACACACAATAAAAGTTCAGGTCTTACTCCTGCCTCTGCACTCAGGGATTACTCTTGGAAGGCTCAGGGGAACACATGGATGCAGACTCCAAACCTAAGTCGGTCATATGCAAGACAAGCACCTTACTTACACACCATTCCATCTGTTTGGCCCCTTCTTACTGCGTTTTCAGCTCACTTTCACTGTTACTGTCATCCTGTTAATCATCAATTTTACTCAAGCAGTCTCCAGTAGCATCTTTATTTGTCCCATCGCTGATATTTTAGCATCATAAACTTTATTCTCTCTTCGTGGATGCAGCACACCAGCTGGATGTCGTCGGGCATAATGGTGTCGCGCTTGGTGGGGAATGCGCAGAGGTTAATATCTTCAAAGAGCCACACCAGGTAGGCCTCACATGCCTCTTGTATAGTGCCATGACGGCCAAGCTCTGAGAGCACAGGTTGGTCTTGAAGTCCTACGCGATCTCACACACCAGTCACTGAAACAGCAGCTGGCAGATCTCCTGCAGTGCCACGGTGTCAGCCGGTAGTGATGCGACTTCACACCACACATGGCTGGCGCACTCTTGGGGGTCGCCTTGGTGGCTGGCTACTTGTGGGGGTGCCTTCCAGCCCGTTGACTTGCATACTTGCATGCTTAGTCTGAGCCCTCTCGTTCATCCCAACTCAACTCCTTCAGGGCTAGGGAAATGGGACCCATTTTAGCTACTGTTGTTGGCATATTTGGTACATCATGGGGAGCTTGTCAGGCACTGCCATGCGGGCTGGATACCCTTGGTAGCTTGCTGGCTCTCTGAGGGGAAGATGGAGGCTTTTGGGGCAAACTCCGATCGTCAATCTTTAAACGCCTAATCATTAACGATTAGCATTTTCACCTCAAGGACTTTATTTTTTTTCTCTTAAATCTTTCCGGTGGAGATGTAGTGTACTTGTACTTGTGCTTCTAACTCTCAGATATTTCTGATAGTGAGTAGTTTACTTCCCTACCCATCATCTTGGCCATATCTTAGACAGTACATTGTGAATAGAAGTTTTGCATGAAACTTAGAAACGGAAACTAGAAGGGTCATTTCAATGTGTTGAATTTGAATTTCCTTTGACCCCAAAAAGCCTGGATCCACTGATGAAGACAATGTGAATTAAAGTGGTCTTAAATCTCCGGTAAACATAAAACCCAACTAAAAAATATAGCCTTTGTTCTGTAACTCAATCCCCTGCTCCCCAACCCAAGATTTATAAAAAGTTTGTTATACTGCACTATAATTTATGTAATGTGACTGATACAAGGGAGCAGAAGTGTAATTAGGGAATTAGATAGGTAGGGGCAAAAACTGTCAATCTGGGGAAATGAAGTTATCTAGACTAGTAGACAGTGTTCTGCTTCTTTCATTTAGTTTTTGTTTTCTTTTGTTTTACTGGAATTCACCTCTAACTAACATCCCTACCTTGCATATTCTCACCTTAGAGTAGAAGACTAACATGATAAAAAACTGTTTAAGGGATTTGCATCAAAGAAATTTTAGTATTTCCTTTCTTCTCAAAAATGTTCCCATCTCCCAAAGACCAACTATGTTTTCTATGCTAAAAAATCATAAGGACCACTATGGATTGAAAGAAAATTGGTTCTTCTCTCCTGATAAAACTGAACAGTATGAGCTTCCAACTTCAACACTGTAACCTAATCCGATTGGAATTGGGAGCCCCAGGAATAATTTAGATAGAATTTCTCACTATCTTGAAAAGATTGAAAGCTTTATTTCGAGCTGCTATGACCCAGCTAGCATCACATCCAATTGTGGTAATCATGACTTTATTACTGCTATATTTATTTTTTTCCAGAGACTTTCCGATTCAAGAGCTTCTTTTGGAAAAATGTGATTTCATGGATATTGAATGACTGAATTAGGAATAATTATGACATAGTCCCTGTGATGATGAATTTCTAACATGCAACGTATTTTTTTATTAATCACATGATCACTTGACATCCCATTACTCATCGATTTGCTTGAGTGGGCTCCAGTAGCATCTCCATTTGTCCCTGTCACGTGCTAGTGTAGGCCAATGGGGTCTGCTTGTTTCAGGAACACAAAGAGACTCAAACCAATCATTGAGGGTCTTGAAGAAGAAGTCTGACCATCTCCTAGGTGGGCGGCCACATGGTCTTTTGACATCCCGTGGAATCTAGTCAGTAATGGCTCTAGTCCAGTGATCATCTCCAAATCTCATTATGTGTCCAGCCCATCTGATTTTTGATGCCTTGGTAAATGAGACAGCATCCCTGATTCTTGATCATTGATGGAGGTCAGAACTCTGGATTCTTTCTTTCATTTGAGTGAAGCATAATACTCCAAGCACAGTTCTTTCAATTCCTCTTTGGGAGACCCAAATAGCATTCTCATCCTGTTTTTCTAGGACCCAAGTCTCTGAGGTGTATGTTAATGCAGGAAGAACATTGGAACCAAAGAGATGTGCCCGGAGCCAGAGGTTCTTCATTCTCTTAGCTATTTCTTTGACACTCTTGAAGGCGTTCCAAGCCGCTCTCTTCCTCCTGCGCAACTCAGGTGCCAGGTCATTCATCATGTTGAGTTCTCGACCTAAGTACACATAACTGTTGCAGGACCTAATGGTACAAGTGCGAAAGATCAAGTATGACATCACTGGTCTGACCGAGACAAGAAGGTATCAATCACATCATGCCGTTTTTGACACTAGAAGAACTATTCCTTGTAACATGTGACAAAAGAGGCATTGGTGGTGTCGGTGTCCTTGTCAACACGAACTTGGCCATGAGCATTGATTCATTCGAATGCCTAACAATCTGAATCGGAGTATTATACTTGAATAGATGTGGCTCACTGCCAGCAGTTTCTATCTTTGTTGTCTATGCACCAACATACAATTATGATGAAGAAGAAATTGAGAAATTCTACATGGAGCTGGAGAAGTTCTATAAAGAAGACCACACCGTCTACAAGATCTTTGTTGGTGATTTTAATGCCAAGATAGGACCGAGAAGATCAGCTGAAGAACTCCACATTGGGACCCATGGCCTAGAATGGAATAAACAGGGTGAGAGACTGTCTGAGTTCATCATGTCGACCAAGACCATGCATGGTAACTCACAGTTCCAGAAAGCCAAATCTAAAAGTTGGACATGGGAGACTCCCGGCAGACAGTTCCACAACGAAATTGACCATATCATATTCAATTGACAGTTTTGCCTGACAGATGTCGCTCTTGTCCAAAATTCCAAACGGGATCAGACCACCATCTCCTTCATGCAAAATTCTACTTCACAGAACGGGACGAAAGGACTGCAAAGTTTAAGAGAACCCCAGGACAACTTGGAGTTCTTTGGCACTATTGGGGCAACATGGGAAGATGCCGTCATTGACAACATTGACGAGGAATACAATCGACTGGTTCAGCACCTCCATGATTGTGCAAGGAATGCCAAGAGAGAGATAGCCACAAAAAAAAAAAAAAAAAAAAAAAAAAAAAAAACGCCTGGCTTCGAAAACTCTTGAGCTTATTTGCCAACATGGCTTGGAGCAAGCCTCAGGCAACCGCAAGCAAACGACTGAGCTCACAAAGTGGTGCAGAGATGCGATAAAGGAAGACAGCAGGGTGGATATGTCATTTCCAGTGTTCTCCCTTCTGAAATCCAATACACCATTTTGCCAGTAAAGAGCGAAAAGCACCTGGCCCAGAGAAGGTCAAACCCGAATGCCTGAAGAACCTGCCATCAGTACTTATCAATACAATGTCTCGACTCTTCATATGCTACCTGTCTGAATGCAAGGTTCCATCCCAATGGTAAACCAGCAGGACCGTACTACTGTTCAAGAAGAGAGACATCCTCAACATTGGCAACGATCACTCGATCCGCCTGTTGTCTGTCTTCTACAAACTGTTCACTCGAATCATCCTGAATAGAATTGGCAGAACACTAGATGAAGGAAAACCATGTGAGGAAGCCAGTTTTTGAAAAGGATTCAGCACAATCGACCATATACACAATAACCAAGTTCATTGAGGTTTCTCGGGAGAACAAGATGCCGCTCTGTCTAACGTTCATTGATTTAAAGAAGGCCTTTGATTCTGTTAAGTCTGAAGCGATCATAGAAGCCCTAGCCAATAAGGGTGTTCAAACTCAATACATCAGGATCCTCCATGAGCTGTATTACGAATTCACTACCAGGATCTCACCATTCTACAAGGAAGTAATCATTGATGTCAAGAGAGGGGTTCGGCAGGGTGATACTATTTCACCAAAACTCTTCAGTGCCACCCTCGAGAACATCATGTGACAACTGGAATGTGAAGGAATGGAAGTGAAGAGAGATGGTCAGCAACTACACCACCTCTGCTTCACTGATGGTATCGTTCTAATAACACCAAACATTACCAAGTGGCACAAATGCTGGCCGACCTGGCCGACTTCGACCATAATTGTGGAAAGTTGGGACTGCAGCTGACTCTCACGAAGACAATGTTTATGAGAAACGGTCTCATTCCTGATGTTCCATTTTCTCTCAATTGAATGAACATCTCTGAATGCAACAGTTTTTTTTTATTAATATACAGTTATTATTTACTTGAACTGTTACTGACTGGATTCAGAGGAACATCAAAAGAATGCCTTGCCGACCACCTACGAGATGGTCAGACTTCTTTGTCAAAACCCTGAGCAAATTGTTTGAGGCTCTTCGTGTTCCTGAAGTAAGCAGATGCCATTTGGCTACACTAGCATGCAAGAGGGACAAATGGAGAGGTTACTGGCACCCGTTCCAGCAAATCGATGAGCAAGGGGATGACAAGTCATACAAGTGATTTAATTGGCTGCTATCTTTATCTCCGTCATATTAAAATCTTTCAAAATATTGACCTTTATCAACCTGGACTGCCTAGTCTAAAAGGTTGATTTTTAAGGTTTGAATATGTGTTTTATTATTCAACCAGTTTTCTCTTAATTAAAATAATCTCAAATTTGTTTATGTAGTGGAAAATACTATTTTTGTATGTTTTTGACTATTCCTGGTAGAATAGAATAGACATAAATGAGTGCCACGGCAAAGTACTCACAATGATATAAACCAGTCAGCATTGTGTAGACAAGCTAATTCCCCCAACTTTTATTTTAATTTATTTATTTTATTTTATCTAATTTTATGTTGCTCTCAATTTTGTTATAACCACCTTTCTCTGACTTTCATTGGTACCAAAACGCCTTTTAAACTGTATCTATATTTACTATTTCACATTCATCTATGGGTTTGTTGACCCATTCTCATGAGACTTTCATATTACTCCCTTCTACCCAAACTGCTCTGATCAAATCCCCGATGGGCTTCACATTGTTTAATCTACTAGTGAACTCCTCTAATATGATCATTAGCAACTGTTTACATCAGATCACTTCTCCCAGAAATTCCTTGATTTGACTCCTTTGTTAATGCAGTTCTTTGGCTTTTTCTGTGTGTGATGGTTCCTCTTTACCTGTCTTATAAATGGGCTATTTCGGTTTCCAATCCTTGGACTTCTCCTCTCTACACTTTTGGTGACCTCAACCAGCTTTATAATTTCAGAAAAACTTTGCATGCTGACTTCAAAGTGTTTATCGCAATCCAGAATTCTCCCTGCCTCACTCTTATATTTAATCACAATCTTAAGATCTGCTATTGGAAGTCTTATATACTTCTCAAATTTATACAAAACTAGAATTCAGGTCTTCATCCATTAAGTTGCTAAATCTGTATTGCTTCCAGTCCAAAAAAAAAAAAGAAGAAGAAAAAAGAAATGAAAACCCCGTTCTAGCAGTCCAGATCAAATGCCTTAAAATTAGCTTTGATTGCCTTCAATTCCCCTGCTTCCCATAGTCCGTCCTTCAGAAAATTCTGGTGACTCTACCTTTAGAATACTCAGGTCATTAGTAGCCTGGTCCAATTTACCATTGTTTTTGACTTTGACTATCACTATTGCCACCTATCTGATTTCCCTGTTTCATATTGTCCTATTCCACAATTACCAGGGCATGCAGAAGTACAGTTCCTCAAAAATTAGAACAGATTATCTCATTCTTCTACCCAAAATTTCACAGAAACTCTCCCATTTCTTTCAGATTCTAGTCCATAGCCTTTGTAATACACAGGAAGTCCTATCTGCACTCATCTTTCTCACAGCATGAATTACTCCTCATCCCCTTTATCCTGCCTGCTTAGCAACTTATCCTTTTCACTGCTTTTAAAACCTATCAGGCACACCTCTGATTTGGGGCCCTAGCATTAGTTTCAAGTGTCTGAAGTACCTTCCCACCAAATATCTACTTGGCTGGTCTATACTTAGCACAAAGAACCACTTCAATGTCTTCTTCCTGATGCTTAATGATCCCCACAAGTCAGACTGCCTCCATCTAAAACTTTAGCTCCTTCTGCCAACTCTCAGCTTCTGTTATCCCTTGTCTCTTTGTTTTAGCCCAAACGGTTATCACATTTTTACATTATCTAATGTCTTATTTAATTTTCTTGGTCTTGTTTATGTTTCCTTACTAGAATATGAGACAGAGAGAATTCTGTCTCTTTTGCTCATTGAACACCCTCTGTAGTACCTATTATATATCAGATCTTCACTTAATCTTTTGTTGGGTGCATGAATGAGTGAATGAAGGGTAGTGCAGTACCTCTGCGGTCATAGGCTGGAATAAAAACCTCTACTCTCCTTTTTGACTCTTCCATCATGTAGATAAGAGGGCCTCTTCCTTAGTTTTCACCCAAGGTGCCTCATTCAGTTATTCTAAGCAAGTAAAACAAAATAAAGTCTGTTCCTTAACTAAAAAGAGAAAATGTGATAACTCTCTCTCCCCCCCCTTTTACACACACACACACACATACAACTGAGTGAATTTTAAATTTATTCCCCTTATCTCAAGGCATATCATTTTTTTCATAGAGTTTTCTCTAGATTGGAAAAGAAACAAGGAACAGGAACTATTTTATTTTCTGGGGAATATAGAAAGAGAACTATGATGATAATGTTTTCAACTTTATTTGAATCCTGTTGCAAAATAAGTTACAAAATTATACATTAGTTTTGGAGTAGCATTGCTATATAATTATTTACTTAGTACCAGTTAGACTTAATATTTCATTCAATACGTTTCTTGCATCTTCTCAAATATGCAAAGGTCATTTTTCTATCTGGGAACCTCTTCCTCAGGACTGAGAGGTGACACTTGCTGTCTTGCTGTCTTGCTGTGAGGTGACAGTGCAGGATTGTTATGTCTGCATTCAGAAACCCTTGGCTGACATCAACTCTTCTGTATTCAGATTGTTATATTACTCTCTGATTAAATTTCTATGTGGAATTCATCTAAAAGCCTCCCTACCATCCAAGTATTCATTTGTGTGATCTGTTTCCTCACATAAATTTCAAAGGCTCCACTCTCTACTTATTCATATAATTTTTTCCAAGACGTATGAACCCTAGTTCTTTGTTTATGTGTTTGCTTGTTTCCTGCTGTGGTAGCGATCTCAGCAGAGATCTGGAACCTCAATAAAGAGAAAACATGCTTTTTACCAAGCGAAAAATTCTTCTGACCGCATTAATGTGTGTGGTTTTGTTGTGCTTCTACCGAAGTCACAAAACTGAAATTGGCATTTAAAGTGCCAGAGCATTAGAATGGATTTTAATTATAGTAGCAATAACCCAAGGAAGTGGTGTGAGAGGAAACCCATTGGCAATCTCTCCAGAACATGCTCTCCTTAAAATCAATCTGTCACTCTCCTCTCCAGGGGCTGGAATTCCGTCCCTTCCCTACTGAGTGGGGCTGGGCACCTCTGATGTTCAGTGCTTCTTTTCGAACCCCAATCCCTCATTTGTACAGAATTGAACAACCAACGGGGAAAAAAAAAAATCTCTCTCCTCTCTCCTGGCACCAACTTCAACCACGCAAAGACTTATTTCTGTCTTTGTAAATGACAAACCAGAAAGGCAGGCTCCGAAGACTGTGGGCTGTTGTTTTCTTCAAAGTGTCTTGATGGAGAGGGCACCATGAAGAAAAATCGGGCAGGAGCATATGTTTGTAGATGCTTTTTATATCCCCTAAACGGAAAAAGGAGGCGGACACTGCAGGATTGCAATTTACATCTGAATTACTTATTTATATGGTAAACACAGACGCCCTGAGAGAAGCTTTGCTTTCAATGCACACAGCAGAGCAAAAGGGCCAAACCAAAGCTAGCCACCCTCTGTCCCTCCACACTCGTCCACCCAGTCACTGGACTAATTCAGGCAGTGGGTTCACCTCCTAACTGATAGCAGGTTCCAACCAGACTGATTTTTTTTTTATTTTTCGTTTTGGTTTTGGGCCACACCCAGCGGTGCTCAGTGGGTTTACTCCTGGTTCTGCACTCAAGTATCACTCCTAGTGGGCTCAGCAGGAAATCAGCAAACACATAAACAAATGTGAGATGCCAAAGATTGAAGCTGGGTCCTCTGTGGGCAAAATAAGCACCTTACTCACCAGTTCTATCACTCTGGACCCCTCATTTCTTAAGTGAATTCTAGTTATTCTACTGCGTGCAGTATGTAGATATGCAGTTAATTTGTCTGAATGGAAATTTGCCACATGCTAACTTTGGACATTTGGTTTGACTCTGAATCTCAGTTTTCCCATCTGTAAAATAAAGGCAACGATACTTTTTACTCATCTGGTTTCTTAGTGAAGCAAATCTCTGTAAGGAGTTTAACTCGGTTCTTTGCATAAAGTATGGTACTTTTACTAGAAATCTCAGTATCATTTTGTTGTTGTTACTTTTTTAATTTTTTTTTTCCCCTTTATTTTATTTTATTTTTTTTAAAGTTGTAGATTTACAATTTTTTGTGCTTTGGTTTCAATTATACTACCGAGAGTATTTGATATGCCAAATACAGTAACAACAAAGTCTCCAATGGAGACGTTACTGGGCCCGCTCGAGCAAATCGACAATCGATACTTTTTTAATTTAATGGGGTTTGGGGGGCTTTTTTAGGCTACACTTGATGCTGCTAATATATAATTAGATATTCCCAGTGCTCGGGGACCACTTTCAGCTGGACTGGAGTCTATAGGGTGTCTGGTATCAAACCTGGAACTTGCACATGCAAAACATCTGAAACCATTTTGTAGCTCTATCCTTTGAGCTCTCTTCCCAGTCTAATATCAGCTATTATTATCATTTCTGTTGATACCAAAATGTTGCTGCCTCACAAATCATTCTCATAGAGAAAATTCTAAGATTCTGGTATGGCTAAAGATTTCTGATCACGGCTCACTTAGGCTTTACACCAAAGTAGACTATGAAACCAAAGTGTGGGTGCAAGTGGTTTATTTGGAAGGGGTCATCAAATACCAAGGACAGACAGAGGGAAAGTGAGACAAGAAAGATGGAAAACCAGGGAGGATACATAAATGTCTTCACATAGTCTTGTGCAGAACCCATAAATAGTCATGAAAGAAGATTGTTAAATTTCTAGCACTTTCATTGGCTAAAGTTAAACTTAGCCACTATTTAACATTAAATGATATAACCTTTCAAATTAATCAATTTTTAAGTACTTGTTACTTCTAATTTCCTGATTATTTTACTAACATTTCAGGTACAGGGTTATTTATTTATTTAATTCTACATGGTAGAATTAAAGGCCTCTTCATCTCTTCATCTTCTTCATGTCATGTTCAGTGACATTACACTGGTAGTTTGAAATCAACCATGAGGTAAATGGTGAAATATCCTAAATTTGAGCAACTGTCTTCAGCTGTTAAACATATGCCAGCAATCCCCTTGTTAATGTGGCAATTACTACAACTGAGATTCAAGCCAGCTGGAAACCTGATGAGACAGTGTACGAAACTTGCCTCCCTCTTATTTCACGAAAGAGTGCAGTAACCAGTATAAACCAGTTCTCATTAGATGACGTTTGTCACAGTAGAAGTAGCCTCCCCTGTTCCTCTTATGGCCTGAAAACAGTTGTTTACACAGACTAACAGTCTTCTAGAAGGTACCACGTGTGTGCAAGAAGTCAGTTAAGGTATGAAATGAGATTGTATTTTTTAAAAATACAAATTTATGGCAATAAGAGAACCCAGTAGTTAAGATGCTTGCCTTGCATGCAGTCAAATGAATTTTATTCTTTGGCACTGTATATGCCCCACAAGCATCTCCCAGAGTGATTCTCTAGCCTAGAGCCAGGAGAAAGTTCTAAACAACACGAACTGTGGCCCCAAACAAACAAAATTACTAATTTTATTTCAAACCACTTTTAGATTTACAGAAATGCTGGAAAAAATAGTTTTGTATATCACTCATATGCTTTGTCTTCATATTAACATCTTTCATAATAGTTGCACAATGACCAAAACCTATAAATTACATTGGTACAATGCTAAGCATCAAATTATGCATGTTGTTAAAATTTTACCACATTTTCCCCACTGATGTCCTTTTTTCCATTCCAGTATTATGTTCATTATCTTGGGTTCCACTGAACTATGATTTCTGCTTGATTTTCCTCGATTTATTAAAGTGTCTTATTCTTCCCTTGTCTTCCATGAACTTGACACTTTTGAAGCATGCTGATAATTGTGTGAAAATCATAACTTTGCAGGAGACCAACTATGATGGTGAGCTTTGTGGTTTAAGTCACATGAATCGCTGGAAGCCCAATATTATTTTGTGAGTGTGTGTGAAGGTGTTTCTACATGACATTAACATTGGAAGCACTGGTCAGAGTAAAACCAGTACAGGTAAGCGCATCAGTTGAAAACTGTGTCACTGTATCACTATATTGCTGTCATCCTGTTCATGGATTTCCTCAAGCAGGCACCAGTAACATCTCCTTAGTCCTAGCCCTAAGATTTTAGAAAGTGCCACATTCGAGACACTTTCAGGGTCAGGGGAATGAGACCCATCATTGTTACTGGGTTCTGGCATATTGAATATGCCATGGGGAGTTTACCAGAGTCTACCATGCAGGAAGGATACTCTCAGTAGCCTGCCGGGTTCTCCAAGAGTAAGAGCTAGCTGGGTTCCTCTGATGGTTCCTCTACCTGGGTTCTTCTACCGGTTCCTTCATGCGTGAGGTTCATCCGAACGTGTGGAGACTGGTCTTAAGCATGGCTGTGGCTGGTTCCGGAGGTCTTCAGCTGCCGGGGTTCTGCTCGGGGCAGGGAGGGAAACTCAATCCGCGCCCCCCTCCAAGGGGCCCTATGAGGACAGCCAGGCGTGGGGGCAGGAGACTCTATTCAGTGATTGAAAACTGAATAGAACAAAAGGCTGAGAAAAATGAAACTGTCTAACTAATATCAAATTTGGTCTTGGTCTTCCTCTAGGTCTAGTTGTCAGATTTAGACTAAAAGATCAGCTCTTCCTAGATTTCAAAATTTAACTTTGACATTAAAACCAGGATGATCCCAATTATTGCCTCAGGATCTCAAATCTACAAAATGAGAATATTAGACTTTGTCAGCTTCAATAATCATATAAGTAAATTTCTTATAATAAATAAACACACTATAATAGAGCCATGTTTGCACATACACACACTCTATTGTTTCTTTTGAGAACCACAACAGACACTAACCCAAGTGATCAAGGTTAAAATCATGAGCCATGTGATCTCTGGACACTAAAACTGTTGATTGATGCATTAAAGAAGGAGACATATAGTTTCTGTCAGAGTCTTGTCAAAAATACATTTGCTGATTCAAATCATGAGTCTCATATTCTTCAAATTATATTGTCTATGAGCCAGAAAACCAGAATTTCCTCCTTGTGTTCTCCAATTCCTACTCCCAATATTTATTCCCTTTCATGGTCCAGGTATCAACTTTTCTCTCTTCCTTGAGAAGTTTACCAGTACTGAGACAAGCCTTTAAAGAGGTGTGTATAAAATGCTGGTCTCAAGGAAACCTCAACTGTTAATCTATCTTACTCTCTCCAGTATAGCCACTTAGCCTCATTGATCCCAGGTCAATGTTGGCTTGGTACCCTCTTATTTTTTTTTAAATTTTATTGAATCACCATAACATAGTTACAAGCTTTCATGTTTGGGTTACAATCACACAATGATCAAACACCCGTCCCTCTACCAGTGCACATTCCCCACCACCAATATCCCTGGTATACCCCCTTACCACCCTTTTCCCATCCTCCCCCTGCCAATATGGCAGACAATATTCCCCATACTCTCTCTCTCTACTTTTGGACATTTTAAGGTTTGCAATACTGACACCGAAAGGTTATCATTTTTGGTCTTTTATCTACTTTCAGCAAACAGCTCCCATCCCAATGTGTGTGCTGAAGACATAGTTTTCTTAGTGATTCCTTCTCTATTCAAGCTGCCTTCTCCCCTTTGCTCATGAGGAAGCCTTCCAGCTATGGAGCAATCTTCCTGTCCCAGGTATCTACTGTCCTTAGGAGTCAGCCTCATATTATGGTGTTTTATACTCCACAAATGAGTGTAATCCTTCTATGTCTGTCCCTCTCTTTCTGACTCATTTCACTTAGCATGATACTCTCCATGTCTATCCATTTATAAGCAAATTTCATGACTTCATCTCTTCTAACAGCTATATCATATTTCATTGTGTAGATGTACCAAAGTTTCTTTAACCAGTTATCTGTTCTAGGGCACTTGGGTTGTTTCCAGGTTCTGGCTATTGTGAACAGTGCTGCAATGAACATATAGGTACAGATGTAATTTCTACTGTGCTTTTTTGCATCCTCGGGATATATTCCCCGAAGTGGTATTGTGGGGTCATATGGAAGCTCTCTTGGCTTGGGATCCTCTTAACATAGCTATTAATAACCACAAAAATGCAGTTCAAAGTTTGTTTTTTTTTCACTTTGTTTTAAGTTGAAAGTTTTATGTATGCAATTTCCCCAGAGAATTAACCAGAGTATGAGAGAAAATGGGGCCAATGAGACTCAGAACCTATCCCCAGGACTGGTGCTACCTACTTCAGCATGGGCTCTCTTCAAACAAAACATCTTCTTCTTAGATAATAAGTTTAATTTGAGAGTGAGATGGTCTGTTTGAATATCTATAAATAAGAGTGATACTTTAGCTTCTTCCATTGAATCAACAGTTATTAGGACAAAGAATCTTTTGTCTCTTTGATTGAAGCATAGAATTCTAGTGATGCCTCTCTTCTCCAATGTAGGGTTCTAATTCAGGAGATTATATATATAATAGTTATATATATGAAACTTTCCTATATAAGTTTTATATATATATATAAATTTCTATAAACATTCTACTTGAATAAGCCCTGAGCCCCTCAAAATCACTGTCAGTTCTCCAAAACATGTTTTAATTCCATTGTGTTCTACTCAGGGAAAAGCAATCATTCACTTATTTTTTTTATTAGAAAATGAACATATCCTTAGAGACCCCTTCACTTCCTGCTACAGGCATCGGCTTTTTGTTTCCACTGAATCTGCCTTCTCTCCATTCCCACTGCTACTAGTCTATATCTTGTCTATGCTGTAAAACAATCTTCATACAGGTGGTAACAGAGAGCAGGGGGCAGAACCTTGGACACATTCATGGTGTAGGGGTATGGTATATCTATGTATCTGTACCTCAAAACTAACAAAACTGAAAGCATGAGACCCAAACTACAACAACTGAACTTGAAATTTACCTATCAAGGGAGAATAAATGTTGGGAGTGATAGAGAAACTACGGATACTGGTGGAGGGAAGTTGACAGTAGTGATGGAATTGGTGTTGGAAAAGTGTATGCCTGAGACTCATCTATGAATAACTTTGTAAATCATGGTGGCAAATAAGAATGAAAAAAGCTTTCTAATAAAAATCTTACCTCTAGACATTTCTCCTTCAGTTTTTCTTCTTATAGTAATATGTTATAGTTCACACACAAATCTGGTCATACCACTCTACTCCTTACAAATTCCAAAGTACAAAAGTCTAGTGACCCGGCATTGTTTTGCTTTTAAGCTTCTTGTCTCCCTCCCATTAATAATCTGCCATTCAACTATCTGATATTTCTTTCAGAATAAAGAAAGATCCAGATTCTCTTTCACTTACAGGATGCTTCAAAAATATCTCCTCTTTTCGAAGCATTCTTCCCTCACTCTGAACCTGACCAACTCAGTCTTTGTTTCTCAATTTAAGTAGTTGAAATATGGTCCCAGATTTAAGTGAATCCCTTTCCTGTGGACTCATAAATCCTTTATTAAGAATTAATCCTTTACTTTCTTGTGGTCCCTATTATATTATTCCACACTGCGGGGGAGGTGACCAAAATTGTATCACATGGAAAAACAGGTTTCTGGCAGAGTGCTCCTATGTGCTAAGATTTCCACAAATACTTGTTCAATAAAAGGATAAATAATTTGTGGAAATTTATTACTATCCTGGAATTTCATTGCTATCTTTGTTAAAATGTGCAGGCTGTCATCAATATAAAGTCTTCCAGAGAAGCTGGTCATGGAAACCGAGTTTCTAGAAATAATTTAGGAGAGTCAACAATTGCTTCTTACTTTTTTCTCGTGCATTTTTAACTGAGTTTTAGACATACAATATTGTAGCACCAATCCCATCACCAGTGTCAATTTTCCTCCACCAATGTTCCCAGGTTCCCTCCCATATCTCTTCCCTTCCCTTCTATCTTTCCTTCTTTCTCCCTATACTCTGGGGCCAAGGATGTTCAGGTCATCCCCCTTTAAAACATTGCATCCCTTTGTCTAGTTGTTCTAAATACCACGTATGAGTGACACCATACTGTGTTTATCCTTCTTTTACTGACTTACTTCATTTAACAGGATGTCTTCCAGTTCCATCCTTGTTGTAGAGAATTGCATGATTTCATCATTACTTATGATCAATGGATGAACCCTTATTTAGTGTCTGATAAAAAGTTTACTGATTGGCAGGTATGAGCCGGGGGTGTGGGGGCGACTAGAACCTCATGGGAAGGGGGGCGTTCCGGTGCGTCCTTCATGCCCTACCGAGGTCACCAGTCGCCCCCCACGAGCGGCTCTCCAGCACAGCCACGGCCCCAGAAGCACAAGGACTTAATGCAGAACCCAGCAGCTTGGAGCAGAAAAGTGAATGGACTATGCGTTGATCCAGGCCATCAAGTCTGCCAGAGGGGAAAGGGTGTTGCCCCATTCGCCCTCTCCTCCCTGGAAAGAAAGATGGCGGCCACATGGGAGCCTTGTGGACAGCAGGTATGAGCCGGGAGTGTGGGGGCGACTAAAACCTCATGGGAAGGGGGGCGTTTCGCTCCGCCCTTCACGCCCTACCGAGGCCACCGGTTGCCTCCTGCGAGCAGCTCTCCAGCACGGCCACGACTCCAGAACACAGAAACCAATTTCTTAACTATCTGACTTTCAGTAGAAATACCTCCAGGGTTAATAGGTAAAATAGCAGAAATCCAAAACCAACATTTAATCCTTGAACCCAGCTGTAGAAAGCAAATCACTTCACAATGCTTTGTCAGCATGTCTGATTGGGGGGGGGGGGGTAAACTCTAAATAATAGTGGTGAATCTTTTATTGGAACAATGAATCTAATCAAAGCAGATAGAGTGTTAACTAGAATTCATCTGCCTCACAGGGACGGGGAGGGGTGGGGGGTGGGGTTTTATTGGGGTTCTTCATGGTAAAAAATAAGTATTGGTAAAGGGAAATGTGTTTGATATTTGCATGACTGAGACATAAACCTGAAAGCTTTGTAACCTTTCCCACAGTGATTCAATAAATTAATTAATTAATTAATTAATTAATAAAAAAAAAAGTCAATGTCCTCTTTTGTGGTGGTTGTTTTTTTTGTGTGTGAAATACCATGAGGTACTTCTAGGAAACTGATGCAGACATAAATGTTATAGCTGTGTACTATTCCATTGTTCATACATACCACATCTTTAGGATCCACTTATCTGTAATTGTACATCCAGGTTGATTCCAAATATTAGCTATTTTACTGAGTGCCTCAGTGAAGAATGGTGTGCATATGTTCTTTTGAATGATTTCTTTTTGTCCTGGGGGTAGATACCAAAAAGTGGAATTACTGGGTCATTTGGGGCCATGGGTCAGTGGGAGCTCAATTCTGAGTTTACTGAGTACTCTCCATACTGTTTTCAATAGGAACTGAACCAGACAATATTCCTACCAGCAATGGATGAGGGTTCCTTTTGAACCACATCCCCGCCAATGGATATGGTTCCTAGTATTTTTGATATGTGCTATTCTTGCTCATGGAAGATGATACCTCATTGTTATCTTGATTTGGTTTTAGCTCTTGATTCTCGTGGAGCCATTAGACACAATGGAAATAGTGCAAGATTTGGGGATAGTTAAGTTCCAAAATTCAAATGCGCCATTGCTAACTATAGTGATTTTAGGCAAGAGTTTCACGTCTGTAGGTGTTGGATTTCTCATCTGTCAACTAGGAATTATGGCACATTGTTGGTAAGATTTGGAAAAACAATGCAAGCAAAGTGCTGGCACAAAGTAAATGATCACAAACGACAGGTTTGTTTTTCTTATCATTTGGAGCTGATGCTTCCTTGTCTTTCGTTTACCCTTAGTATTTCTTTTCTTCAATTTTGATGATGTGCTGACAAGATAATTTCCCCCTCCTTTTTCACATTTCAAGCTTTTCTTTGGTATCCCAGCATAGTGTTCAACTGTGATTGTACTTCCTTTCTGTGTTGTTGGGAGTTTTTTTGGGGGGGGGAGGGGGATGTAGAAAAGAAATTATGAAACAGGTTAAAAGATCGAAAGTCATAATAAAAATGCCTGCTACATGGGCGTGAAGCAAATTTCAATTCAAGCAGCCTGGTATAAGTAGGAACGTGCAACAGGTGCTGAGAAATTCTTTTAGTCACCCTCTCAACGCCATACTTGGTGAGGATCTTCTAGGAAACTGATGCAGAGATAGATGTTTAAAGTATTGAAAGTCACTTTAATTTATTTTTTATATTTTTGGTTTAGGAGCCACATCTAGTGGTGTGGAGGGCTTACTCCTGTATCTGTGCTCAGGGATCATTACTAGCTGTGCCCTGGCGACACAGTAGCGTAGTGTGGTGATTGAAGCTGGGTTCTGCAGCATACACAGCAAGCACCTTAACACCTATACTTTCTGTTCTTGGATGTCATTTTAACACTATCATTCCTCCAATTTCAACGTAATTGCCCCTACGTTTGGAGCCATAGCACAGTGGGTAGGGCATTTGCCTTTCAAGAGGCCAACCTGGGTTCGATCTCTGGCATGCCATATGGTCCCCAACAGGAGTAATTACTGAGTGCAGAGCCAGGAGTAACCCTGAGCATTTCTGGGTGTGATTCAACAAGTCAAAAAGAAAAAGAAAATGTAATTGCCCTTTCATTTTGCTTGCTATTCCTTTGCTCTTTGTGTCCTGTGCATTTGCTTTGGCCTCAACTGCCTTCCTTCTCTCCTGTCATCTTCCATCTATATAAATCTATTAATCTCCCCAAGTTATGCCTTTAGTAACAGCTTCTGTGAAATATTCCTGCCTACTCCAAACCCAGGCAGTGATTGCATTCTCTCATGCCTCAGTTTCCAAATTTGTGAAAAATATTAATAGTACCCTTTACTTACAATTTTTGAAGGAGTTTTAGAGAATATAAATCAGCAGTGCACCTATGTTCAAAATGTAGCTATGATGTAGTCAATATTTTTACTGCCTCAAGCATCATTGTCATTACTACATCTGGGTGCACACACTGATTGCTTGTCCCTAATATCTGGTGTTTGCTTTATTCTACCTGATATTACAGGAAACTACTATGCATGCGCACCCCTCTGTGGCAACAGTGTGTGATACTCCAGGGAGCCAAACTCTTTCCTGTTTGTAGCCCTTATTTAGTGTCTGGTAAAAAGTTTACTGATTGAATGTTTACTGAAGAAAATGTAAATACATTTTTGGTTTCCATAAAAAAAATTCAATGTCCTGTTTTTTACTGGCTATCTCTCTCTTGGCATTCCTCGCACAATCATGAACGTGGTGAATCATTCAATCATATTCCTCATCAATGTTGTCAACAACAGCATCTTCCCATGTTGCTGTAATAGTGCCAAAGAGCTCCCAGTTTGGTGGTCGTTCTGGGAGTTCTCTTCTTAAACTTTGCAGCCATTTCTTTCTGCTCTGCGAAGTAGAATTTTGCATGAAGGAGACGGTGGTCCAATCCTATTTGGAATTTTGGGACAAAAGCAACATCGGTCAGGCAAAACCATCAATTGAATATGATGTGGTCAATTTCGTTGTGGAACCATCCACCGGGAGACTCCCATGTACAACATTTAAATTTGGCCTTCTGGAACTGTGAGTTACCATGGACGGTCTTGATTAACATGACAAACTCAGACAGTCTCTCACCCTGTTCATTCCATTCTAGGCAATGGGTCCTGATGTGGAGTTCTTCGGCTGATCTTCTGGGTCCTATCTTGCTTTAAAATCACCGACAATTATCCTGTAGGTGTGGTCTTCTTAATAGAACTTCTCTAGCTCCATGTAGAACATCTCAATTTCTCCTTCATCATAATTGGTTGTTGGTGCGTTAGACAACCAAGATAGAAACTGCCAGCAGTGAGCCACATCTATTCTAGTGTAATCGTCCGATTCGTGTTGTTAGGCATTCGAATGAATCAATGTTTATGGCCAAGTTCGTTTTGACAAGAAAACCGACACCTCCAATGCCTCTTTTATTGTGTGTTCTGAGGAACAGTTCTTCTCCAGTTCCTCGAGAACATCATGCAATGACTGCAATGGGAAGGAATGGGAGTGAAGATAGACAGTCAGCAACTACACCACCTCCGCTTTGCTGATAACATCGTTCTAATAACACCAAACATTAGCCAAGCGGCACAAATGCTGGCTGACTTCGACCATGAGTGTGGAAAGGTCGGACTCCAGCTGACTCTCATGAAGACATTCCTGATGTTCCATTCGCTCTCAATGGAACAACCATCTCCAAATGCAACAGTTATGTGTACCTAGGTTGAGAAGTCAACATGATGAATGACCTTCCACCTGAGTTGCACAGGAGGAAGAGAGCAGCTTGGAACTCCTTCAAGAGTGTCGAAGAAATAGCTAAGAGGACGAAGAACCTCTGGCTCCGGGCACATCTCCTTTATTCCACTGTTCTTCCTGCATTAACATACACCTCAGAGACCTGGGCCCTAGGACAACAGGATGAGAATTCTATTAAGGTCTCCCAGAGAGGAATTGAAAGAGCTATGCTTCGAGTATCACGTTTCACTCAAATGAGAGAAAGAATCCGGAGTTTCGACCTCCATCGAGGGTCAAACGACGATGGCTGTCTCATTTGCCAAGGCATCAAAAATCAGATGGGCTGGACACGTAATCAGATTTGGAGACGACCACTGGACTAAAGCCATTACCAACTGGATTCCACAGGACGTCAAAAGACCACTTGGCCACCCACCTACAAGATGGTCAGACTTCTTCGCCAAGATCCTGAAAGATTGGTTTGAGGCTCTTCGTGTTCCTAGAATGAGCAGATGCCATTGGGTACACTAGCACGCGACAGGGATGAATGGAGACGTTACTGGTGCCTGCTTGAGCAAATCAATGAGTAACAGGAAGTCAAGTGATCAAGTGATTAAGTCCTGTTTTTTGGTGTTTTTTTTTATTATTGAAATACCATGAGGTACAAACTTTAACGCTTGCATTTCAGTTATACAGTGATTGAGTACCCATCCCTCCTCCAGTGTCCATTCTCCACCACCAATGATCCCCCTATCCCTCCCACCAATCCCATCCCATTCCCCACCTCACCTCTGTGGCAGGGTATTCCCTTTTGCTTTCTCTCTCCTTTTGTGTGTTGTAGTTTGCAATAGAGATATTAAGTGGCTATCATGTTCGGTCTATAGTCCACTTTTAGCCCGCATCTCCCATCCAATTCGGGCTCTCCTAGCACCCTTTACTTGGTGGTCCCATCTCTATCTGAGCTACCTTTTTCCCCAGCATGCGAGGCTGGCTTCTAGACTGTGCAGTAATCTTCCTGATACTGTCTACTGTTCCTGGGAGTTAGCCTCCCATTCTATTACCTTATATTCCACAAATAAGTGCAATCTTTCTATGTCTGTCCCTCTCTTTCTGACTCATTTGACTTAACATGTTACTTCCCATGTTGAACCACCTAAATACAAATTTCATGACTTCATCTTTTCTAACCACTGCATAATATTCCATTGTGTAGATGTACCAAAGTTTCTTTAACCAGTCATCTGTTCTTGGGCACATGGGTTTTTTTCCAGATTGTGGCTATTGTAAATGGTGCTGCTTTGAACAAATAAGTCCAGATGTCAGTTCTACTATGCCTTTTTGCATCTCTGGGATATATTCCCAAAAGTTGTATTGCTGGGTCAAATGGGAGCTCAATTTCTAATTTTGTTTGATTTGGTTCTTCGTGTCTGTGCATGATTAACTTCTATCTTCAGTGCATCATGGTCTGAAAAGATGGTTGATACAATTTCTATCTTTCTGATTCTATTGAGGTATGTTCTGTGACCAAGCATTTGGTCTATTTTGGAAAATGTTCCATGCACACTGGAAAAAAATGTGTATTCTTTCTTTTTGAGATGCAGAGCCTTGTATAGATCTATTAGCCCTCTCTCTTCTATCTCTTCCTTCAAAGCCAGTGTTTCCTTTCTGAGTTTTAATCTTGTTGATCAATCTAGAGGTTATAGGGCAGTGTTGAAGTCTCCAACTACTATTGTGTTGCTAGCAATGCCCTTGTTAAAATCTGTTAACAGTTGTTTTAAGTGCTTAGCTGGTCCCTCGTTAGGTGCATACCTGTTTAGAAGTATGATTTCTTCCTGCTGTACATATCCCTTTATTAGTATAAAATGGCCTTCACTGTCTCCTTTAGTCTTTTTTGACCTGAAATCTATGTTGTCAGATACTAGTATGGCCATCCTGGCTTTTTTTGAGGGAGTTGTTTTCTTGCAGGACTGTTTTCCATCCTTTGACTTTGAGTCTATATTTGCTCTAACTGTTCAAACGTGTTTCTTCTAGGCAGAAGAATGTTGGGTTAGTTTCCAAATCCATTTTGCCCCTCTGTGTCTCCTAATTGGTGCATTTAGACCATTGACATTAAGGGAGATTATTGTCATGTTGTTTTGTGCCATCTTTCTGTAGTGGTTTGTTGTGCTTGTACGTTTTTTTTTCTTGAAGTAGCCCCTTTAGTTCTTTTAAGTTTGGTTTTGAGTCTATGAAGTTCCTAAGCTGTTGTTTATCTATGAAATAGCTTGAGTGAGAGTTTAGCTGGATAGAGTATTCTTGGTGAAGCATTCATTTCACTGAGTTTTTTCACTATATCCCACCATTGTCTTCAGGCTTGGAGGCTTTCCTCTGATAGGTCTGCTGTAAATCTAAGGGGTGCTCCTATGCATGCGATTTCCTTCTTTGACCTTGCTGCTTGCAGTATTTTGTCTCTATCCATGGCATCCATCATTCTATGATATGTCTTGAAGTCTTTTTATTAAGGTTTCTTTTAGCTGGCACTCTTCGAGCTCCTTGGATCTGGATACCTGCATTGTCCAGCTCTGAGAACTTTTCAGCAATGATTTTTTAACTGTGGCTTTTTCATTGGGATTGTCTCCCTGCCCTTCTGGTACTCCTATGATTCTAATGTTGTTCCTCTTGAAATCATCCCGTAGGTGTCTGATTCGTCTAAGAGCTATTTTGAGGTCTTTTCCTATTGCTTATCGTTGCCTGTAAGCTTCCTACAATTCATCTTCAAGTTCACTGATTCTGTCTCTGGTTATAGCCATTCTACTATTGAGGGCATCCACTGAGTTTTTAACTTCATCTACCGAGTCCTTTATTCGTGACACTTCTTTTTGTAGCTTTTTTATTTCTGCTCTTATTTTTTCCTGTATTTTCTCGGCTGCCTGTTCCATTGTTTCTTGCATGTCTTCCTTTAAGTTACTGGATGTCTTTGAGTTCATTGAACATCTTCCACATTTCATCTCTGAATTCTTTATCGAGGAGATTGTTTTTGTGTGTAATTCTTGTTGAGACACCTGGATCCTTTTCATCATCGTCTCTTCGTGGTGGGTATTTTTGCTGTTTCTTTATGTTTTTGTACTAGTATGGAGATGGGACCTCCCACTTCACTATCAGCAATCCCCTCTAGTTTCGAGAAAGGGTTCTAGAAGAGTTCGGCCCATGGTGGTTGCCCTTTCCCCCTTCTAGAGTTTCACCTTCCTTGCAGGTGCTCCTCAGCAGCTTAGGTGAGGTCTCTAGTGAAGCTTTTCAGAGGATGTGTATTATATTGGGCTTGTAGAGCTTCTTGTGACCTCCAGTATTATGGTACAATTGGAAGAGGCTACTGGATTATTGGTCTAGTGTTTGAGATGGCCAGGATATTTTATACAGAATCAGGTGATGAAGATGAAGATGTGAGTCCAGAGTACTGAGAAAGGGGAAAATAAATGCAGCAGGTGTGAGAGGTCAGGGCCTGCAAAATAGGCCCCGCCCACTTCTGCGGAGGCCACGCCCGCCCACTGGAGGGTGCCTGGAGGGGTGGCTTACGGACCTGGGAGAGGGAGAAAACTGGGAGTGGCGGTTGGACGAATTGGAAGGTGCTTCAGGAAGGTGGGCGGCCCAGGGTCCGACTCAATGTCCTGTTTGATGTGGTTTAAATTACTGTGAAAGAGGTCTCAAGCATAAATGTGATTAAAAGGTTATTAAGAAACTTAAAAAATAATAATAATAAATGTGCTCTGGTTGCCAGGCTTAAAAACAACCAAGAATTTTGTTTAAAAAATAATGTCTGATTTTGAAAACTTGAAGTAACTGTGTGCTCATCCCCCAGCCAGGAGACTGCAAGGGATCTTGGGAAACCTCCTCAGGCATTAAACTCCATCAAGGCCCTGCATGCAGCTAAACTCTGAGCTTGCACTGGACTAAACATTTATGAGAAAAACTGCTCACTTGGACTAAGTTCCCAAAATGATCAAGGTCTTTAGAGGCTAAATTACTTTTAGAGAGATGGTATCATGGTTAGAAAAATATTTCATGCACTAGATAGTACTTACACAAATCTTATTTGCAGGTCTGCCAATTTTAGTTTCCCTCCATGTAAAAGGGTGGACCTGAGTTATTCCAGACTGGCCTTTTGCCCCACATCTGAAGATGAAAAGAATCTGGCTCCTATCCTCCTGGGCCACCAGTGGAGAGATCTGTCCCCTGGGGTTTGCCATGGAAGGTGGAGACTGGTTTTCTGATTATTGCGATGTAAGTGTTCAGCTTTCTTAAGGATTGGGAAATTTGTTTCTTAGAAACTACTAAGGAGGTCATTTTGAAATTGTACTCCAAAAATTAATTGGAGTTTTAAAACCTTAATGGGGAAAAAAATGCAATTTCAAACTTTAAAGTGTTATGAGAATTTGGGAACTTGGATTTGCCCGTTGGGACAAATAGTTCTTTCTCCAGAGTCATTTTTATAGAATTTTGGTGGTTAAAAAGCAAAGCAAAGCAAAGCAAACCTTTTAAAAAGTAAAGAATCTAACTAATTCCATTATAATGCCAATTTTATCTTTTTTCTGAAGAAGTTTAATATCTGGATATCACTTCCTTTAGACAATTTTTTCATAAATGTAGATTAAGATGGTACTTTATCTGAAAATTGCTTTTGAAATGTGTGTGTGTTCTTTTTCAAGCAATTAGGATTAGAAATAAGAAATGATTGTAGTTCTGAGATGCAATCTCATCTCATGCTAGTGGAAGAAGTATAGACATTTATTGCTAACAGCCAACAAGAACTGCATGTTAAAGCTGCATGCTTCAACAATACTGTGTTCAAAGCAAATGTCTTAGATATTGATGAATGTACTTATATTTGATACTTGTGTTGTGATGCATAGCCCTGAAGGGAGCTCTAGCATATGGCCAGGGATAACGTACTGTTTTGGTTTTTCTGTTTGTTTGTTTGTTTGTTTGTTTGACTGAAAACTGTGATCATCCTCAAGACCAATGAACTAAGAATAGGAAGGGTCCGGGATCCAAGGTAAGACTCAAAAAAAAAAAAAAAACACAGTGAAGGAGACGATTGTGGTCTGGAACACCATGAGAGGAGGGCCTGGAGCTGGTACTTTTCTTCTCTCCTTCCTTCTTCCTTTGTTCCTTTTCCTTCTTTCTCATTCTTCCTTCTTTTCGTCTCTTCCTTTTCCTCCTCCTCCCCATCTTCCTTCCTCTGTCTTTCCTTCTTCTGATGCTCCACCCCTTTTACCTTTCTGTTTTTCAGACTGTAATGACAGATTTCTTCCACTAGATAGAAGATTCAAAGCTAGACCCTAAAGCATTCAAGAAGGGTCTTAAAGGAAGCAGTTGGATCCTCAAGCAAATTAGGTTATTTTATATGTGTGTTTGACTTATAAAATGTAATTTCCTCCTGTTATACCCAAGTTTGTAACAAAGTTTTACCCAAAATTTTTTCTGTTTTGGGTAGCATCATGTGGAATTACCTCTATTCAATCATAACACAATGATGAAGAAAATGACGATTTCCTCCTATTTCCATTCTTGTTCTTTAACTGCATCTTTTCTGAGACCATGTTATGTCTCTTGTTCAAGAAATAGTTAAAGTCACCAAATAAAGGGTGTTTGGAGGACCCTTCCAGGAGGGGAGATGCATGTCGAAAGTGGACTATGGACTGAACATGTTTGCCACTCAATGCCTCTTTTGCAGACCACAACACCCAAAAGGAGAGAGAGAACACAGGGGATTGCCCTGCCACAGAGAAAGGGGGGGATGGGGGATTGGGGGGGGGGATATTATCCATGGTGGTGGGAAATGGGCACTGGTGGAGGGATGGGTATCTGATCATTGTATAATCAAACCCAAGCACAAAAAATTGTAAATCTACAACTCATGGTGTTTCACTAATAAAAAAAAAATTAAAAAAAAAAAGAAATAGTTAAAGTCTTAGAAATCTATTAGGAATTGGTAGCAACTTAATAATGGTTTACATCAAGTATAAAAAAATAATTTATGGCCAACAGTAATAACTTGCTACAACCTGTTTTCTAACCAGATGGCAAGAGTTGTTAAAGTTGTTATCAAAAGAGATAAATTTTTCTCAGCTTGATTCAGTCATTGAATTGTATTATATTACCTTAAGTTGTTTTTATCTGGCTATGTAAAAATTTATTCTTGTGGCTTTAATTATTAATAGGCAATTAATAATTAAAGATAATTTCCTTTATATGTGTCATACCAATCTCAATAATTTTTTAAAAATTTATTACATACCCAGGAATGAGATAGAAACCTTCTACAGTACAAATATTCGGCAGTTAATGAAGATCATTTCACTTATTTTGGAAGATGTCTGGAGCAATAGCACAACAGTAGGGTGTTTGTCTTGCACGCGGCCAGCCCGGCCGAGCTGGGTTCGATTCCTTCACCCCTCTCGGAGAGCCCAGCAAGCTACTGAGAGTATCTTGCCCGCATGGCAAAGCTTGGCAAGCTCCTCGTGACATATTTGATATTCCAAACACAGTAACAACAAGTCTCACAATTGGGACGTTACTGGGTCCACTTGAGCAAATTGATGAACCATGGGAGGACAGTGGACAGTGGACACCCATATGAAGAGTAAGTTACTAAGAGCCCCATGTTAACTTCACAGTCAGGTCTGGGGAACTATACACCATCCCACTAAACTCACGGGAAGACATAATTTTGGCAGAATTGCACTGCCCCCATAATCACAACCAACATGATCAACACTCAGAAAGGCTAGAGAGGTCAAACAACATCTGGGAAAAGTGCAAATTCTGCTTTGTTTTCCTCCCCATGGGATATAAGAGAATCTCCAACCTTATACTCCAACCCCCCCCCTCGCAATACACACACACTCACACACACACACACACACACACACACACACACACACACAAGAACATCTTGTAGATAAAAGAAAGGATATTCAAGATAATTACTTGAAAGCTTGTAAATTCGTTCAAGAGAAAGACTATCACATTACTCTATGATGGTATATCTTTCTAACTACTGTGCAAACACTCACATTACTCTCTCCCTATGAAAAGAGCAATCATAATAGATTTGTGCTTCACTTTCATTTATCTTCATTTATCATTAAATAGTCACTCTTTTAAGATCCTATTTTCAAATACAATCACACGGGGCTTCGATGTATTAATGTATTAATTAAAGGAAATGCTTTCAGTTCATAACACAACTTCTCTTAAAGTTTTATTTTTAATTATGAAAGTTAATTTTTCTTCCTTTATTCTTTTGCAGCTTAAAAGGTGTTATGACATTGTATGATACGAACAAATTTTACAATTAGTCCTGAGTTATCTGAGTATATTAAGGGGATTATAATCCTTGTAGAATTCAGAGGTCAACAGTATTAATCCAGAGAAAGAATAGCAACCTTTCCAATACAGTCATATGAGGACTTACTTTTTTAAAAATTTTTATTAGTGAGACACCATGAGGTACAGTTGTAGACTTAAAAAATTTTATGCTTGGGTTTCAATTATACAATAATAAAATACCCATCCCTCCACCAGTGCCCATTTCCCACCAGAGGAGTTGCTTTTTACCTTCACTTTTATTCTATACCTTAAGTCAAAAAACAAATTCTACTAGATTACCTAATCCACTCAGAATAGCAAATGAACAGCTTGTAAGGCCAAAAATACTGAGAATAACAGTATAAGCTGAAGCGAATAAATTATGTCACCAGCAGCAGAGCATAAAAATATATTGGAAATTGCAAATGTAATGATGCTTGATGATAAAATTTTGATATAGGTGCAATAAAGTGACATTATTGCTAAAGAAAGGGCTACAGTAAACTATAACTTGCAAGCCAAATCCAACTGATGACCTGCTTTCAATATAACCTAGGAGGTAATCAATGCTTTTTGATCTCTAGATATAAAATTTTAGACTATTAAAAGAATTTTCATGTTTATGCTGAAAGTAGACCATAGACCAAAACTGATTGTCACCCATTGTCTCTTTTGCAAACCACAAAGCCTAATAAGAGAGAGAGAACAAAAGGGAACACCCTGCCACGAAGGCAGGGTGGAATGGGGGGATGGGGGGTGGGAGGGATACTGGGATCCGTGGTGATGAGAAAAGGGCACTGGTGGAGGGATGGGTATTTGATCATTGTATAACTGAAACCCAAACACAAAAATTTGTAAGTCTACAACTGTACCTCATGGTGTCTCACTAATAAAAATTTTAAAAGAATTTAAAAAAAGAATTTTAATGTTTAGAGTGGCAATATGAGGAGTTGCATGAACCTTTCAAGCAAGGAATCTTCATTAAAGAAAAAAATATCATAATAATCCTGTTGTTCGTCGATTGCCTTGAGCAGGCACCAGTAACGTTTCCTTCTTCCTAGCTCTGAGATTTTAAAAGAGCCATATTCAATCCTCTTTCAGGGCTAGGAGAATGAGACCTATCATTGTTACTGGTATTTGGCATATTGAGTACAACACGGGAAGTTTGCCAGACTCCGCCGTGTGGTCAGGATACTTTCGGTAGCCTGCCAGGTTCTCCAAAGTAAAATAAGAGATAATAAGATGTCGCAGGGCCATAAATGCAGTCGCGGGCTTCCGGGAGTTGGGTTTTATAGTCTCTGGATCTTGGCCATTGATGGGACCACCTGGTGCTGGTGGCAGCTGGTGGGTGTAACACCAATCTACTGGAAGATGGGGGATCTGGCTGGAGAAGGCCCAGTCCCGATCCGAGCAGGCTTGGAGATCTCAGCCCCAGGACCTGCAGGCTTGGGTTCCTCTGCCAGTTCCTTCATGCATGAGGCTTGTCTGGACATGTGGAGAGTGGTCTCAGCATGTCTGTGGCTGGTTCTGGAGGTCTTCGGCTGCCAGGGCTCTGCTGGGGTGGGGAGGGAAACTCAACCTGCCCCCGTCCACGGGGCCCCAGTGAGGACAGCCAGGCGCGGGGGCAGCAGACTCTGAAAGATGGAGCATCTGGGTGGAGGAGACCCAGTCCCAATCCAAGCAAGCTTGGAGATCTACACCCCGGGACCCGCACATCTCGATTCCTCTGAGAAGACCCAGAGACTATAAAACCCTGCTCCTGGAAGAAAACAGTGCAGTCTTCTGCCTCCGTTCCTGGCTGTCCTCACCCTTGGAGAAGGATGGGTTGAGTTTCCCTCCCCACCCCGAGCAGAGCCCCGGCAGCTGAAGACCTCTGGTTCCAGCCATAGCCATGCTTAAGGCCACTCTCCACACGTTCGGACGAGCCTCACACATGGTCAGTAAAGTAAAACATTTTATTTGGAGGATTTTAGAAAGGGAAAGGTGGGAGAGAGAGAGAGAGAGAGAGAGAGAGAGAGAGAGAGAAAGAGAGAGAGAGAGAGAGAGAGAGAGAGAGAGAGAGAGAGAGAGAGAGACCCTCCACACATACCTGCATTTTATATGGAAGCATGAAAGTACACATCTCAAAAGGGGAGATGTGAGTGACACGTGCTCAGGAGCCACAGGTCCTCAGCCACATGGGCACAAGCAGCATATGGGCTCAGGCAACATATGTGCACCCTTCCTGTGCTCAAGGTGGTTTTCATACTTTTTAAGCTTTTCCCAAGTCGTCCCATCTGGTACTTTCTAGCTGAGTAATACTCTGATCTAGGGTGTTGCCAAGGAGGTTGGGTTCTGAGTGGTCTTCTTTGAAACTCCTTTCCTTGACCTTTGTTTCTGCTGGATCTTCTCTTGGAGGGTGGGTCCAGCCTTCTGTGTTCTAAACTAGCCTTGAGGGTTGGAGCACTGTCCTCCTATCATGAACATGCTATCGTTCATGTATTTGCTCGAGCAGGCATCAGTAACATCTCCATTGTGAAACTTGTTGTTACTGTTTTGGGCATATCAAATACACCACAGGGAGCTTGCCAGGCTCTGCCATGCAGGTGGGATACTCTCAGAAGTGTGCCAGGCTCTCCAAGAGGGATGGAGGAATCGAACCTGGGTCAGCCACATGCATGGAAAACGCCCTACCTCCTGTGCTATCAGATTAAAGGAAAGAATTGAGGGTTCTTGATTAATTTTCCTTAGGGCCCTTTCTTTAGAGAAGGATCCAGTCTCCTCAGGATCCACTGCTCAAGAAGGTCCTTCTTTCAGGTCTTACTTTCTGTATCCACAAGGTGGGTCAGTCTTAGGACCAATGGCTTGATTACTTCCCAGGAATTTTATATTCACAAGGGTGGTAGGTTGGAGGGGGGCGGAGAGGAGGACCCTTCCCTCATCTATCTGTCTACATTGGGGAGAGTGAGCTTGTGAAAAATAATAATTATGGAAAAAATTTAAAACCTGGGGAAGGAAGTAACTGTACAAACAAATAGGGCCAATAAAATTCCTGCTATTAAATTCAAAGAGAACTGAACTAAGACACATAGTACAAAACTGTTGAGAATTCAAGACAAAGTAGAAATATTGAAGGTGTTAAAGTGAAATAAAAAGAAGTAATGTATGAAATCACACCATTCAGCTTTCACCAGACTTTTCAGGTGAAACAGGCCAGTAAAGAATACAGTGACATATACAAATATTCAAAGATTAAAAACTGACAGCCAAAAATACTGTATCCTACAAGATTCTCTTTCAGATATGAGAAAGAAATAAAGGCTTTTACAAATAAATGCTAAAGGAAATTGTCAGCGTTATGCATCAACTACAAGAAATGTTGGAGGGAGCTCTTCCACCTAAGTAAATAGAAGTCCATCTTCAACAACAACAAACATTGAACAAGATTTTTAGGTCTATAGAACAGGAACATTAAAATTATAATGGTAGCTGAAAGCCCTCACATATCACCCTTAACATAAATAGGCTAAACTCACTAATCAAAAGGCACAACCAGGATTGCCAGATAGATTGAAATGCAAAACCAAGTGATATACATTTACAAAGGACTCAAAAAAAAAAAAAAGGCAACCTTGCCTTTGGCAACTCTGTGGCCAGGCAGTGAGACCCCAGTGACAAGGGACCAAGGGCAAGGGCAGCCAGACCGAAGTCAAGAATCTCCTGTCCTCCGTGCCAGACTGTATTCACCAGGGCCCCTTGGAGGGGGGCTGGTTGAGTCTCCCTCCCCACCCCAAGCAGAACCCCAGCAGCCAAAAACCTCCAGAACCCAGCCACACCCATGCTCAAGACCACTCTCCACATACTCTGACGAACCTCACCCAAGAGGGAACCGGCAGACGAACCCAGGTGTGTGGGACCCGTGGCTGAGATCTCAAGCCTGCTCAGATCGGGACTGGGATCCCTCCACCCAGCTCCCCAGTTTTCCAGTAACTTGGCAGTCACACCCACAAACTGCCCCCAGTACCAAGTAATCCCATCAACAGCCAAGATCCAGAGACTATAAAACAAGCTCCCAGAAGAGGGTGATGCAGTTTCTCTGAGCCCGGCAAGCTGCCAAGAGTATCCTGCCCGCAACACAGAGCCTGGCAAGCTTCCCAAAACATATTCAATATGCCAAAAACAGTAACAAAAACGGTTCTCATTCCCCTGACGCTGAAAGAGCTCCCAGTATGCCATTGGGTTACACTAGCAGGCAACAGGGACGAATGGAGATGTTACTGGTGCCCACTCAAGCAAATCGATGAACAATGAGACGACAAGTGACAAGTGACACTTAAACTATAAAGACATAATCTTAAAATAAAAAGGATGGAAATAGTACTTCAAGTCAATGAACAGTTAAAATGTCAGTAACCCAGTATTTACATTAGATGAAACAAACTTCTAGCCTAAAAGGAATAGCAAGAGACATAGAGATTCTAGTGTGATAAAGATATCAATACAACAGGAAGATAAAATAAGTATTAATACATATGCAACCAGAATAGCAGTTCAAAAATATCACTATATCACTGCACTGTATGACTGCCATCCCGTTGTTCATTAATTTACTCAAGTAGACGCCAGTAACGTCTCCATTCATCCCAGTCCAAAGATTTTAGCAGCCTCTTCTTATGAAGTAAATATTACAGAACTAAAGGGAGACATTGAGAAACATGAAAGAAATGGGAACTTTAATGTATTATTAACAGTAATGAATAGATAATTCATTTTAAAAGTCACCAAAGAAATAGTGCCTTTAATGCTAAGTAATCAAGATGGACTTAATATTTACAGAGCAATCCACTTTGAAATACCAGAATATACACTTTTTTCAAGTACACACAGAACATTCTCTAAAACAGACACACAAGCAAATCTCAATAAATTTATGAAGATAAAAATTACACAAGTATGTTTTTAAAATCAAAATGGTGTAAAACTAGAAGTTATTCAGAAGTAGGCAGAAGAAAAAACAAAAACCTTACAGAGTTTTGAGAAATAAGCAACATACTAGTGAACATCTTTTGAATCAGTCAGGAAAGCAAAGGTGGAAAAACAATGCTTGACAACTAATAAAAATGTAAGTGACAGTATATATTGGAAGCAACAAAAATCTAGAGGGAAGTTTATGGAAATATAGATCTACCTCAGGAAACAAGAAGAAGGTAGCACTATGGCACTGTCCTCCAGTTGTTCATCGATTTGCTTGAGCGGGCACCAGTAACATCTCCATTGTGAGACTTGTTGTCACTGTTTTTGGCATATCAAATATGCTACAGGGAGCTTGCCAGTCTCTGCTGTGTGGGCAGAATACTCTCGGTAGCTTGCCGGGCTCTCCAAGAGGGATGGAGGAATTGAACCTGAGTCAGCCGCATGCAAGGCAAACCGCTGTGCTATTACTCCAACCCAAGAAGAAGGTTACAAATAAAAAAAATAATCTTGGACCTACTGGAACTAGGAAGATTAGAAAAAAATCAAAAATCAAAACCTAGCCAATATACTGAAGAAAACAACACAAATTAGAGCACAAATGAACAAAATAGAAATATAAAAATAATTCAAAATGCCAGTGTAACCAAGATTTTTTTCCTTTAAAATATTTGTTATCCCATTGCAGCATTGTAAAAGGCACAATAAATTCTTTTTTTTTCTTAAATTTTTATTAGTGAAACACCATGAGATACAGTTGTAGACTTACAAATTTTTGTGCTTGGGTTTCAGTTATACAATGATCGAATACCCATCCCTCCACTAGTGCCCATTTCCCACCACCACTGATCCCAGGATCCCTCCCACCCCCCACCCCCCATCCCACCCTACCTCTGTGGCAGGGCATTCCCTTTTGTTCTCTCTCTCCTATTGGGTGCTGTGGTGTGCAAAAGAGACATTGAGTGGCAATCTTGTTCGGTCTATAGTCTACTCTCATCATGCATTTCTCATCCTGAGAGGAACCTCCCAACACCCTTTATTTGCTGCTCCCTTCTCTATCTGAGCTGTCTTTTCCCCTAGCGTGTGCGGCTGTCCTCAAAGCAATGGAGTACTCCTCCTGGTACTTATCTCGGCTATTCTAGGGTGTTAGTCTCCTATTTTGTTACTTTATGAAACCAAGATTTTTTTAAGAAACAAAAACATTAAAAAATGGAAGGAAGAGATGAACAGAAACTTCCCTAAGAACGATATACAAATAGCAAAAAGTATAAACATAAAGGGCAAAAAAGTATATTTATATATTTACATACAAAATGTATTAATATACGTTTTTATATATATAATTTTCTCCCTCTCGGAGAGCCCAGCAAGCTACTGAGAGTGTCCTGCCCGCACGGCAGAGCATGGCAATCTTTCCTTGGTGTATTTGATGTGCCAAAAACAGTAACAATAACGGGTCTCATTCCCCTGACCCTGAAAGAGCCCACCAATACGCCATTGGGCTATGCTAGCAGGCGACAGGGACAAATGGAGACATTACTGGTGCCCGCTCAAACAAATCGATGAACAATGGGACAACAAGTGATATGACGAATGATAAGTGATATTTTTATAAATTAATTTTTTAGTCACCATGAAATTTCCAAACTATTCATAATTAGGTTCAAGCATAAAATGTTGCAACACTGGTCCCTACACCAATCCCCTTCCATTGCATTTGCCTCTCCTCACCCTATCAGTCTGCTTCTGTGAGAAGCTCTTTTTTAAAAATATATATCAGTTTTTGCACTGTGGTTTACAGTATTGTTACTGACATGTTTTCATACATAACACTTCAATATCTTTCAGCATCACCTCCTTCTCCCAGTTTAATGCAAAAGTCTTAATTTTTTAAAAGTTCTGCATCACTTGGCCTACCCAAGTTCAGTTCCTCCGCCCCTCTCGAAGAGCCCGGCAAGCTACCGAGACTATCTCGCCCACACGGCAGAGCCTGGCAAGCTACCCGCTACTGTGTTTGATATGCCAAACACAGTAACAAGTGTCACAATGGAGACGTTACTGGGCCCGCTCGAGCAAATCCATGAACAATGGGAGGACAGTGACAGTGTATCACTTATCACAGAAACATAAATCAAAGCAACAATGAGATATCATCATATACCAGTATTACTGGCACACACATCACAGAGAACACAGACATTAGCAATAAATGATGATGGGAGATGTGGGGGTATAGGATGGTGAGACTTCATTGCTCATTAACTGATGGTGGAAATGTCAACTGTTGAGCATTTTTGGAAAACAATATGGACACTACTCAAAAAACAAGGAAATGTGGCCCAGCAATTACACTCCTTGGCATCTAGTTCAAGGGCCCAAAACACTATTCAGAAAAGACATTGGCGCTCCTATGGTCATTGATGCTCTATTCACAATTGCCAAAATCTGGACACAACCCAAGTGTTTCCTGAACAGATGACTGGATAAAATACCTGTGGCACATATACAGGAAGGTGACTGATACATAATGTTCTCTCTCATATTTAGGATATAAAGAAATAGTAGGATAATAACAAACTCCCAAAAGGCAACAGAAACTGAGAAGTGGTTTTCAGTAGAAAGCTTATCACAGGGGGCCATGGCAGGATACTATGGTTAAATTAAAACACTTTGGCATAGAAAAGAAATTTTTATTGAAATGAAAAGGCATACTGCAACACGAGAACATATTTGGCACATGATACATTCAGAAAGTGGTTAGTATAAAAAATATAGAAAGAACTCATTAAAATTCAATTAAAAATATGATTTTAAAAAGTGGGCAGACACCCACCCAATAGAGCCCTGGCACCCAAAAACTCCAGAACTCAATCACCGCCATGCTCACAGTTGATTTACACAGGCACAGATGAGCCTCATCCATGAGTGAATCTGCTGAAAAAATTCAGGTATGCAGGTTTTGTGACTGAAATCTTCGGGCTCGCATGGAGTCAGGATGGGCGACCTTTCCCCATCTCCCTGTTCTTCCAGGAGTCTGGCTGTCACACCCACAAACTGCTTCTGGCACCATATAAGCTCATTATTGACCATGATCCAGAGACCCTTAAATAAATCTCAGAAGAGACCAACATGTTGTACCCGAAAGTCACCATCTCCTGCTGTATCACACTATTTATAATTCTAGAATTCCTGGAGCAACATCTCATAGTCTACACCACTGATGTACCAAGAGTAACACACACATTTGTATGTGCTGGGCTATAAAGTAGAAGGCAGCCAATCTTGATAAAACATATATAAATATATGTGTGTATATATAAATATGTATTTATATATACATATATTTATATATTTATAAATATATATACATATATATGTAAAACACATACAGCACACAAGGCTCAACCTTTAACGACATGTTAATCATCTCATATACAAGGGCTTAATGGCTCCAGGGTTTGATAGAACAATCTTCACATACTTTTTCTCCAAGGAAATATTTTTGTATCATTTTTAACGAATTATTTATAACAAGCAATACTAAGTGAATTGTTTAGGTCCTGCTTTGGTAGCAGGCTTTGGGAGTCAGGTAGTGGGAAGGTGTAATGGTGGTAGAATGGGTGTTGGGATATGGAATGTAATAAGTTATTTGGAACAAATTTATAAAAATTAAATTAAATTAAAAAACAGCAGGAAGATCTGAATAGAGAGCTTATAGGTGGTTGATAGGCACATTAAAATGTCATCAGCTCTTATTTTTAGGGAAATATAATCAGTATATCAATGTGATATTGGGGCCAGAGCTATAGAATAGCAGTTACAACATTTGCCTTGCACACAGTGACCCGAGTTTGATCGCCAGCATCCCATATGGTCCCCTAAGCACTGCCTGCGTGCAGAGCCAGGAGTAATCTCTAAGCATTGCAGGGTGTTACCCAAAAAAGAGGAAAAAAACGAACAAATTAAAAACAATATGATAGTATCTCTAGTTATAAGAAGGTTAATATCTAACAGACAGAAAATCAGCATATGTAAGAGGCTGTGGAGGAAAGGGAATCCTTATATATTGTTGATAGGAATATACATTGGTGCATTCACTGTCACTGTATCACTGTCCTCCCATTGCACATCAACTGCTCAAGTGGGTGCCAGTAACATCTCTATTCGTCCCCGTTGCATGCTAGTGTAGCCCAGTGGCATCTGCTTGTTCCAGGAACATGAAGAGCACATTGTTGTTACTGTGTTTGGCATATCGAATATGTCATGGGTAGCTTGCCAGGCTCTGCTGTACAGGAGGGATATCCTGGATGGCTTGCCAGGCTCTCTGAGACGGGCAGAGGCTTTGAGCTTATATAACTGAGCCAGAGGTGGTTTGTGGGTGTGTCTCCCACGTACCTAACTTTTGGCCATTTAATTTCTTGTAAACTTGACCCCAAGTTGTTGGGGTCTGGCCAAAGCATAGCAACAATTTTGGGGTATCTGGAAGTCTGAAGGCACCATCAGGCTGCTGATGCACTTGCACGTAGGTACAGGTTGACCTGCTAGCGGCACCATACCCCCAATTTATATGTAATGGGACTATATTTTTAAAAAGTAGAATATAATGATGTCTGATCCCCTACGAACCACGAGGAGTGACAGCATTAGCCCCTGAGCCCCCATCAGCATTAGCCCCTGAGCACCACCAGGTATCGTCACCAAACAAAACACTTGAGGGAATAAAAAACCAGATTTTTTAAAATCTTTACCCCTATTATGTAAGAACATAATCACATGCCATTACTTACAAATCTCACCCCCACCCTAGAAAGTTAGTTAATGAATGGCAACTAAAATCAAGCAAAAGCAAAATAACCACTATCTCCAAGGGGAAGAAAGAAAAAAGTAATCACTGAATACTCATTGGTTATAGTTATCAATATTCAAGCAAAGCTCGATCAAAACATAGATAAAATTACCTACCATAGGACAATGGGAAAGAGAACCAAGTCCTCTCATCATCTTGTCCGTGAGGAATTCAAAAGACAATGTTTACAACTGAATCTCAAGCTACAGGAATCACAAATCACAAATCATCCTGTTAATCGTCGATTGCCTCGAGCAGGCCCCAGTAACGTCTCCTTCATCCTAGCCCTGAGATTATATTCAAGGCTCTTTAGGAGAATGAGACCCATCATTGTTACTGGTGTTTGGCATATTGGGTACGCCACAGGGAGTTTGCCAGACTCTGCCGTGTGGGCAGGCTACATTCGGTAGCCTGCCAGTTTGTCCAAAGTAGGAATAAGATAATAAGATGTCATAATAGGATGTTGCGCGGCCGGGAATTCGGTTCCAGTCGCGCGGTTGCAGGAGCTAGTTTTTATAGTCTCTGAGTCTTGGCCGTTGATGGGATTACATGGTGCCAGGGGACCAGTTGGTGGGTGTGACCCCCACCTACTGGAATTTAGAGGATCTGGGTGGAGGATGCTTGGCCCAAATCCGAGTAGGTTTGGAGATCTTGGCCCCGGAACCCGCGTGACTTTGTCCCTCTGCCAGTACCTTCATGTGTGCGGAGAGTGGTCTCAGCATGGTGGTGGTTGGTCCTGGAGGTCTTTGGCTGGTCCTGGAGTCTCCTGCCCCCGCGCCTGACTGTCCTCGCCGCCAGGGCCCCTTGGAGGGGAGCGGGTTGAGCTTTCCTCCCTGCCCCGACCACGGCTCCGGCAGCCAAAGACCTCCAGGACCAGCCACCACCATGCTGAGACCACTCTCCATATACATGAAGGTACTGGCAGAGGGACAAAGTCACGCGGGTTCCGGGGCCGAGATCTCCAAGCCTACTCGGATTTGGGCCGAGCATCCTCCACCCAGATCCTCCAAATTCCAGTAGGCGGGGGGTCACACCCACCAACTGGCCCCCTGGCGCCGTGTAATCCCATCAACGGCCAAGATTCAGAGACTATAAAAACCAGCTCCCGGAAGAGAACAGTGCAGTCTCCTGCCCTTCCGCCTGGCTGTCCTCGCCGCTGGGGCCCCTTGGAGGGGAGTGGGTTGAGCTTTCCTACCCGCCCCTACCAGGGCTCCGGCAGCCAAAGACTTCCAAGCAACAGGAATAAAAGGAAATTATTTAGATATGTGTTAGTACGAATCAGCCCAAGGTGTATTCACTATGGGAAAAAGTGGGGATTCTTCAAAATAAAGAAATTCCATATGATCCAGATATCCCACTTCTGACTACCAAAAAAACCCAATAATAATACAAGATACTTATTTAAGATATATATGTACTTCAGGGTTTAATACAGCATTATATACAATTGACAAGAACTGGGAACAAGCTGAATAAAGGATATTTGGTATATATGCCAAATGGGATATTAATCAGTTATAAAGAGAGATAGTCTTCCCATTTTTAGCAACATTGATGGATCTAAATAATATTATGCTAAGGGAATCAGCTATTAGTGAAAAACAAACATTATAATTTCACTGTTAAGAGATTTGTAGAAGTGAGCAAATAGATGATATTAAAAATAATATAAACAGGGGCTGGAGCAATAGTACAGCAGATAGGGCATTTGCCTTGCACGTGGCTGATCCGAGTTCAATTCCCAGCATTCCACATGGTCCTCTGAGCACTGCCAGGAGTAATTCCTGAGTGTAAAGCCAGGAGTATCCCCTGTGCATCGCTGGTGTGACCCAAAAAGCAAAAAAATAAATAAATAAATAAAATAATAGTAATAACAAAGAAATACAAATTATAATTACAACAGAAACACAGGGTTGAAGAACTCAAAGGAGGAAGGAAGAAGGGATAGAGCAAAGGAAGGAAGGAAGGAAGGAAGGAAGGAAGGAAGGAAGGAAGGAAAGGAGTGAAAATAGTTCCAAGAAACTTTGTTCACCATTGGACAAAGAAGTATTTGGTGAAATACAAAGAGGTCCGGGGCCGGAGTAATAGCACAGCAGGTAGGGCGTTCGCCTTGCACGCGGCCAACCCGGGTTCGATCCCCGGCATCCCATATGGTCTCCCAAACCAGGAGTAACCCCTGAGCATTGCTAGGTGTGACCCAAAAAGAAAAAAAATACAAAGATGTCCAAGAAAAAAAATATAAAACATACTTTATCAAATAGCTAGAAATAACCCTTATGTAGGGAAAGGGAGAAACATTTACACCCAAGAATCCTAGGGAATTACAAAAAGACTAATCAAAAATTGTCCCAAAATGAGATACATTATAATAAGTTACTGAACACAATGTGACACAGGGACATATGGTGGTGACATGTGGTGGGGTAAGGGGGTCTTGGGAACTTTGGGAATGGTGAGGTTAAGTTACTATGAACACCGAAGACCATAAATGTCAATAACATTGTAACCATATTAACATAACAACTAAAAGTGAAAATAAAGAAAAGAAGACAGGTTTTCTTTTTGTCTTGTCTTTGCTGGAGCGATAGCACAGTGGGTAGGGCATTCGCCTTACAAGCGGCCAACATGGCCGACTCGAGTTCGATTCCTCCGCCCCTCTCGGAGAGCCGGGCAAGCTACCGAGAGTATTCGATATGCCAGACACAGTAACAACAAAGTCTCCAATGGAGACGTTACTGGGACCGCTCGAGCAAATCGACGATCAACGGGAGGGCCTTTACCTTTACCTTTACATAGGTGTAGAGCTACCGAGAGTATTCGATATGCCAGAAACAGTAACAACAAAGTCTCCAATGGAGACGTTACTGGGCCCGCTCGAGCAAATCGACGATCAACGGGAGGGCCTTTACCTTTACCTTTACCTTTACCTTTTACTAGACAATCTTGGTTTATCAGTTTATCACGGGGGTCACAGGTCACGGTCCTCCCATTGTTCATCGATTTGCTCGAGCAGGCCCAGTAACATCTCCTTCATGAGACTCGTTGTTATTGTGTCTGGCATATCGAATACGTCACGGGGAGCTTGCCAGGCTCTGCCGTGAGGGTGAGATACTCTCGGTAGCTTGCTGGGCTCTCCGAGAAGGGCAGAGGAATTGAACTCAGGTTGGCCATGTTGGCTGCTTGCAAGGCAAACGCCCTACCCGCTGTGCTATTGCTCCAGCCCATCAGTTTATCAGAGTGTATATATTTATATTCTGCAGGAATGTGCCATTCAAACACAAAAATTTCAATATTCCTTCACCAAAATTCATAGAAACTTTTTTTCTTTTATTTTTTGGTCGCACCCAGAGATGCTCAGGGATTATGCCTGGTTCTACACTCAGGAATTACTACTGGAAGGACTTAGAAGACCAGATGGGATGCCAGGAATCAAACCTGGGTAGCCAAATGCAAGGCAAACACTCTACCTGCTGTACTATCGCTTCGGCCCCTCATAGGAACTTTTCACTCCACTTCTACTTCCATCCTGTGCTGCTTCTTGCCTGCTAAGCTTGGTAGCAATGTAGCTGTTCATCGATTTGCTTGAGGGGGCTCCAGTAACATCTCCATTGTGAGAATTGTTTTTGGCATATCGAATATGCCACAGGAAGCTTGCTAGGCTCTGCCATGCAGGAGGAATGCTTTCCTTAGCTTGCCGGGCTCTCTGATTAGGAAGGAGGAATCGAACCTGGGTCGGTTGAGTGCAAGGCAAATGACCTACCTGCTGTGCTATCACTCCAGCCCGCTGAGCTTGGTAACCTCAATATATTCTTAGACTTGAGGGGTTTGTTCTCACTGGACATTGTCTCTTCCCATTGGACATTTACCCTTCTTTATTTATCATATATGAGTGAGATAATCTAGTAGTTTTGTTTCACTTAAGTGTCTTATTTCACAGAACATACACCCTGTGGTTACGACCATGTCATTAAAAAAGGCAAGATTTCAAATTTTCAAATTTGTTCATAGTTGCATAGTATTTTATTGTGTCTATGTGCCACAATTTCTTTAGCAGTTATGTGTGGTGGTGATTTCCATATCTTGGCTATTATCAACAGAATGGGAATAAACAGGGGTACATATTTCAAATTAGTAGGAAGTTTTTGAGAGCTACTGAGGAGTAGAATTGCTAAATCATACGGTTCATATTCTTTGAAAAATTTTGAGACATTTTCTTACTGTTTTCCTATAGCTATTAGACTAATTTACATACCCATCAGCAGTTAACTAGTGCTCCTTCTCTCCACATTCCTACCAGAACTTGTTTCTAGCCTTTTTGATAAAGGACTTTCTCATAAATGTGACATGATAAAATTTGCTCTTTTGATTTTAATTTCCCACATAAAATGATAATCATTTTTCATGTGTCTATTAACAACAAAAATGTCTTCTTTTTTTCCCTTAAATTTTTATTAGTGAAACACCATGATGTACAGTTGTAGACTTACAAATTTTTGTGTTTGGGTTTCAGTTATACAATGATCGAATACCAATCCCTCCACCAGTGCCCATTCTCCACCACCACCAGTCCCAGTAACCCTTCCACCCCCCATTCCCCCATCCCACCCTACCACAGTGGCAGGGCATTCCCCTCCTTTATCTCTCTCCTTTTAAGTGCTGTGGTTTGCAAAAGAGACATTGAGTGGCAATCTTGTTCGGTCTATAGTCTACTCTCATCACTCATTTCCCATCCTGAGAGGAACCTCCCAACACCCTTTATCTGGTGCTCCCTTCTCTATCTGAGCTCCCTTTTCCCCTAGCATGTGTGGCTGTTCTCAAAGCCTTGGAGTAACCCTCCTGGTATTTATCTCGGCTATTCTTGGTCTTCTACATAAATGTCTTCTTTAGAGGTATCTGTCCAACTATTTTCCCCATATTTATAGGATTATTTTATGTTGTTGCTGTTGAGTTATTTATCTGAAACAGAGATAGTGTCTTGTAGTAAATGGGTTAAAGAGGAGAAGGAAAAAAGAAATAAACCATCTCACTGAAATGTAAATTTAGGAGGTCTCTGTGACTGACATCAAATGCCAGATTACAAGGGAATAAGAGATATTTATTTGGTTTGTCTGCAATCTCAAGATTTAAAAGTCATAAATTCTGGGGCTGGAGAGATAGCACAGAGGGTAGGGAATTTGCCTTACAAGCAGCCGACCCGGGTTCGATTCCCAGCATCCCATATGGTCCCCTGAGCACTGCCAGGAGTAACTCCTGAGTGCAGAGCCAGGAGTAACCCCTGTGCACCGCCAGGTGTGACCCAAAAAGCAAAAAAAAAAGTCATAAATTCTAATAGAGGAAACATAGTGATAATAAGGACATAGTTATAATACACAAAGTCATAATAATAATTGTATTTTTGAGATCATGCTGCCAAAGGAGAAAGGGATTTCAGTCATTGCCCTACTAGATCCATCATAGTCTCCATTTTATTTATCTTCAAAAATGCTCTTGCTGTGATGAGTGAAGAAGTGAAAGAAACATGGAAAGAATCATTAGAGGTTTTTCTCCAAAAAGGTCATACAAGATAAAAATTCTTCCAAATGCACTTTGACAAACTGACATCCCTGCAAGTCAGTCTATAAAGTGGCTGTGATAATTCAGAGAAATTATTTAACACTCAGGAAAACACTGCCATGGAATGATGGAGGAATCTGGCAGGAGAAATTGTCAAAGGCTGGCATCAATCACGGTTAAGTGTGGCATCTCTGCTGATTACGTCTACCCTGCAGCAAGCCTGACAAAACAGATCTCTGACACTATGATGACACACTGATGGGTAACTGTGAGGATGATTGATAGGGGGTCTGCCAGTATCTGGGACTAGAAGGAGTGAACTGCTATTGTTGAGGGTTTTTGATGCATACTGATTCTTCGATTCAGAAATTAATTCCTTGTGTTTTTTTTTTTTGTTTCAGAGTCACACTCAGCTATGCTGAGAAGTTACTCCTGGATCTGCACTCAGGAATCACTCCTGGTGATGTCCAGGGAACCATATGGGATTCCAGGGATCAAACCCAGGTGGGCCACATGCAAGGCAAATGATCTTCCCCTCATAGTAACTCTTCAGTCCCCAGACATTAATTCCTTGAAGCTAAATGTTTATACTGAGAAAGAAGAGACACTCTGTGGCCTGGTTTCCCTATGTAAGTTTATCCACATTATCTTCTAGAGCAAGCAAAGGTTTGGAAGGCCAAGAATAGTAAAAAGTATCCCACAAGTCTTATAAAGAAGAATTTTAAGTGTTTTCATCAAGACCTATAAAATGATTGTTGTGTTTTTAAAAAAACTTTTTTTTTAAAGTTTGAACTCAAGAATAATAAATCACATTGGAGTGTAATTTTGGTACTAAAAAATTAATTCATTGTTTTTTGTTTTTTTAGTAAAACACCATGAGGTACAGTTGTAGACTTACAAGTTGTTGTGCTTGGGTTTCAGTTATACAATGATCGAGTACCCATCCCACCACCAGTGCCCATTCTCCACCCCCACCAATCCCAGTATCCCTCCCACCCTCCATCCCCCATCCCACCCTGCACTCCTTTTTGATCTATATCTCCTTTTGGGTGTTGTGGTCTGCAGAAGAGACATTGGGTGGCAATCGTGTTTGGTCCATAGACTACTTTCAGCAGGCATCTCCCAACCTGGGCAGATCTTCCCAGCACCCTTTACTTGGTGCTCCCTTCTCTATCTGAGCTGCCTTTACCCCTAGAGTGTGCAGCTGGCCTCTAAGCCATGGATTGAACAACCTGGTATTTATCACAGCTGTTCTTGGGTGTTAGTCTCTTATTTTGTTACTTTACAGGAAGCCGAATAGTCATTCGAGTGGAATTTTTGATCCCAGAACCAAAAATTCCTTGACATCCATCAATCATGATGCCCAAGATCAAGGAGACAGCCTGCTCTAAGTCAGACTTGTACCTCATGGTGTTTCACTAACAAAAATTTTTTAAAAAAATGTAAATGATGAAGAATGGGCACTGGTGGAAGGATGGGTGCTCGATCATTGTATAACTGAAACCCAAGGACAAAAATTTGTAAGTCTACAACTGTACCTCGTGGTGTTTCACTAATAAAAATTAAAAAATAATAATAAAAAAGAAAAATGAAAAAAAATTAATTCATTATTTCAAATGACACCTAACATCCTAGGTAGATTTTCTGTCAGTCGATTAGTCTGTAGCTATGAAAACTGAGTAGGTAGTGGTTGAAAAATTCTATAGTTCCCCCCAAATTCTGGCATTGGACTGAGATCCCTCAGCCTTTCAGCAATAGAGTTTCAAGTGAAACTGAAGAACATCACACTCCAGTGATTATTCTCAGTATCCACCATGGTATCATTTTCCCTGTAAAAAAAAGGCTGATTATTATATACCATGAACTACATTTGTCAATAGTTATTATATGAAAACTGCTGCCTCAGTTTTTAACTCATTGTTTGAAACAGTTAAAATTCCCATTAACATGATTACTGAGTAGTAATAGTTTAGTTATAGTGATAGTTTGATTTTAATAGCTTGTGACAACTCCAGTCACTTCACTCTTCTCATCATGGAATGATATCTGATCAACTCCTGCTGAAATTTTGCATGTGAAGGAAAAGTAGATGATCATTCACACACTTTTTATCAACTTATCAGATTCATCTCATCTAGATCAGTGACTAACCGTGACCTTCTGACCTTGTTTTCTTTCTGTACATCCCCACTCCATGCTGCCTAGTCTTCTGTTGTGGTCCCCAATTTATACAATTTTCACCTGTGGTCCCCTTAGAGTATCCTGGAGTCCCACAGACCCTCTGAGAAGCACTGATCTAGCCCACTACTACCAAATGGAACATAAATCATGGAAATGAACCACTCTATTTTCTTTGACCCAATATATCCAAAGACTACCATTTCAACATTCAGAAATTATATTGGAGTAGAGTGGGTGGATCCTTCATCCAATAGGGTGCTGTTCATATCTAAGGAGAAAGACTTGGGCATGAACATACACAGAACAGTTAAGAAAGATAGAGAGGGAAGGGGGCCAGAGTAATGTACAGTGGGTGCTTGCCTTCTATACAGCCTACTCGGGTTCTGTGGCATCCCATATGGTTCCCTGAGCACCACCGGGAGGTATACCTGAGTGCAAATCCAGGAGTAAGCCCTGAGCATTGCCAGGTAGGGCCCAAAATAGAGACAGAAAGACAGACAGATAAAGAGACAGAGAAGAAAGAGCCATGAAAAGATGGTGGCAAAGTTAAGCTTCAAGAATCCAAGAGGATGAGATGAGATGAAATGAGATGAGATGAGATGAGATGAGATGAGATGAGATGAGATGAGATGAGATGAGATGATGAGATGAGATGAGATGAGAGGTCAGAATGAGAATACAGAAGGTCAGGTGCTTGCCCTGCACACAACCAATCTGAATCAATCCCCAGCACTCTATTTTATTTCTGAATCTCTATCAGGAGTGGTCCCTGAGTGCAGACCTAGAGAAAGCCCAGATCACTGCTGGGTGTGGCTCAAAAGCAAAGAGAGAGACAGAAGGACAGGGACAGAAAGAGACAGAGAAAAGAGGTGGAAAAGGATATTGGCTATAGACTAAAGGTATCCTCTCAGAATTTATTTGCTAAATATAATTTTAAAATGCAATACTATTTGGAGGCAAAACCTTTAGAAAATGATGCCATTAACTGAAATGGTGATCCCAAGAGTGTCCTTGTCTCTTCTGTCATCTGAGAACATATTGAGAAGGACATCTATGAACAGGAAACAAGTCCCCATAGACATCCCGTTTGCTGATATACTGATCTTGCACATTTCAACCTTATGAACTAGATGAGAAGCAAATGTCATTAAATAGTCTAGTCTGCAGTGTTTTGCTTTGTTTTCTTAACAGCAAGGCAAATTGAATAAGGCGTTACCCTAGAAAGCTTTATAGGAAGAATACGGTCCCATTGACACCATGCTTTTGTATTTCTGGTCTCCAGAACTGTGAGAGAATAAATTTGTTCCAGTCTTCCTTCCAGTTTATGTTCCCTTTCTTGGAATCCTGGAAACTAAAGCTAGATCTATCAGAAACTTCTGGCCAGACAAGAGAAAAGTTACCAGCCAGAGTTCTTGAAAGAAAAAAAAAAGACCCTATAAAGAATTTTAGAGTCATAGGAGTGAAAATGTTGGTAAACTATCTAGCATCCTCTAAAAAAGGATAATATTGACTATTTTTTAAAGAATTAACAGTAAAAATAAGATGAGGTTTATTTGGTCGACGAGTAGAATTCTAGGGATTTCTCCTCCCCCATGACCTCAACAAACCAACATCTACTGGAGAAAGTCCCTTTGCAAAAGGAACAAGGATTTTAGGAATAGGGATAACGGCATGGAAAAGGGTTGGGAGAGACAGTCACACTGAGAGTGAAATCAGAGCACAGAGCCCCGGGATTGGAGGGAGTTGCACATACTGAGCCTTTGCATGAAGACTTGAGAGCCAGTGAGTCAACTGCGGGGAACGCTTTGCTGTACTTGCAGATACTGGCAAGGAGGGCACAGTTTTAACTGAGGGGCTCAGCAGTTCTTGAAACTCAAATCTCAGCAAGAGGAACAAGGAAGAACCAGCTTCGGCCAAAGGCACTGCCTGTGGGATACCTTCTGTCGGTGGCCCTGGAGTGCTTAAGTGACTGCAGTTCACTGTGGAACCAAGTCTGGTGCTGGATCACCCTCACCCGCCACCTTCGGGTCCTTGACTGCTACTGGAACACTGCGAGAAGCTCACCAGAGCAGGGCCCTTAGCTCTCTTCTAGGTCCTAGAAGGTTCCCCTGCCTGAGCTCCACGGTCTTTCTGGGGATCTCCCTCCTGCAACATCTGGTTTGTGGCACTTTCTGGGAACTGACAGAGGGCAGAGAGGTCACCCACTATTTCCTGGACAGCTCCCAAGTCTGAGCCACACTTACCGCTCCTGGAGTTTCCTAAGCACCCATGGGAACTGTGGATCAACTTGCCATAACATTAGCCCAGTCTTGCTGGGCTCCCCAACACCCCCAAAACACTCCCTTTAACCAGGTTCCTCACAAGGCTCTGGCACACCCTGTTGCTGCTGGAAAAAGTGTGAGGGATGGGGTGTGCCTTCAGCCACTCACACAGAGCAATATCCACAACTTCTCTGACTGTTCCTGCTTAGGTTGCAGTCACTTAAAAAGACAAACTCACAGTCTCCCAAACAATTTGGCTCTTGTCAGAGTCTCAGTGGCAAGTTCTAGGTGCAAAACCTAGTGAGCTATATTTCAGACTGAAAGTGAAGGTCTGTTGGAATCTCAGACTTTAGGATAAGCCCTGCTGGGGGACTCAATCTTAAGAAAATAGTGATTGTGGGTACCTGCTCATCGCAAAGGGCCACAGAACCCAGGAAGGTATGCTTTTAGCACTCTTCCATGACTTCCATGACTCCTACCCATCTAACATTTACCTCATACTAACTAGGGCTCAATTTTTTTTTGTGCATGGCTTCAACCTACACAAAAATTCCTATGTCCAAAGGTCCAGACCCTAGGCCAGATGCATGGATAAAGATGTGCTAGGGTTCCCTGAGGAAAGTCTCTAGGATAGCCCAAGTAATTACCTAGAGAAGACGTCAAAGAAATATCCTTAACTAGAGATTCTCAAATTTATTTGTACTACCACCCCTTTTCATAAAATAAAATTACTCAGAGTTCCCTCAAAAATCTCCTCTTATAAAGATTCAAACAGAAAGTGCTCTCCAATTGTATCCCAAGCTACAGAGACCCCCCTAAGATTGTTTCAGTGCCCAGGACCACCACCACCATATGGGGAGGTTTCATTCACTTTGGGAAAGACTAAGATCAACTTTATGTTGACCCCAGGAGACCATTTGAGAATGATGGAATTTACTAAGATCAGAAAACAATGGATGAACAAAATGAACTTTTCAATAGGTCAAACAAAATGCAGCAAAGCACCAAAAACACAAAAAGTGGGAGAGGAGAGTGATAATGGGACTCTTAGAATGAAGTCAATATTAATTTGCTTTCAATTAAGAACAGATTATGCTATGTAACCTTATGTGTGAATCTTGTAGCTACTTCTAAATAAAAATACTTGAGAGAAGCAAATAACAAGGTAAAAATGGAGAGCAAACATCAGACACAAGGCAGATACAAAAAAAGAGTAAGGGAAGAATAATGAGAACAAGAAGTGACAAACCACAAACAACTATAAAACAAATCATAAGATGGCAATAAGTACTCACACCATTGTTTACATATAACAATGCAAAATATTTCCGCGCATTGATTTTGAAACCTGAACTTTGCTCTAAAGATTGACAAATTCTAAGATTTTTATGGCAGCCTTAGATTTTTCAGTGTATAAAATAGCGAGAGAACAGTGATAGTTTAACATCCTCTTTACCATGTTATCTTCCTGTAATTCCTCTTTCTTGTTTGATTACTGTAGTTAGGAGTTTAGTACTATATTGAGTAGTAATGGAAAAAGTGGACATGCTTGGCTTGTGGTTGATCTTGGAAGAAAAGTTTTTCCTATTAAGATATTATTAGGTACAACTTTTAGGGCTCTTCCTTTGTACGTGACTAAACCAGGTTTAATCCCAGGCATCCCATATGATTTCCCAAGCCCCATGAGGAGTGATCCCTCAGTGAAATCAGGAATAAATCCTAAACACTGCTCAGTGTGACCCAAAACCAAAATAAAATGAAAAAGGATGGCATTAGTTGTGGGTTTGTTGCAAACATCCTTTGTAATACTAAAGTAAATTCCTTCAATTCCCTTTTTATTGAGGGTTTTCATCATGAATAAGTGCTGTATCTTGTTAAATGCCTTCTCTGCACCTATAGTGATGTCTTTTTTCTCTTTGCTTTTATTCATGTGGTGTATCACGTTCATTGATTTATGAATATTGAACTATATTTGTATTTCTGTGATGAATCTCACTTGTTCATGGTATACAGTGCATTTGATGTATTGTTGTATTTGATTCCTCAGGATTTTATTGGAGACCTTTGTATCTATATTTATCAGAAATATTTAAAGTTTTCTTTATTTGTAGTGTTTCATAGCTTTTGGTATCAAGGTGATGTTAATCTCATAAGAATTGTTCAGAAGAATTTTTGTTCCTTCCATTTTCTGGAAAAGCTTTAGAAGAGTTGGTTGAAGGTGTTCTTTGAAGGTTTGGAGACTCACTTGTGAATTCATCAAGCTCTGGGTTATAGCTCTTGAGGGCCCTTTCAATGACTGTCTTAATGTTCTTGATGTAATAGATCTATTCAGGTTTTCTACTTCCTACTTACATAGTTTTTGGGAGGTTACAAGACTCTCAAAGTTCATCCATTTCTTTCACATTTTTTAATCTAGTGACAAAAAGTTTCTCATTGTAATCTCTCATGATCGTTTATGTGTCTAAGGTTTCTGTTGTAATTTCTTCCCTTTCATTTCTGATTTAATTTACTGGGGTTTTCTCTCTTTATCTTCTTTGTGAGTCTAACTTAATAATTTGTTAATCTTTTAATTCTTTAAAATAATTCACTTAATCACTTAACTTCCCATTAGTCGTCAATTTGCTCGAGCGGGCGCCAGTAACGTCTCCATTTTTCCCTGTCGCGTGCTAGTGTAGCCCAAAGGCATCTGTTTGCTCCGGGAACATGAAGGGCCTCAAACCGATCGTTCATGATCTTGACGAAGAAGTCTGACCATCTGGTAGGTGGGTGGCCACGCGGTCTTTTGACATCCCGTGGAGTCCAGTCGGTAACAGCTCTAGTCCAGCAGTCATCTTTAAATCTCATTACGTGACCAGCCCATCTGATTTTCGACACCTTGGCAAATGAGACAGCTTCCCTGATTCTTGATCGTCGATGGATGTCAGAACTCCGGATTCTTTCTCTCATTTGAGTGAAACGTGATATTCCAAGCATAGCTCTTTCTATTCTTCTTTGGGAGACCTGAATAGCGTTCTCATCTTGTTTGCGTAGGGCCCAGGTCTCTGAGGCATATGTTAATGCAGGAAGAACAGTGGAATCAAAGAGATGTGCCCAGAGCCGGAGGTTCTTCGTCCTCTTAGCTATTTCTTCGACGTTCTTGAAGGCGTTCCAAGCCGCTCTCTTCCTCCTGCGCAGCTCGGGTGCCAGGTCATTTGTAATGTTGACCTCTCGACCTAGGTACACATAGCTGTTGCATTCGGAGATGGTCGTTCCGTTCAGAGCGAATGGGGCGTCAGGAATGAGGCTGTTTCTCATAAACATTGTCTTCGTAAGATTCAGCTGTAGTCCTACATTTCCCCACTCATGGTCAAAGTCGGACAGCATTTGTGCCGCTTGGCTGATGTTTGGTGTTATTAAAACAATGTCATCAGCAAAGTGGAGGTGGTGTAGTTGCCGACCATCTATCTTCACTCCCATTCCTTCCCATTCCAGTCGTCGCATGATGTTCTCGAGGGTGGCACTGAAGAGTTTCGGTGAAATGGTATCACCCTGCCGCACCCCTCTCTTGACATCAACGATCACTTCTTTGTAGAATGGTGAGATCCTGGTAGTGAATCCGCAATACAGCTCACGGAGGATCCTGATGTATTGGGCTTCGGAATGCCCTGATTGGCTAGGGCTTCAATGACCGCTTCCATCTCAATAGAATCAAAGGCCTTCTTTAAATAATTAATTTAAAATAATTAATCTAGGGTTTATTGACTTTTGTATTTTATTTCTGTGTCATAGATCTGTGCTTGGATTTGTTATTTCTCTCCTTCTTACTTACTTTGGGCTCTCTTTGTTCTTCTTTTGGTAGTTTCTTGAGATTTGACATTAGGTTACTCACTTGCACGTTATTTTCTGAGTAAAACCTATAGTGTGGTTTTACTTCCTTCTAGATTCTGCTTTGGCTGCTTTTAATATATTCTCATAGCTCATAACTTCTGCTTGGGCTTACTCTGGAAATCTTGGTTTTCTATATGTGAGTGCATAGGTCAAAACTCAATTGCAGAAAATCTGTGCTCTAATCTCTCCTACCAAAGTGTCTCCTCTTTTCTGTTTTTGTTCTTTCTGGAATCCCTATAGTTCAGACTCTTTCCTTTCTTTCTTAATCTTTCCTTTCTTTCTCCTTTATTTCTTTCCTTCTTTCTTCCTCTTTCTCTCTCTTTCTCTTTCTTTTTCTCTCTCCTTCCTTCCTTCCTTCCTGCCTGCCTTCCTTCCTTCCTTCCTTCCTTCCTTCCTTCCTTCCTTCCTCCTTTCTTTCATGCTTTCAGGTCAGACTGCACTCAAGGGTCATTCTTGTTGGGTTCAGGAGGCCTATAAGGTGCTGGGGATCAAACTTTAGTTGATTGAGTGCAAGGCAAGCTCCCTACTGGCTATACTATCCCTCCAGCCCCGAGACCTTCCTTCTTTTATGAATTTCCTATATCTCTTTGGTATTTTCTTTATTAACTTTTCCTCTTCCTGATTTTTGGATGGCTTTTTTTGCACCTTGTCCTTGAGCAAATTGATATGCTCCACTGACTTTATAAGTTGATTGCTTGTTCCTCTATTGTTTTTCATTTCTATGCTCTTTAGTTCAATGACTTCTGGTTGAAGTTTTATTATATTTTGACTTTCAATGTTGAGCTCTTCTCTATTGTTTATTTTTCCAGTTCAATCAAGAGTTTAGTCACTGTCACTCTGATGTCTTCATCAGGGAGAATTGAGTCGATTGTGTGTTTGTACCCTTTCTAAGAGAGTTCTTGTGTTTCTTCATGATTCCTAAATCCCTATAGGGATCATTCCTCTTTCAGAAAGCCAGGAGGTGCATCGTTAAGCTCCTTCACCCTGAGCACTGATGGATGGTTGACTTGTGTGCATACTTGCTTCCGACCATCAGGGTGGAGGGCAGGCCTGCTGGTCAACCTGTTCCCCTATGGATCTTCTGTGGTGAGTTCTGTGCCTGGGTTGAAAGCAGTCTGGGTCCCTTATCTCTTTTCATGTTTACTCATTCTAACTATAACTTCTGGTGTAATGTTGAATAAAAGTGGTGATAGTGTATGCCCTTTTCTTGTTTCTGGACTTAGAAGAAAAACACTCAACCTTTCACCATGATATAAAATGCTAATTTTAAACATTTTCTCCATATGTATGATCTTTATCAGGTTAAGAATGTCTGCTCCAGCACACAGTCACAGAGAAGAAAAGCCGTGTGTGTGTGTGGGGGGGGGGGGGGGGGGTATGCTCCACAGCTCCCGGAGAAGGCACCAGGTCCCAAAAAGAGTCAAGATCACTGGGAAGTCCCAGATGGGGTAGGTGCCGCATCCCGCCTCCTCCAGATGGAATCCCGGTGACCAGAAGCCTCTACAAGTATAGCTTGAGTATGTGGGAACTAGGACTTTTCCTCCAAACCGCGCGGCCGCTTACGCAGCTGCACAATATCTCCATATATACAAAGTGATCAATGGAAAGTAAATCATCCAACGTTTCTCCCTGAAAATCAGGCTTAACTCTTATACAAACCACAACACCCAATAGGAGAGAGAGAACAAAAGGGAATGCCCTGCCACAGAGACAGGGTGGGTTGGGGGGGGTGGGAGGGATACTGGGATCCACGGTGGTGGGAAATGGTCACTGGTGGAGGGATGGGTATTCAAAATAAATAAATAAATTATATATATAAAAAAAGAATATCTGCTCCTACTCAGAATTTTCTCAATGTCTTGTGCATTTCTCTATAATTTATATTCTAATGTATTACAGTAATTGATATTTTTATATAAATTAACCTTGCATTCTGTGATACATCTAATTTAGTAAAGCTATATCACCCTTTTAATATATAAATTATATATTTTTATATATTTTAATTTATATATAAATTGTATATTTTTAATATATATATTTCCTCATATTGCTAGGTATACTAAGACCATTTTCAGACTTTAAATTTATTTAAATAGATCTTCACTACATTCTTTGTCTGGTATCTAGTGAGACTCAATTTCATTCTTTCTAACTATCATTCTCAGTTTTATGATATACTACAATAAATATACTAAAATTTTATATGTTCTAGTTGTAGGTATTTCGTTTTAGTTATTTTGAAAACTTTGTGACACTTGTTACTGTGTTTGGCATATCAAATACATCACGGGTAGCTTGCCAGGCTTTGCCGTGCAGGCGAGATACTCTCAGTAGCTTGCTGGGCTCTCCGAGAGGGGCAGAGGAATCAAACGTGAGTCAGCCATGTTGGCCGCGTGCAAGGCAAACACCCTACCCACTGTACTATCGATCAAAATTGGGCTGGAGCGATAGCACAGTGCATAGGCTGTTTTCCTTTCACGCTGCTGACCCAAGTTCGATTCCTCCACCCCTCTCAGAGAACTGCCCAACACGCTACCGGGAGTACCCTGCCCATCACGGCAAAGTCTGGCAAGCTTTGGCGTATTTGATATGCAAAAAACAGTAATAAGTCTCACAATGGAGACATTACTGGTGCCAGCTCGAGCAAATCCATGAACAACGGGATGACAGTTCTACAGTGCTATTTTGAAAATTAGGAGCATATGAGTACTGAAACAAATGAATAAATGCTAGAGAATTATTTTTAGAATATATATGTACATATGAATATCCTAGTTATACGTGATCTTCAATTTTATATAATAATGCTATAATACCAAATTATAAGTGAGATCTGAAAATTACTCATTTTTCCAACATTGGGATTATAGGAAAACAAATTTTATCAATATAATAGGTGTTATCATTTTTAACTTGTTATTGAATACCAGTGTAGTTAAAGACTTGTTTATAGGTCTACTTTAATTAATATTTTGTTTCTGTTTATACACAAAGCACAAATATTTTATTTATTTTTCTATAGGATTATATGAGTATATTAATTTTAAGGGCAGTTTTATGTATTCTGTGTAACATTTATTGGATACATCACTAAGTTGTTATAAATATCTTATTTTTTATTTGCCTTTCTTTGTAATGGCCCTCCCGTTGATCATCGATTTGCTCGAGCAGGCCCAGTAACGTCTCCATTGGAGACTTTGTTGTTACTGTGTTTGGCATATGGAATACGTCACGGAGAGCTTGCCAGGCTCTGCCAAGCGGGCGAGATACTCTCGGTAGCTTGCCGGGCTCTCCGAGAGGGGCGGAGGAATCGAACTCGGGTCGGCCATGTTGGCTGTGTGCAAGGCAAACGCCCTACCGCTGTGCTATCGCTCCAGCCCTTTCTTTGTAATAACCTTTGTAAAATAATCTTCACTTAAATGCATTTTAATTATCAACATTTTTGTATGTTCCGTTTTGGAGCCTTTTTGTTTGTTTGTTTTTGCTTTCTTGGGTCACACTCAGTGATGCTCATAGGTTATTCCTGGCAGTAGCCCCTTGTTTGTGGGAGTCAAGGTTAACTTGCAACTTGGACAAGCCACAGCATCCACAGTTCTCATTCTTTGTGACCATCCCTACTGGACAGAGGTGAAAGGTACAAATCTGATTGCATTTGTTATGGTAAATTATGACAAATTTATTCTCTCTCAAATATTTATCAAGTATCTAAATAATAATTATGTGATGCTAACAACTAAGATAGCACTGAAGAAACAAAATAAAATTGTCTAACTCACAGAAAATGCAATATAGTTCTGAATATAATGCTAATATATTTAGAGAAACAGGGTGTTGGGAGATTATATGGCAGTCCATTATAGATTATTTCTTGCTTGAATTTTATCTGATTGCACAATAAATTGTTGAAAGCACTCATTGAAGGAAATTATCTCTCCCATCTGTATCTGTCCCACATACAAAGAGCAGACTAGGTTTTCCCCAAGCAAAGACTGATTTATCATGCTTCTTATGATATAATAGATTCTTCTACCATTCTTTCCTCTTTTAGAAATAAGTATTAAAGATTTTTAAGAAAATATATTATCCTTAACAAAGAAAAGTCATTAAAAATCTGAAAGTGAAACATAAGAAATTAATACAATAATATGCAATTTATTACCTCACCAAAAATAAAAGCATTTTACTTCATAGTTCATGACATATACATATTATAACAAAGTCAGGCTTACAAATGCATAAAAATAAGATTTTTTTTCTCATTTTAACAAAAGTACTTTTTTATATGTGATTTACAATACTGAGAATGATAGGTTTTCGTGCATAAGATATCCCAGCACCATACCATCCACCAGAGTGTCCACTTCTCACCATCACTGTTCCAGTGCTCTCCTCATCCTACCCCAGTTCAAGCTTCCTGCTGAAGGCCAGTTCTTCAGTTCTGTTGCATTTGGCATTTACTATTTCCTCACTATGTTTTTTTATATACCACATGAGAAATTGTTCTGTATCTGTCTTAGTCTAACTTCAGGAACGTGATACTCTCTAAATCCGCCCACCAAGAAAACTACATGATTGTGAATGTTCTTATAGACAAGTATGATTTTATTGTGTGTATTTACTATAGTTTCTTTGTTTAGTTATCTGTTCTGGTACACTTTAGTTGCTTAGGATTTTGACATTGTGATTAGTGTTGCAATGAACATAGGAGCATAAATGTCTTTTCTGAATAGAGTTTTTGTGCTTTTGGAGTAGATTCCAAAAAGTTAAAATTACTGGGGTCAATTCTTCATGTTTTGAGACATATTCCATATCCAAAAATGGCTGAATTAGGTAACATTACCACCAGTAGTAGATGAAGGTTTCTGAAAAGAAATCCCCACATCCACAACAACACTGGTTGTTTTTGTTCTTTGTGATGTGTGCCAGTTTTACTTGTGTGAGATGATATCTCTTTGAATTTCCCTGATGATAATCGACGCAGAATGTTATTTCACATATATCTTGGCCATCTATATGTTCTTTTTGAGGAAACTTTTGTTCATCTTTCCTCCTCATTTTTGTAAATGGAGTGGATTGGTGTTTTTCTTAAGTTTTATAAGTGCTTTATATATCTTGAATAGTAATCTTATTGCAGATGAATAATAGAAAAATATTTTCAAAATGGGCACTGGTGGAGGGATGGGTGTTTGATCATTGTTTGATAATTGAAACCGAAGCACAAAAATTTGTAAATCTACAACTGTACGTGTTGGTGTTTCACTAATAAAAATTTTTTAAAAATATATTTTCTCCTAATCTTTAAGGTATCTTTTAATTCTGTTGATTGTAATTTTTGTGGCTCAGACACTTCTTTGTTTGATGGAGTCCAATTTCTTAATCATTGCTTCTGTTTGCTTGGTCAACAACATTGAATCATTGAAGATAGCATTAAAATGCAATTCATAAAGTGTTCTGCTTATGTTAAATTTACTGATTTGGGTCTCCTATTGAGGTCCGTGATCCATTTTGAATTGAATTTTCTGCATGGACAATCTAGCAGCGAGGAGTTGATATTTGTATACCACTTACACATCAAAAAGTGGTTGATATCCAATGTGTAGAAAGCAATAACATACACCAAAAACAATTAAAGCAGACTCCCCCAAAGAAACAAAATACATGAGCAGATACTACCAAAGTAAACATGCAACTGGCCCACGGACATATTAAAAATGCCTATTATCACTTATTATTAATAGAAAAAAAAACAAATCAAAAGTACATATATGTCATTTCACATGGATAATAATGATTTATGCGTAAAAGATTGGAACTAGTGTTGGTGAAAATGTGGAGAATAGTGGAGGGACTTGACACACTGTTGGTGAGAATGAGAATTGAGGGAGGCTTTATGAAAAGCAATAAGAAGATTCCATTTCAAAATAAAGAAAATTGCATCTAATCCATCAGTACCACTCTTAGACATTTCTCCCAAAACACGAAAACTGATTTGAAAAGAAATGCACATGTCTATGTTTTTAACTATATTATTCATCATAGCAAACAATGGAATCAAGCTAAATGACCTCCATTGGATGACTAGGCAGGATGATTATAGTATGGAATCCAATACCAAATTTTAGTGTAGGCAATTAAATAGAAGAAATAAAAAATAAAAGTTCCAGTCACAATTGCACCTTAAAAAAACTTAATAAAGAATAAACTTATTGAAGAATATGGAAGACTCATACAAAGAAAATTTGTTAAAAGAAAAAACAACTCAGATAGCCTACCTCATACCATGCAGAAAATAGCCAGAATCTGGAAACAACCCGAGTGCCCAAGAACAGAAGAGTGGATAAAGAAACTATTTCACATCTACACAATGGAATACTAGGCAACTGTTAGGAAAAATGAAATCATGAGAGCTGCTTATAAATGGATGAATAGGGAGAGTATCATGTTGAGTGAAATGAGTCATAAGAAGAGTGACAGATATAGAATGATTGTGCTCATTCTTTGTATATAAAAATACACATTAGTATTTACTAATACTAATACTAGTATTATACTATATACTAGTATTTAGTATAAGACTAAGATTCAAGGCCAGGGAAAACAAGGGCTAGGAAGACTGGTCAATGGTTGAAACTTACCACAAGTGTGTGTGTGGAGAAGAGTAGGTAAGATAGAGAAGGGACCTGTATAACAATAATGGTAGGGAATGGTCATGCTGGACAAGAGAAGTGTTAAAAGTAGATAAAAAGATATACATAATAACCTTTTAGTATCTATATTGCAAACCACAATGCCCCCAAACAGAGAGAGAGATAGACAGAGACAGAGAAAGATACACAACGGTGGAGGGATGGGTGTTGGAGAACTGTATAACTGATATTTAATCATGAACAGCTTGGTAAGGATCTATCACACAGTGATTCAAAAAAAAGAAGAAGAAAATTATCGTGATATTCTGATAAGGGTTGCATTAGTTTATAGGATGCATTATGTCGAAGGACATTTTTGTAATTCTTTATGCTATATGATTTCTTTATCATAGGTTAAATATTCATGTATATGTGGTTTTATTTCTGAGCTCTATGTTCTATTCTATTTATCTGTGTGTCTGTTTTTAGTCTAGTATTGTAGCACTGTAGCACTGTCATCCTGTTGTTCATCAATTTGCTCGAGCAGGCACCAGTAATGTCTCCATTTGTCCCTGTTGCGTGCTAGTGTAGCCCAATGTCACCTGCTCCCTCCAGAAACACGAAGTGAGACTTGTTGTTACTGTTTTTGGCATATCGAATATGCCATGGGGAGCTTGCCAGCCTCTGCCCATGCGGGTGTGATAGTCTCGGTAGCTTGCCGGACTCTCCAAGAGGCATATAGTTATATATTTTTCTCTATGATTTGTTGCCTACTGTCTGAATCTTATCAGATATGGTGTAGTAATAGTGGAAAATGGGTAAGAAGTGTCTTATAGTGTGTCGCGCAGCCGCAAAGCGGTCCGGAAAGTGGCCTGGAGCATGCTGGTGGTTGGGTAGTGGAGGTTGGCTGCCTGGGCTGGGTCCCTTGGGGCAGGGAGGGCTCTCACCCACCCCACAGCCTGGCGCAGAGTCCATATATTTTAATATCAAAATTAAAAATATATAGAAATACTTTATTTCTATATATTTTATATTAAAATATTTAATATCAAAAAAGACCTTTTGTCTTCCATTGTGGTACATTTAAACCTTTTATCTTTAATTTCAAGATGTGTGTGTGTGTGTCTGTGTGTGTGTGATGCCCAATGGAGACTGGGGTTTACATCTGGTGCCATACTCGGGGTTCCTCCTGGCAGTGCTCAAGGATGTGATGCCAAGATCAAACCCAAATCTTCAGCTTGTACTGCAATTCTTTGTCCTCTCTGTGGCCCAAGAATTTTTTATTTTTTACTAGTGAAACACCATGAGGTACAGTTGTAGACTTACAAACTTTCATGCTTGGGTTTCAGTCATACAATGATCGAGTGCCCATCCCTCCACCAGTGCCCATTCTCCACCACCAATGATCCCAGTAGCCCTCCCACCACCACCCCCAGCCCGCCTCTGTGGCAGGGCATTCCCATCTGCTCTCTCTTTCCTTTAGGGTGTTGTGGTTTTTTTTTAAGTTATTTTTATTTGTACAAGAATTCTTTGGGCTTTAGAAAAAAAATCTCTTTCTAACTTATCAGGGATAAAAATGTAGGAAGTCTATTTAATTTGCACATAAAGATTTCCTCCCTCAGAGATGTTCCTCTCAGATTTTTTCTATTGCTCAGAAGCTGGATAGAAACCCATCTGCACTTATGACTTCTCACCTTTCTCAAATCCCCATCTCACACTTAAAAGCATCACTAACTACTAATATACTAATGTGAGATCCTTATCAACTTTGCACAATTCTTGTTTTTTTACTGCCATTGTCTTCTTCAGAGTCAAAAAGCTATGCCAGGAACCTTCCCCAAAGAATCTCTGGGCTTAATCCTAATGATCTTCACTTTAATGACTTGTATGGCCAATCTTTTTACCTTAAGATTTTCATCCCATGTTTTTTTTATTTCTAATCCTGAGTAGCTATTTTGAATTCTGATTAGTTCAATTGATCAATCTTCCTTCATTCTAGTAATGTATATAACTGAAAAGATCCTCACTCTATATCCTTGCCATCACAACACCAACACTTAGTAATTTTTACTTTTTTTATATCAAAAAAAGACTTTTTTGTCTTCTGTTATGGCATATTTAAACCTTTTATTTTTAATTTCAAGGTTTGTGTGTGTGTGTGTGTGTTTGTGTGTGTGTGTGTGTATGATGCCCAGTGAAGATTGGGGTTTACATCCGGGACCATACTCGAGGTTCCTCCTGGTGGTACTCAAGGAAGTCTTCATGACAACCCAAAGGCCACATGATTTTTGTGTCTCCATCATTAGCCTTGGTTCAAAATGTCAAGAGTCTGTTCCTGATAGTCTCTAGATCCCAAATTCTTCACTCTCTACTTCTTTCTCATTTATTTCTATTTCTTGGGGTGCTGCATGAAAACTATGTTATTGTCTTCTGGGCTATAACTACTTTAACACTCAAAACAACTCACTAGTACTTACAATCATTCCATATTATTATTATCATTTTATAACTAAGCTAATATGGAGGGTAAATAAATTGAGCAAGGAGCTATAGGCAATTAAGAGGTGTCCAGTCGTGGAATTCTACTAACCATGCTCTCAAGAGCTATTCTGCTCCATGCTGTTGTGAAGGCCTCACTTTCCTCTCTCTGCTGGAAATTGTTCTATTTCTCAGCTTTCAAATAGAACCTTATTTGCTCTGTGAGCGTGTCTGCCACTTACAGGGCGCAGCCTTGTTTTGTGAAAATACAATGTATATCTGTCTTCCAAGAGGTCACAGGCTCCCCAAGGACAGAGATTGTTTTTGGTTTCCCTTCTCAGAGACAAATGTCAAATTACACACAAATTAACCGCTTGAAAGTTGCGTTATTTAATAAAGAAAGTCCTATGGTTAGGAAGCTTCTCAGGAGAATTATTTTATTCTCCTCTTATTCTTCTCTTTCCCTAAACTTCAGGCTCATGAATCACCCCAGCTCTTTTTCCCATTAACCCTACACAATTGTATTTGATCAGAGCAAACAGTTCGCATTTTCATTCCCTTCTTTTAACTTCCTTAGATACACTATAAGTCCTTTTGCATCTCAGAGGCAACAACTATTTCTGGATGGGCCACTGTTGTATTAGATTGTGCTTTCGAAATGTAAGAAATCAGCATATATTTCATTCTTATTAGGTGATTATAGAGCTGGCTAAAGGGGAAACTTGCATGTTGTTCGTAGGAGAAATGAAGACGTGGATATTTTTCTCAGAAAATCATTTCTGCATTAGATTTTCTAGGAAGAATTCAGAGAAATCTAGGTTTACCTACCCCCATGTCACCTCTACTGCACACCCAGTAGTTTTCTGTTCATGCTGACTTTTCTGTGCATCCAACCCAAGTGCTCCACACAGAGGCAAATCATTCCCTCTGCTCAGTATTTTAACAACAGGATTTGTTCAGCTTCTTAGATTTCCCTGAGAGCTCCAACATGTCCATAACATACCAGTGCCTAGATGAACAGTTAGTAACTCAAATCTGTATATTCCAATTGTCTTTTCCAGACTTTCAATTTCTCTCAGCTAACATGCATTGTCTCTAATTTGTCATGAGTACATGCATCTTGTGGTGCCTGGAATTAAGTAGATGCTTGACAAATTTCTGTTAAATTATTATTTTATTTATTTATTGAATCACTGTGGGAAAGGTTACAAAGCTTTCAGGTTTAGGTCTCAGTCATGCAAATATCAAACACATTTCCCTTTACCAATACTTATTTTTTACCATGAAGAACCCCAATAAAACTCCACCCCCCACCCCTGCCAGTCCCTGTGAGGCAGATGAATTCTAGTTAACACTCTATCTGCTTTGATTAGATTCATTGTTTCAATAAAAGATTCACCACTATTATTTAGAGTTTCCCCCCCCCTCACAAATCAGACATGCTGAAAAAGCATTGTGAAGTGATTTGCCTTCTACAGCTGGGTTCAGGAATTAAATGTTGGTTTTGGATTTCTGCTATTTTACTTATTGACCCTGGAAGTATTTCTACTGAAAGTCAGATAGTTAAGAAATTGGTTTCTGTGCTCTGGAGTCGTGGCCGTGCTGGAGAGCCGCTAGTGGGGGGCAACTGGTGGCCTCGGTAGGGCGTGAAGGGTGGACCGAAACGCCCCCCTTCCCATGAGGTTTTAGTCGCCCCCACACCCCCAACTCATACCTGCTGTCCACAAGGTTCCCATGCGGCCGCCATCTTTCTTTCCAGAGAGGAGAGGGCGAATGGGGCAACACCCTTTCCCCTCCGGACAGACATGATGGCCTGGATTAACGCATAGTCCGTTCACTTTTCTGCTCCAAGCTGCCGGGTTCTGCATTAAGTCCTTGTGCTTCTGGGGCCGTGGCTGTGTTGGAGAGCCGCTCGTGGGGGGCAACTGGTGACCTCGGTTGGGTGTGAAGGACGGACCGAAACGCCCCCCTTCTCATGAGGTTTTAGTCGCCCCCACACCCCCGGCTCATACCTGCTGTCCACAAGGCTCCCATGCAGCCGCCATCCTTCTTTCCAAAGAAGAGAGGGCGAATGGGGCAACACCCTTTCCCCTACCGGCAGACATGATGGCCTGGATTAACGCATAGTCCGTTCACTTTTCTGCTCCAAGCTGCTGGGTTCTGCATTAAGTCCTTGTGTTTCTGGGGCTGTGGCCATGCTCCAAACTTAACTCTGATTTTCAGGGAGAAACGTTGGGTGGTTTACTTCCCATTGATCACTTTGTATATAGAGAGATGTCGCGTGGCCGCATAAGCGGCCGCGTGGTTTTGAGGAAAAGTCCTCATTCCCGCATACTCGAGCTGTGCTTGTAGAGGCTTCTGGTCACCGGGGTTCCATCTGGGGGAGGCGAGATGGTGTACCTACCCCATCTGGGACTTCCCGATGATCTCGGCTCTTTTTGGAACCTGTTTTTTTTTTTCCTCCGGGAGCTGTGGATCCCTCCCTCCATGTGGCCCTTCTCTTCAGCTGTATCTCTGTTAAATTATTGAAGATAAATGCAAACACAAGTTAAGTCCTCCTTAAGATAGTTTGATCCCTGGGATAAGGTACCACATTAAATGCTTTATTAAATATCTTTCACATAACTGGGTAAAGAAGTTCCATATATTAAATAAAATATCACTCAGTTCTCAAGAACAAATGAAACATTGCCTTTTGGAAAAACATAGAACTTGAGGTGATTATGCTAAATGTAATAAGTAAGGAAATAAAAGACAATTACATATGGTTTTGTTATGAGTAAAATGTAACCAGAGTAAACAAACTTTCAAATACAGCAAACAAAACCTCATAATCTCTGAAAGATATGGTGGCTGTCAGAAAAGGGGGAGGAGGCAAAGGAAATGATGAGAGGGCATCATTTTTTAAAAAATTTTTATTAGTGCAACACCATGAGGTACAGTTGTAGATTTACAATATTTTTGTGCTTGGGTTTCGATTATACAATGATCAAATACCCATCCCTCCACCAGTGCCCATTTTCCACCACCATGGATAATATCCCTCCCACCCCCATCCCCCCCATTCCACCCTGCCTCTGTGGCAGGGCTTTCCCTTGTGTTCTCTCTCTCCTTTTGGGTGTTGTGGTCTGCAAAAGAGGCATTGAGTGGCAAACATGTTCAGTCCATAGTCTGCTTTCAACATGCATCTCCCCTCCTGGGAGGATCCTCCAAACACCCTTTATTTGGTGCTCCCTTCTCTATCTGAGCTGCCCTTTCCCCTAGAATACCTGGCTGGCCTCTAAGCTATGGAGTAATCCTCCTGGTGCTGATCTCAGCTATTCTTGGGTATTAATCTCCTATTTTGTTACTTTATATCCCCCAGATGAATGCAATCTTTCTATGTCTATCTAGATGGCATCATTTTTATAGAGCGATGGAACCCAAAATTCAAATGTGTGTGTGTGTGTGGTGAAACATAAGCCCATAGAGAGGAGTGAAATTGTACTTACAGCTTTGTAAAACAGTGGTAGATTTATGACATTTACTTTAGATTCATAAAAGTTCTTCATCTATATAAATGTGCTTTATAGTATTCAAGTATATTTTATTATGATTTTCAAATGGCACACAAGAAGAACTAGAAATGATGATCAAGTGAGGTAGAAGGGATAAACAAAGATTGTTTGTTGCCTTATATAGCGCAGCTAAACTGAGTAACAGACAGCTAAATTGCATAGATTCAATGGAAAACACAATGTGAAACAGTTCTTGGAAAAACAATCACACCATAAAGCTAATGGAAAATATGCTTAAGTCAAAAAACAAAATATTACAGAAAAATTCTCTATGTTTTTCAAATGATCTAGAAGTAAAATTTGTGTGATTCTCACAAATAAACAGATTTCATGTATAAGAAATCAAATTACATCTTCTTTTTCTTATATTGTTCTTCTACCAGTGAACAACTTGAGAAGAAAGAAACCTAATAGAAAAATTTGGAGCATAGGTTAAAATTACACGTGTTGGAAATCATTTTCAAATTCTATTCTGAGATCTCACTATAGTTGCCTCTCTTTACTTTCTTTCAACTGTAATTTTCTCTCTCTCTCTACTCTCTCTCTCTCTCTCTCTCTCTCTCTTGCAACAGCACCTACCCAGATATTTGATCCCTGAATAATTGTGATGTTTTCAGAAGGCTTATTTACTTAAATGATGATTTAACAGGAATTCTGGTGTGTGACTTTCTTTTTCAACTATATTAAAAAGAGAGAGCTAAAACCTATGGTAATGTGACATTTAATTTGCAAATAAATTCAAACAAAAATTAGGACTGCAGAAGTTATGGTTGCCATAGTAATTCTAACTCAACTACACTATGTATAGTGTATTTCATGCATCTCATTTATACTCATATACTCTTTTATATTATAAATTATAACTTATATTTTAATGTCATATGGTATGATTTCTATAGCATATGCATTTATTTGAGGACAAAACCAAGCTTTTTGTTTACATATTTTTACTAAAGTTCACATTCTTAGAGCCGATTGGGAACACTGTTGAGAAATGCTTAGTAACAGTTTTCATTCTGTGTTGTATAGCTTATATACTATGTCTTCCTATCTAATCTCCAAACACAGCATTTGGTGTAATGCATTCAACAAATATCATATGGTCTCATTTGGCTTAGCCATATTCATATTGAAGTTCACAAAAAAACGTAAAAGTATCCAGTAAGGGTTCCTATAATTCCAACTATTTTAAAAAATCATCTATATGCCACATTACACATTGCACGTCCAGTACTTTAAGAACATTCTTAGCCTGGAAATGCTTATGATTCTTTGGTTCGCCCAAGTAAGATTTCTTTCTCCAAAATACCCTATAACTTCTTCGATCATTGTTCTACAGTCTCCCTGGTGAATACTTTTGAAATCTCATTTATTTTTTAAGACAAGACAAAATTGAAGCATCCCTTAGGCAACAAATAATAATATGCATATCATTTTTTATCCACTAAAAGTTGTGTTTTTCTTAGGGCAAAACTTGATAGAAAAACTAAGATTTTTATGAATAACCTGAAGGCAAATTATTATAGCTCACACCTTCACAGTTTCAAGCATCTCAGCCAAGAAAACATAAACCCTACATGGGCAGTTTTTAATACAATCTGCGAAATGAATCTAAGTGAAAGAGAGGATTCTTTCATTTTCCTATTAACTTTTAAAGACAATTCTAATTTTCTTCTTCTAAAGGGAGCTAACAGGGTTAAAAGTTCTCAGTTTACTCTAAATCCAGACATCCTTCAACTGACCTTGGCATCTTGAATTGGTTTACTCATTTATATAACTTATTCCACATATTATACTTTCGTATTTACATATCTGTCTTTCACTTAGACCCACGGGTTCAGCCCTTAACCTGCCCCTCTATTTTGCATATCATTGCATCCTGGCCACTTTGCAAAGTGAAAACATGGATTATCTATTGGTGGAATTAATTTGTTAATGACTTATGATATACTAAGCATGTGTCTTCTCACCATGGACGCTACTATTGAGTTCATGATAGGCACTTAGCAAGATGTTTAGAAATAAAGGAGGAAGGAAAGAGGAAAAGAAACTGGCTGTGCTCTAATACAGATAGACAAGTCCATCAAGACATCAGGGAAAGGAATGTTACTCCAGAAGAAATCATGAATGGTGTAAGACTATCAGAATATTCCTTATTTAACAATATAAGACTTGGGGAAAGGAAATAGAAAATTAAGCTGGAAGCTCTTGAATCTTTGCTGCATCATTATGGCCCGGGTTCTCTCAGTTTGGTTCCTATAGATGCTCAAAACCTTAGCAAACTCTACTCCAGTCATCACAGTTCCTGGTTCCAATAAAATGAAAACTCAAAAAGTCAATCAATGTTTGCAACAGGTTTGATAGCATCCTTTCTTAAAACAGAGAGACTTAGTTAAGACATAAAATCATATTTCTCTCGAAGGAATACATGAAATCTTTAGTAAGTTTCTAAACTAATAGGATGCAGATATGTCTTATATCAGGCTTGGCAGGAATACGCTGCAAATGAATGGAAATGTCTTTTATTTTGAAGGGCTAAATCATTGTCAATCATTAAGATGGCCCAGTTCTAAAGCTTGCACAGGGAACAGAAGCTTAGTTGTCAGTCTTCAACCATCATATTTTCAACATATCCTCAGCTAGCTGGTTTAAATACTGATGCATAGGTGCCACTTCTTGATATAAATTGTTCTAATTGCTTATTAAATTTGAAAATGTACAACTCTAAAATGTAAGAAGAATACAAATTTCTGTTAAGTAGACTTTCTCCCAGGAAAGTTCTAGCAAGTTAATACCCAGGTCAATGCAACTTTGTCAAATAGAACATGGTGTGTGGGGGAGATGGGCAATATATCTAAAATATGGAAATAAATTTAATGCCCCCACTTGACCCTGAGAAACTCTTCAGAGTCATCACATGACTACCTGAATGACAGCTATTACATGCAAATTACTCTATATTCAACTGAGCCCTACAAATAAATCCAGGTGACTTTGTCAGAAGCAACTTAGAGCAGCATTTCTTAAATGGCATTTTGATCAAATTTTTGAAGTTCCACATTTCCACATTTTATAGAAATCCACAGTATACATTGGCTATGAAAATCTAAAGATTTCCATAATACCATAACAAATTTGGCATTATTCAATCTCTTTTAAAACATCTGGAGGAAATATTTACCTGCTCTGAAATTAGGGATAATTTTTTATATTTTACTAGGTTAATGCTTACATTAATACTTTTTATAATCCTCCTTTATTCTCATGCCTACTTAGAAAGTCTTTAGAGTGTTTGTTCAAATGTTCAATTGATTACAATAAATTGCTAATGGTATATTACAGTATTTGCTTATGGTATATTTATAAACATGCCCCTCAAAAGAAATACGTTTTATAACTCTCAAATCAAAGCTCACCACACAAAAGTTCATTGTCAGACTTGCACAAAGAAGTGAAGAATTTGCCATCTGATCTTATGTTCTCAGCTGAGATGGGACTTTTTCCTATAAACTAAGTAGTCTACTGTATATTCATACTATAGCTTCTCTTATCCACTCATTGAACATTTGAGTTGTTTCCAAACTTGGTGATTATTCTTAGTGCTGCAATGATAATATATGTGCATTATCTTTTCAAGTTGATGTCCGAGTGTTCTTGCAGTGAATTTCTGGATCAATGAGTAGCTTCTCATACTCCACACTTTGGAAATGTAGCTGTTCAAATGATCTTTTGCCAAAGAGCTGATATGGTACTGAGAGCCAGAATACAGACTGAGGTTACCCTTTACTTCAAGCAAGAAACTCAACCTATAAGTTCCTCAGAACCAAAAGAAATGAGTTTCTTAATGCCAAAAGGTTCAACACTGAGGTTGAGAGATAGTACAACAGCTGGGCACTTGCCTTGTCTGCAGCTGACTCAGGTTCAGTCTCCAACATTCCACCTAGTCCCTGAGCACTTCCAGTGGTAATTTCTGAGCACAGACTCAGGAGTAACTCCAGATCATCGCTAGGTGTAGTGCAAAAAAACCCAAAAAGGTCCAACACTACCCATACTGAATATTCTTCATATCAAGCTGTACAGATCTTTGCTTACAAACAACCTCCAGCAATCCTCAGAGGGGAGCACCTAGTCTTAGAGAGTTGCATGGTAACAGATAGTTTGAGTGCTTTATGATCTTCATGGGAGTGATATAATTTGCAACTATGCTTTCTCAGTGGAGCCTTGCATGGTGCTGTTTCTACTAAATAGATGCTGCTAATAGAGATATTATAAGCCAATTTTTGAAACTATGTACAGCAACCCCCAAATAGGCATACACAAACCAGCTGGATAAGCCTGGTCTCTGAGGCTGAGTACATTTCCTGCAACAGTGAAATAGCTGAATTGGTCAAATGCCTTAGAATGTCACAGGAATGCAAAACCCCTAATCAGATTTCCATTCTGTGCCATTTCCTCTATGGTTTTGTGAGTGATAATAATTGTTGCCAAACAATACATTGCTCTGTTTTATGTATACCTCTATAGAAAAATATATTATCATTGCCTAATCTGTCTATAATTATCTACTTGTACATATGCCAATAGCAAATCACGGGCTTCTTTTCAAAGATTAGTTCAGCATACACCCAAAGATCTGTCTCTGGGCTTCAAATTCTTTTCCAGGCCTGAGAGTCTGAGAATCTGCTTTTATTTTAGTAATACAGTCTTGATCCCTAAATCTATAGTATAGCTTTATGCTATAAAAGCTATAGTATCTTTATTCTATATATCAGACTTCAATCAATAATATTGAGGAAAATATAGACAGAACATTTCATGAAATTCAACCTAGAGGCATCATCAATGACTTAGTGAAATTGGTCAAGTAGAAAGATGGGACTACATCAGATTAAGAGGCTTTCTTCCAGAAAATAAAATGATGAATATAATGAAATGACATCCCATAGACTGGGAGAAAATATGGCCGCTGAGCATCACCAGGAGAAATTCCTGAGTGCAGAGCCAGGACTAACCCCTGAGTGTCACTGGTTGTGGCCCAAAACCAAAATATAAAAATAAAAGAAGCATCCATGTTATAGCACTAAAATGATACTTCCTCCCCAAGCTGTGCCTCTATATTGACACAGTTCCTGACTCTGTAAAGCTGAGAAGTTTGCGCATTGATAAAGAACTGTACCAAGAGTCTCATTGGGGAGTGAACTTGTGAGACCCGACAACATTTTTTCCCCTTCAGATTTCCCGAAACACTATTTCTGCAACCAGAAATTTTGTCCAAAAGAATTATCTTTTAACAAAAATTCAGTGAACATACCCACTTTCAAAAAGTGAAGAAAATTTAAAACTCTTAATAATATTAATACTGAAATAAAAGATAAAGCATTGTCCTTTGAGAATTATAGTAATCATGTTTTTTTTCCCCTGCCAGTTATTGCGAAATTCTGAATTTCATATTTGGTTTGAGTTCTCAGTCAGTATTCATCTACGGGTATAAAATGCCTCATGTAAACAAATACACAAATAAATGGGAATCAACATCCCTCTTTGCACAAACAGAATTACATAATGGAATATCTGTCCATCATTCTGTCACCAAGATTCATTGGTTTTGTTGAGTTTGGCATCGTAATAGAGCCTTTTTATCTTTAACAGACTAAGCTCTAATTTAGTAAGACCTTGTTTGTGGTATCATTTTAAACTTATTTCATTTCATCATGGGACAAATGGAGTTTAGATTCACATCTTACTTCCCACTGATTTCGCTGACAACATTGAGAATCTCATCTCAGAGGAGTGGAAGTAAGTGCATTTATTGACAGCGTCTAAGTAAGAGAAGATTAGTGGTTCTGCTGGTGAAATAAAAATGACTTTCGAAAAAGTCCATTTGAGACTGACTGCTCATGGCGGTATATAATTGGCTCTTGGAATTATTCCATCTTTCCCTAATATATGGGTAAACTGTCCGGTAAGGGTTCTTTTGGTTGCAAGCAACTGACAATCACCTAAGTTTACTTGAGGAAATAAAATGCAGGTGTTGGAAGTTACCGAGTTCCCTCTCCCTTTCTTTCACTTTTTAACTTTTATTTTTTAAAAAGAAACTTTTATTAGATAGCCATGATTTACATATCTATGATAGTTTTAGGCATATAATAATTTAACACCCATATCTCCACCAGTGTCACCATCTCTCCACCAGCATTCCCAGATTCTCCCTCCACCCCAATCTCCACTCCTCCTCTGCATGTTAACTTGACAGGCACATAACAAAGTTTCAGTGGTTACCACTTAGGACTCATGTTTTCAGTTTTGTTGAATCTGTGTTTTGGATATTTGACTATACCTCTCACGCATCCTTGATACAACTGAAACCCTGATGCCTGTTCACCCATTGCTTCTCAGTCTCTTCTTCCCCCTTGACTTCTATTCTTCTCTGTTCTCTTCTCTAATCACTTGGGTCAAGAGTGATCAAGGCATCCCCCTTTATTACAGTGCATTTCTTCATTCAGTATTCTATATTCCACAGGTAAGTAAGATCCTTCTGTGTTTATCTTTCTTCTAGCTTTTGTCACTCAATATATCTTGCAGTTCCAACCACGTTGATGCAAATTGTGCGATTTCATCATTCCTTGAAATTACATAGCATTCCACTGTGTATATATATATATATACATATAATACATCTTCATAATCTATTCATCTGTCATTTGACACCTAGGTTGATTTCACATCTTAGCTATTGTACTGAGTGCAGCAATGAATACTACCGTGCATATGGTATTTTTTAAATTTTTATTAGTGAGACATCATGAGTTACATTTGTAGACTTACAAATTTTTGTGCTTGGGTTTCAATTATACAATGATCAAATACCCATCCCTTCACCGGTGCCCATTTCCCACCACCACGGATCCCAGTATCCCTCACATCCCCCATCCCCCCATCCCACCCTGCTTGTGTGGCAGGGCATTCCCTTTTGTTCTCTCTCTCTTATTGGGTATTGTGGTTTGTAAAAGAGGCAATGGGTGACAATCATGTTTGGTCTATAGTCTACTTTCAGCATGCTTCTCCCATCCTGGGAGGATAGCCAGAATCTGGAAAAAACCTGAGTGCCCAGACCAGATGACTGGTTAAAGAAACTTTGGTACATTTACACAATGGAGTACTATGTAGCTGTTAGAAAAAAGGAAGTCATGAAATTTACATACAAGTGGTAAGGTAAAGGTAAAAAGGTAAAGGCCCTCCCGTTGTTCATCGATTTGCTCGAGCGGGCCCAGTAACGTCTCCATTGGAGACTTTGTTGTTACTGTGTCTGGCATATCAAGTACGTCACGGGGAGCTTGCCAGGCTCTGCCGTGCGGGCGAGATACTCACGGTAGCTTGCCGGGCTCTCCGAGAGGGGCGGAGGAATCGAACTCGGGAAGGTCATGTTGGCTGCATGCAAGGCAAACACCCTACCGCTGTGCTATCGCTCCAGCTCCAGTCACATACAAGTGGTACTACATGGAAAGTATCATGTTAAGCGAAATGACTCAGAAAGAAAGAGATAGACATAGAAAGATTGCATTCATCTGGGGAACATAAAGTAACAAAATAGGAGACTAACACCCAAGAATGGCGTGCATTTGTTTTGAGAGAGTGTTAAGAAAGAAACTAGTCTGAACTGGAAAGTAAACAGAAATTCAGTTCTTTCTCACTTTCTTCCCTCAATTTCTCTATGTGCCTTTGTTCTTCTCTTTATTGAGTATTTTGTTATCATCTCTTTGTGTAACACAGGCATCCAGCCTCTAGCATCTTTATCTCAGGAAGAAATTACTATAAAATCCAAGTCCATGTTTCTGGGAGGGTATGCTCCGTACTCGGATATGATGTATTCTGGTAGTCTAATAAGTGGAGTCAATGTGGTACATAGTTACACATAGTATCCTGTGACACCAGCATTGCTATCCAAGCTTCCTCTAAGGGAAGGGTTAGGGGAAATACTCACAGAAGAGAAACATTTAGTTGCTATCCCCACAAACGTTAAAACTGTATCTATCCGGGCAAAAGCCCTAGTAGAGGGCATTTGCCTTACATGCGACTGACCTGGGTTCAATCCCAGCACCTCATATGTTCCTTTAAGCCCCACCAGAATTATCCCTGAACACAGAATCAGGAGTAAGCCCTGAGCACAGCTGGCTGTGACCCAAAACACAGGTGAAAGAAGATCATACTCAACAAGGAATTCTTGTATGTCTTCCAAATCACTGTATGAAGGATGAAATACCCTCCCTAAGCAAGGGCTTGACATGTTGTTGGGTGACTTAAAAGAAGCTAATTCTGTGGTCATTAGTTAAGCCAGCCTATGTCTCCTGTGCTCCTAGCTCTCCTTTTCAAATAGTCTGATAGAACTTTAATAAAATTCTTTCTGCAGTAACTGGGAATGTAAGCTCAAATCTAAATATTAGCAAAGATAAAAATTTTATCTTAGCCTTTGTACTGTTTATTTTTTTAAGCATTAAAATTTATAGCTGAGCTGAACTTGGTTTAAAGCATAATAAAACATGGGTTATTCCCTGGAGGCAATACTTGGGAGTATTCAAAGCAGTTGATAGAAAATATAGGCATTTTCCATCTTGATGTGTTGATTTGGAAGTGAATTTAAACCTTTACAGAAAATCCTGTATATTTAATTTATTATACTTGTTTGGGCTGGAACGACAGTGTTTGGGCATTTGCCTTGCAAGCAGCCAACATGGCTGACCCAAGTTTGATTCCTCCACCCCTCTCAGAGAGCCCAGCAAGCTACCGAGAGTATCTTTCCCTCATGACTAAGCCTGGCAAGCCACCCGTGATGTATTTGACATGCCAAACACAGTAACAATTGTCACAATGGAGATGTTACTGGGCCTGCTTGAGCAAATCAATGAACAACGGGAGGGCAGTGACAGTGACATACTTGTCTATTCAATTTATTATTCAATACTTGTATATTAAACTTACCATACTTGCATATTCAATTTAAACCTACTAGACAGGGTGTGTATAATTTATGATAGGATATAATTAACTTATATAATTAAGCATACAAATATATGTTCCAATGACATCATTTTTTAGATGGTCTTGCACAAAAATAAAGATTTTAAGATGTAAGAAGCTCAAATGCAAAGGAGTTTCTTACTCCATGGAGAAGACCATCTTTTAGAGTTGATATCCTCTAACACATCAATTTTCTATGAATTTTTAGTACTATCTGCAAAACACTATTGCATTTTTGGATGCCTCTAAAAGTAAAGAAAGCATTAAAATGTAGATTCAAAATGGTGAGGACAAGACTCATCTGAGGATAAGGTCTGTATGTATCCAAGTTATTACCATGTAAAAATAAATCTCTGTACCCAGAATTTTATGTATAATACATATATACATATATCAAATACGGAATCAATTCCTTAACCTTGCTGAGTTTATAGTTTCTTCACCTGTAAAATAGAAGTAATAAGTGCATGGGACTGCTATGATGTTTTAAAAGGCAATGATTTTGAAATGGAATAGTACAAGGTTACATGTTGGTTTCCTATTACTTCATCATAAATACCACAAACTTGATCACTTAGAGTACATACTTATTAACTCACGCTTTCCATCGTTTAAAGTCTGGGCATGACAACCACACATACTAGGGGGAAAGGGAGCTCAGATAAAGAAGGGAACACCAAATAAAGGTGTTGGGAGGATCCTCCCAGGATGGGAGAAGCATGCGGAAAGTAGACTATAGACTAAACATGATTGTCACCCATTGCCTTTTTTGCAAACCACAATACCCAATAAGAGAGAGAACAAAGGGGAATGCCCTGCCACAGACGCAGGGTGGGATGGGGGATGGGGGGGTGGAGGGATACTGGGATCCGTGGTGGTGGGAAATGGGCACCGGTGGAGGGATGGGTATCTGATCATTGTATAATTGAAACCCAAGCACAAAAATGTGTAAGTCTGCAACTATACCTCATGATGTCTCACTATTAAAAAAAAATTTTAGTGCATTTATTATTTTTAGTTTATTTTTTGTACCTCATGGTGTTTCACTAATAAAAAAAATTTTAAAAAATAACTATTAAAAAAATTTTAATAAAAAAATAAAGTCTAGGCATGATTTAACATCTGTCACTGGGTTAAGCAAGAGTGTGGCCTCTTTTGCGGCTCCGGTGAGGAAAGATATAACTCCACACTAATTCCAGTTGTTGGTGGAATTTGTCTCTTTAAACTGAGGTCGACAGGGCCCTCCCTTTCTTTCTAGGGTCTGCTCTCATCACCTTAAGGCCTTCCGGGCATCACTAGCATGTGGCGCTCCCCCAGGATGGCAGGTGACCTTTTCCAAAGTCTTTCTTTTCTGGAAGAGCTCAATCACGTGGTAAGGACTTGTAATTGATTAAACCAGTTTCACCCAGGATTAGTTTACTTTTGCTTGAATTGAAAATGGGCAATTTGCTACTATACCACTAGAATCGCAGGGTGTCATGCTGAGTGAAGACAGCTAGAAACAGGGAGATGCATATAATAATAATCTCTCACATATGTGGGATATACAGAAACATAGTAAGCAAATAACAAATGGTCAAAATCTATAGAACCTGAGAATTGGTTTACAGAACTGAGTTTACAAGGGTGAGTGTTGGGGTTGGCGGATGGATGGCGACCCTGGGACCCTGGTGGAGAGAAGTAGATATTCTAGTGAAGGATATGGAAGGTTGTATGCATGTAGACTTATATTTATATGTATTATAAATACATTGCTTCAAATAAAAAGTAAATAAAATATTTTAATCAGCTTCTTTGAGGTATTTCAGGAAATCTCTCTGCCTTTTCCATATAATCCAAACTTATATGGCAATAAAATCTCATAATATTCACAGACCCTGCCCACAGTGGAGAAGTTATTAAACATGATGTACACACACACACACACACACACACACACATATATATATATATGTATAGTAGGGCTCCAGGAATAGTGTAGGTCATTTTTAATTTTTAATCTGCCCCAACCTGGCATAAGATAAGAATTAAGTATATAATACTCATTGTTAATGATTTTGTGATCATTACTAAAATTGCTTTTGCTATAATTTTGACTGGTTTATGTTAAAATTTGTTTCACTTGGTATACCAGACGAAATTCATACTATATTGCACATTACTTAGGAGAATTCGAGAAGTTTAGCAAACGGTTGCTACAAAATGCTAGAAGAGTTCCATTCATAAACATAACATAATGAATAGCTGTGTTCTAAAATTATTTATGAACTTAAAAATTTGCAATTGCTTTCTCGTTTGACTGATGTTACTTATGGGGGGAGTAGAAACTAGGATGTAGTAGAACTAGACAGAGCCTAGGTTAGCCATTCTATTTCCAACCAACTGTTTAAATTTAAAATTTGTTTAATGTCACCCTCTCCTCTCTGGAAAGAAAGATGGTGGCCGCATGGGAGCCTGGTGGAGAGCAGGTCTGAGCCGGGGGTGGAGGCGCGATGGATACCTCATGGGACGTGGGGGGGGGGGGGGGGGACGCTCCGGCCTGTCCTTCATGCCCGACCGAGGTCACCAGTTTCCCCCCACGAGCGGCTCTCCGGCACTGCCACGGCCCCAGAAGCACAGAGACCAATATCTTAATTATCTGACTCTCAGTAGAAATACTTGCAGGGTTAATAAATAAAATAGCAGAAATCCAAAACCAAGCGGTCGCAATAGCAGCCGTGCAACATCATTTAATTCTTGAACCCAGCTGTAGAAAGCAGATCATTTCACAATGTTTTTTCAGCATGGCTGAGTTGGGGGGGGGGGGGGTAAAGTCTAAATAATAATGGTGCAACTTTTATCAAAACAATGAAGCTAGTCAAAGTAGACAGAGTGTTAACTAGAATTCATCTACCCCACAGACATTGGGGGGGGTTGGGGGGGGTTATTGGGGTTCTTCGTGGTGAAAAATAAGTAATGGTAAAGGGAATTGTGATTGATATTTGCATGACTGAGACCTAAACTTGAAAGCTCTGTAATTTTTCCCACAGCGATTCAATAAATAAATAAATAAATAAATAATTTGTTTAATGTCACTAGAGCAGTGTTTTTCTATTTTTTCACCTGCAAGTCCATAAAAATAGGGAAAATATTTAATAGACCACAACATAAGGTATAAACGTATGAGTTATAATAATAGCTTATATATGGTCCTTTTAATCTGTCCTTATAAAATAAAATTATATAGTATTTAAAGTTTTAAAAAGCTGAAATCCAAAAAGTAACTCAAAATGTTAATGGTATAATATCTTGAACTTTTGAGAAAGAAACATTTCATACAAAGTTAGTGTGAAATCTGAAGCTGCATATTTTTCTGGAATCTTTGATCACTGTGACTACAGTGCTGTGTGAGAGACAAAGTGCTCTGCTGACATCAATTCTGTTTCTATTTGAGTTTTCACTAACAAACTATACCGTTAACTAGCAGTCACTTTTTTATAGACCGGTAGAAAATTCCTGCAGCACAGCACCAGTAACAGACAGTTGATTGAGATCGCTGCTAGACTTTGGCAAAACAGGTCAACAGAGCATCATGGTGACACTTACCTAATAGCAGAAATGAGGATATAAAGTCCCAAGTTGTATACTTTTGAGGAGTACATTCTTGAGTTCAGAATTCTCAATGAGAATTTTTCCAAGAAGCCAGTGTTTGAAAGTGAAGGAGAAAGTGGTCGCAGCTTCACAGAAATGAGAGAAGAACTATATGGAGATAACAAAATCAAAGATCCATAGATTGCAGGGTACCCTCCAATCAGAGGGTTCCTGGTGACCCTAGTATCACCAAAGTTGAGTAACTACAAATACTCAAGCCCACATCACTATCCAATTATCACCAGGAGTGGATCTTGGCATCCTGAAACTGGAGAGACAAATTTTTTTAAAGGAAAAAATGAAATATTCATGAAAAACTGTTCCAACAAAGTTTGGAACAAGATAGATTTAGTAACAAAGTTCTCAAATCTAGCCAAGAGCTCTTACAACTCAATATCTACAAGCAACAATATCTGGGTAAAAGTGCAAGTTAAATCAGTGGTATTTGAACAGTTCTGAAAGAAGAACCTTGAAATTGCAGTATATACTGACCAGAAAAAATTCAGTCAGTCAACCAAATAGAAGGATTTGAATAAGAGATTCTAGGTTTTCATTTAAGGGTGCGTAAAAAAGAACTGGTGTGCCACAAGGTCTAGAATAGTGTCAGATGCAATGGAATTCACTGTTCAGGGGTACAAATGAAGAATAGTAGAATATCTGATGATGAATAAAAATTAGGAAGGTAGTCAAACTAAGCAAGATAAAACAGTAGACACAAAGAAAATAGCGTGTAGGATAACACTCTTTTGTCCTTCCTCAGGTAGCTTAGGTTTGTCAGGTCACACCCATCTAAGAACACTGAACTTGTATTGTAAGCAATGTCCTTTCTGTGTGGACACAGGAAGACAGTTAATATTATGCTTTGTAACTTGGGAGTTGACTGACTCCGAATAATATTTACTCCTTGGCATCTGATTTCTTGACTCAGTTGACCTTAGTTCCTAACACCCCAAAAGAAGGGTCCCGACGAAGGACTGAATGGACCCAGGGCAAGCAGTGAGCTACCCTGGCATCGAAATGGGCCAGGCCAAAGAGCCACAATATTCAACTATAAGTTGAGGGCAGGATCATGGACAAATGCTGTCATGATCCAAAAGTAAGTAACGACGAGACTAGGACCCTGATGGAGCTAGGAAGATTAACCTGGCCTGAGGACTGCAAAATGTACAGTGAGATGTTCTCAGGAAGAACCAAACTAAATTTATATCTCTTACTGTGCTCATACAGAATGACATTGCTAGAAATATTAGAAGTAGATTTGTTACAACTATTTAGGTAGATTACTAACTGAGGGAAGAACACACCCTTGTTGGGATCCCACCCTTGGGCAGATCTCCTAGTAATCTGAAGTAATCTCTGTAGATAAGATTTTATCCTTGAGTTAATCTCCTGGAGGAGTGGTCTTACCTCTCTTTGTTGATTCGTCAGTATTCAACCCACCTTTATGTCACCGCCTTATGTGACTGCTATATATACTAAGATGTAAGCTTGGAGAGAGGAGTCAGAAGCAGTAAGCTTGGAGACAGGAAGGAGTCAGAAGCAAGAGAGCTTGGGAGTCAGAGCCAAAAGGAGAGAGGTTCCAAGATTGGGGCCTAGGAGAGAAGGAGGCAGAGAAAGACAGGAGTGAAGAGGATTGGAATAAACTACTATTGATATAGACTGGCCTGGCCCTCGTTTCTTTTTCTGTCTGCCCTGGGCCAACAGCTGTTCTGATCCAGGCCACACACAGTGGCTCAAGAGCACCGAACGCAGGCGGTGAGACAGTGCCATCCACTGAGCCCGTGAACACACAACCTTCGGCGTGATAAGATTTTACAATAGGGGATCTAGATAAATGTGAGAAATGAGAAGACAGGGAAAAGAGAACTTAGGAAATTCACAGTGATGATTTATATGAATTTCACTAAAATAAAAGACAAGAGCCAAGAGATGAGCCCAGAAGAGTTTCCCCAATCCCCCTCTTTCTCATAAAATCAAATAAAATGGGAAGTACATTTCTCTTAAAACACTAATTTAATAAAAAGTTATTTTAAGATAAAAGTGAATGAAGGAAAGAAAAGCCTATCTTTAGACACATAAATATGTTAGTTATGAAAATAAAACTAATCAAGGTACTAAAAGTTTTCATAATAAGAAAAATGTAACTGTGTGATAATGAATGTTAACTAAATTTTCATGTTAATCCTGTAATTTGCAATTGATACAAATAACAAACATCATATTGTATACCTAAGCTAATATCACATTATATGGAGATTTGAAAAAAGAAACTGGCAGAATTAAAAAAAATAATTTTACATGAAATGAAAATTGTTTTGTAAATATAAAGTTAGAAAAAATGCACAAGAAAATGATACAACAGAAAATCTCTTAAGAGAAATAGAAGTTGGAGAAAGAATAACTTAAAAATAAATTAAGATATTAAGAAGGGGCCAAAGAGACAGTATATCAGATAAGGTTTCTTAAGCATTCTTCACATACAGTTGACCCAGGTTTGATCTGGCACCTTACAAGATCCCTTGAGTCATGCCACATGTGGCCCCTGGGCATAGAACCAGGAATAATCCCTGGGCACCACAAGGTATGGCTTAAAAAACAAATAAAAATATTTTTAATCACAAAAAAGCAACAGAAGATAGGCAAAGAAGATACATCTTAACTATAATTGCAACCTCCAATGAAAGTAACTAAAGCAAGGGAAGAGAACAAGTACTTAATATTATTATTCAAGAAACTTTATTGAAGCAAAACGTAACTTCAACTATACATTACATGAGCACATTTCATGACAGGGAAAAAAAGCTAACTCAAAACAACAAACAGTTGTTCACATTATAATAAATTGCTAGATTTTGAGGGGGAAAAATACCTAAATCCTTTGGGTATCCAGGTAGAGACAAAATACCAGTTTTAATGTAAAAGAAATCATACAAATTGTCATCATGCATTTCAACCACAACACTGTAGCACAGAACATTGAAGAATAGCACTGTAGCACTGTCCTCTTGTTGTTCATCGATTTGCTGGAGCGGGCACCAGTAACATCTCACAACAAATTGTGAGACTTGTTGTTACTGTTTTTGGCATATCAAGTACATCACGGGGAGCTTGCCAGACTTTGCCATGCAGGTGAGATACTCTCAGTATCTTGCTGGGCTCTCCAAGAGGGGCAGAGGTATCGAACCCATGTTGGTTGCGTGCAAAGCAAATGCCCTACCCGCTGTGCTATCGCTCCAGCCCATTAAATAATATTACATATATGGAAAGAACACATAAGCTATAACTTTTTTGGAAACAATCAAACTGGCTTTCAAAACATGCAGAAGTTCAAGAAATATTGTTTCATACACCCCTCGTTAGGAATTTTTTAAAGAACAAGATTCAGACTGAAAAATTACTGAGAAAAGGCTAGTGACTCAGTTCTGAATGTAGGAACTAAAACAATGCATAATTCAGGACAGACCTGCAGGAGGACTCTGATGCTTTGATTGTATTTTTTTCCAGTTTATTTGGACAATTAAGAAACCAGGGAGTCCCTATCCACACATTTTCTCCCGATTCTCCATTGCTTCAAGGAATTAAAAAGAACCTGGGATTCGTTTACAAGATCACATCCTTTTCTTATTCTTCACTCATCTTAATGAATTCATTATGGAATTTTTAAAAAATGAGGCTTTCAAAGTAAATGTTTGCAGGCACCTGTGTCTTCAATTGCCAGATGCAGTCAACAATAAAATCAAGCTGGAATGCATTGAAACGATAACATGAAGTTTTTTCAGACTTTAAAAGGAAAACAAAATTTATTTACCATTCAATAAACTGAAAACCCCAGGCTGGGGAGTTAGCTCAGAAGGCGAGTGCACAGGCTTTGCAAGTTGGAGGCCTGATTCTTGGCACCAGGTGGCAACCAAAGTTTCAAACATGACTAATAGTGCCTGTTTCGCAAGCGTGAAGCCATGCGTTTGACCCTGTTACTGTCACACATGCTGAGCAAAGTCCCAACTGCTCTCCTGTCTGCACAACAGAGTGTAAGTCTCCAGCACCAGCCAGGACTTTGAGCATCATAGAAGGAGGGTTCCTTTCTCACCACATCCACACCAGTTGCTTTTGTTCTTTTGGATGTGGGCCAGTGTATGTATCAGTTTTTCTTAAACTGGGTTTATGTTTTCAGTTTTCTGTGAGCTTCTAAATGCTACTTCTGGAAAAAACTGGTGTGTGTGTGTGTGTGTGTGTGTGTGTGTGTGTGTGTGTGTGTAAGGGGAACCCAAATGGTGTGACCTCTGCAAAGTAGAGTAACTAAAAAAAGAAGTTCGAACACTGCAGCCAGGAGTGTGACCCCCTGGCAAGCATGTGTGTGAGCACCAGCAACAACAACCACCAAATGAATATGACCTGCACAACGAGTGATTGTTCAAACAACACCCTGCAGTCACAACTGGCAGTAAAAGAAGTGGGGAGTAAACCTTGATCCATTTCAAACCCTCAAATTAAGCAGAGAGGAGAAAGAGATTAAGAAATCTTCCCATCTTGCAAAGTCATAGGAACTATTACTAAACTAACTTCTAAAGTGAAGGCTCAGGATTCCCTACGTCCCAGTGCATAGAGTCATCATTCATTCCTATTGCTTGAGAAATCTCATTTCCATATGCAGCAAGCCAGGGACATAAACATAACTTTGATTGATTTTCCCAGGAAGAGAATGTGCAATATGGTATAAGCACATTTCTTGTTTTTTCCTTTCCTGAATACAATGCTTCTGATAAAGCCACAATGCGATAGAGAAAATTCTGGGAGCTGCTTTTTAGTTTCCACTGTGGGAGTGTTGTGGGCTTATTAGAAGAGAGTGTATGCTCACAGTCTCTACCTGTATTCTTTGAGACCTAATTCATTCCTTTCCATCTCTCCAGTAATCACTTCTTCCACTAAAACTTTAACAGACAAGGCTTCTCCAGTGAATGATCATGTAGCTCACTGAGATCAAAATGGAATAACTAGGAAAACAGTATTGCATCTGGAATCTAAGATGCCCAAAATTGAACCATTCATCTCTAACCCTTCCCAAACTGTTCTTTCCTAGTTCCCACCATCTCAGAAAATGATACTACAGCCCAACGAACTGCTTAAACTTATTTGTTAACTCAAGATATTCTTTTTTTTAATTTTTATTAGTGAAACACCATGAGATACATTATAGACTATAAATTTCTGTGCTTGGGTTTCAGTTATACAATGATCAAGTACCCATCCCTCCATCAGCGCCCATCCTCCACCACCACGGGTCCCAGCATCCCTCCCACCCCCACCCCCCCCCCCCCATCCCACCCTGCCTCTGTGGCAGGGCATTCCCTTTTGTTCTCTCTCTCTTCTTTTGGGTACTGTGTTTTGCAAGAGAGGCATTGAGTGGCAATCATGTTTGGTCTATAGACTACTTTTAGCATGCTTCTCCCAGCCTGGGAGGGTCCTCACAACACCCTTTATTTGGTGCTCTCTTCTCTATCTGAGCTTCCTTTTCACCTAGCACATGTGGCTGGCCTTCAAGTCATGGAGCAAAATTCCTAACCTCAGCCATTCCTGGGTGTTAGTCTCCCGTTTTGTTGCTTTATGTTCCCCAGATGAATGCAATCTTTCTGTGTCTATCCCGCTCTTTCTGACTCATTTCGCTTAACATGATACTTTCCATGTAGTACCACTTGTATGTAAATTTCATAACTTCATCTTTTTCTAACAGCTACATAGTACTCCATTGTGTAAATGTAACTCAAGATATTCTTAAATATCTTTATTTACCTCTTTTTGTCTCACCTTTAACATTGAACACATCAAACCTTATTGCCTCTAATTTTGAAGTAACTCTTCAGCCTATCAACTGCTACCTCACTCTATTGCTATAATATACCCTGTTCACCTCAACTTTAGATCATTTTATACTAAAACATGCCTGCCATTTCAAGTCTCTGTTTAAAAATTACTGTTTCAGAGTTATGGCTAATCTTTGGTAATCTTTAATTCCATGTATCATTACTTTGTAACTACAGCACTGAACTTCATTTAAAATGTTCTCAATTTTACTTTAAACATCTCTGAAATATAAACTCCACAAAAGGTAGTTTTGTTTTGTTCCTCCTCTAAGAACTCCATAACCCAGAAGAATTCCTGGCATCTAGTAGGAAATCAGTAAATATTTGCTTAATGAGTGAACATATTTTAAGATTGCATTTACTGAGCAGTACATGAGTTCCCTAAACGTTGGTCAGTTTTTTCCCACAAGCAGCTCTGCCATGTCTTGTTAAGGGTTAGGCATGATGCCAGCATAAATGAGTTGGGAGCATAAAGCCAAAACCATACCTGACCTTGCTTTAAGTGTAGTGCTGACCCCAGGAGGGCTCTTAAGAGATTATTAATGATATTGACTGATGAATTTATTATGTCCAGGTGATACTACAACAGAGAGTATTGAACATTTTGGCCAGTTTCTGGCAGTGCTGTAGTGACAGAAACTATTAATGAATTTGAATCCTGAATTTTCAGAAAGACAGATATTGGGTTGCTAAAATGTAATTTAATAACTATAATAATTACAGTATTATAGTTTATATAAGTATTAAGAAAATGGCAGGGCTGGAGCAATAGTACAGCGGGTGGGGCATTTGCCTTGCACATGACCATTCAGGGTTCGATTCCCAGCATCCCATATGGTCCCCTGAGCACTGCCAGAAGTAATTCCTGAGTGCAAAGCCAAGAGTTTGGTCACGCCCCTATGCATTGCCGGATGTGACCCACAAACTAAACAAAAAAGAAAAAGAAAAGAAAATAGCAGAGGATACTCCTAAAGTGATGTTCACACAGAGCCCACATTGGGAGGAGAGTAGCTAACTGCCAAGGGAAATTCCCACTCTTAATATACTAGTCTGCCGTGGTACTGAGTGACACACAGATGTTCATCCCAGGTTGAGATAGCTGTTCTCTGACGCCCGAGAACCTGTTGGAATGTGCTGTTTTAGGAAAGTAACTGTACCAGATTACAGAGAATTTAGGCCATTTATCAAGTATTTACCAGGCACTTAAGAGTATGCCAGATACCAGCTGGGCATAGGAGACACTGCTAAAACATAAGGCTGAGAAAGCTGAATTGTGATTAATTTAATGAAAACAAGTGTTCAGCTTTCTTAATCTTCATTCAACATGCTTTGAAGAATAATTTCAGTCCTCTTTAAGATAGTAATCACTAGGGGATGGAGCAATAGTGCAGCATGTAGGGTGTCTGCCTTGAACACAATGGACTGGGATTTGATCCCTGGCATCCCATATGGTCCTCTGAGCACCACCAGGAGTAATGCCTGAATGCAGAGCCAGCAGTAACCCCTAAGCATTGCTATGTGTGGCCTAAATGCCAAAAAATTAGTAATTACTAAGCTCTTTACAAGTCCAAATTCACATAAAGATTCTATAATCTTCATAAAAATCTCTGTGAAGTAGATATTATTATCAACCCCCACTTTGAAAAATCAGGAAGGTGCAAAGGAAAGAAACAAAACAACTAGTCCATAGTGGCATATCTGAGCTTGTTTGAGTGGTGGAGCTTCCAAAATCCCATCTCAGAGAAATTCAAATTTTTGCCTTGAAAAAATCCTTATCCTCCACATACTCTCTTTGGATCTCATTCTTGTCAAAGTTGACCAATTTGACCTGGTAGTTATCCAACTTCTGCTCATTGTTTTGGGTAATATTTCTCTTACATTCTGTGGTAGTGTGATTTACAGTCACATTAATGGTAGTTTCATGCATTCATCAACCACCAGAGTACTCTCTGGCCTCCACAACTGTCTCCAAAACCCTTCCCAGTGTTCTTGCACAGGCAAACTTGAATCTAGAAATCAACTCTCCAGTTTCAGATTCTTTTTGCCTTTTGTTATTCCCTCACTATGTTTCTTTATATTCCATGTATGAGATATCATTATGTATATCTCCTTCTGACTGATGTTACACAGCATGATACCCTGTTGGTCCAACCACGTGGTAGCAAATTGCATCATTTCATCTTTTCTCAAAGCTGAGTCATATTCCATTGTGCCTACCTAGCACAGTTTATTTATCCACTCATCTGTTCTTGGGCAATTGGGTTGTTTCCAGATCTTGGCCATTGTGAATATTGCTACAGTGAATATAGAGGTGCAAACATCTTTTCAGAACATATTTTTTTTGCCACTTGGAGTAGATGACAAGAAGTGGAATTGCTATGACATATAGAAACTCAATGCTTTGTTTTTTGAAGAGTCCATATTATTTTCCAACCAATGAGATTTTGTGAATGAATTAGTGTAAATTTTAACTTTCCCTTACCTTGAGCCTGAACTGCCTTTCTCTCTGATTCTGTACAATAATTCGCCCCCCCCCCCTACTCAATTCCAAGTTGCACTGACAGAAACAAGCTCAGTGAACTACAAAGACTATCCAATTGGGTCAATTGTTTGGGGATTTATTCATTCAACAAAAATAAAACTGTAACACTATGTTCTCTACATAGTTGTCATGTAAAAATGCATTCTACAACCACAGACAGGAATTTTGAATCTCAACAAGTTGTATGTAAATGTAAGATTTTTGCTTTTTCCAACAACTTAATTCTGCAAACAGCCATTATTCCCTTAGGTAAGAGCAGCAGTGAGCAGAATCAGCACACTTTAGAATATGGACCACTTTGGGAGAAATGGTAATTGTCATTTTTAATAATCTTCCTTTTACCCCATTTCTCTCTAGTCTTTTAAATAGCGCTTCTGCATAAGTGTGCGTATTGTGTGAATGTTCGTTTTTACATCCAACGGAAATAGCTATGTACAATTACATTTGTTATTAATGGGAAAGCTAGTGGAAAGTGATTACGAGCTCCACAATGGCTCATAAATAGTGTATTTCTCCTTTGGTGTTATTTAACATTGTTTCCCAGATAATGTGCATGTAACCCCAAGAATTAGGGACATATGAGCAGAGGTTAAAGCCACCATAATGGTTTATTCCTAGGCAATGCTGGGATATAATTATCTACTTTTCAATGCAGAAGCATTCAGAACATACTCTCATCCCATTATATTTAGTTGAGAGTCCCCAAAATGGGGGTAGATAAATTCACATGTACTTTTCCCTCCTGCCTTCTGTTTCAGCCTAGCTCTTGACATTGGAGAAATGCTAAGAGATCTTTAATCACTTGAATTATACTGATTCCTTGATGCTCTTGGGGCCACTTAAAGGGAAGTACTAACTTAACCTCTAATTCCAGTGCTTTTGTTATGAGTATATTTGCAGCTGAAGCTGTTTGGTCATGATCATCTATCACCAAATGATATTTTCTGTGTTTATTTAAGTTTCCAAAACCCTATGAGGCTGCCGATAGTGTGTCCCTGAGCTTAAGTCCTCTGCAACTCACATCTCCAGCTGATAGGACAAAGTATTTACTGCTAAGTGTGTCCCACTGTTTGTAATTTAAGAGGGATCCTTTCAATAGTTATTTGAGCACCCTGTGTTGAAGTTTCATGTTCTATTTGGCATCCTTTTACTCCCCTAGGTACATAGGTATCTCTAGGTGCTGAGTCATTATGGCTGAAATATAACACTATATTCCTTGAACCAATATCCTTCTCAACTCACTCCTGCCCCTAAATCTTATACAGTCTGTAATCTGGCACTCTTTTCTAATGCATCTGTCAGGCCTGCCTTTTTCCAACACCAAAGGACACACAAAAATGTTCCTACAAACCAAGGAGATACCATAGCACTGAGACATGATTTCTCCTTGTCAACATATGACTGGGTTAATTAAGAATAAGGAGGACAAGATTGGGTTTGCCATCAGGAAAGAGCAACAGTGCTGAGAGTAGGAGTTGGTCTTAATAGAAGCTCAATGCTTAATCTGACAGGCCAACAGAGCTACTGAAGGAAATATGTGAATTGGAAGAGGCAGATTCAAAATCGAATGGCCAGGTCACAGTGAGTCGAAATATTAGGAAAAGAAGTAGGACCGAAGTACAGGACAAAAAAAGTCCAAATCCAACTCACATTGTTGATGTGGAAGATATGTCAAAAATTATTTTTTTTAATTTTTATTAGTGAAACACCATAAAGTACGGTTGCAGACTTACAAATTTTTATGTTTGGGTTTCAATTATACAATGATCAAGTACTCATCCCTCCACCAGTGCACATTTTTCATCACCACTGATTCCAGTATCCCTCCCACCCCCATCCCCCGCATCCCACCCTGCCTCTATGATAGGGCATTCCCTTTTGTTCTCTCTCTCCTTTTGGGTGCTGTGGTTTACAAAAGAGGCATTGAGTGACAATCATGTTCGGCTTATAGTCTGCTTTCAGCATGCATCTCCCATACTGGGAGGATCCTCCCAACAGCCTCTATTTGGTACTCCCTTCTCTGTCTGAGCTGCCTTTTCCCCTAGCATGTATGGCTAGTCTTCAAGCCATGTAGTGAACCTCCTGGTACTTATCTCAGCTAATCTTGGGTGTTAATCTCCTATTTTGTTACTTTATGTTCCCCAGATGAATGCAATCTTTCTATGTCTTTCCCTCTATTTTTTGATTCATTTCGCTTAGCATGATACTTTCCATGTAGTACCACTTGTATGTAAATTTCATGACTTCATCTTTTCTCACAGCTACATAGTACTCCATTGTGTAGATGTACCAAAATTTCTTTAACCAATCATCTGTTCTCAGGCACTCAGGTTTTTTCCATATTCTAGCTATTGTAGACAATGCTGCAATGAACAAACAATTGCAGATGTCATTTTGACTGTGCTTTTTTGCCTCTCTGGGATATATTCCCAGGAGTGGTATTGCTGGTTCAAATGGGAGCTCAATTTCTAATTTTTTGAGAATCGATTCGTCCATACTGTTTTTCAAAAGGGCTGAACCAGTTGGCATTCCCACAAGCAGTGAAGGAGGATTCCTTTCTCGCCACATCCGCGCCAACACAGGTTGCTTTTATTCTCTAGGAAGTGGGCCAGTCTCTGTGGTAGGAGATGATATCTCATTGTTGTTTTGATCTGCATCTCCCTGATGATCAATGATGTAGAGCATTTTCTCATTTGCCTTTTAACTATTCGGATTTCTTCTTTGGGAAAGTTTCTGTTCATTTTGTTGCCCCATTTTTTGATGGGGTTGAATTATTTTCTTCTTGTGGAGTTCAACCAGTACTTTGTATATCCTTGATATCAACCCCTTGTTGGATGTGTATTGGGTGAATATCCTTTCCCATTCTCTAGACTGTCTTTGTAATTTGGTCACTGTTTCTTTTGAGGAGCAGAAACTTCTTAGTTTAAGATAGTCCCATTTGTCTATCTCTGTTTGCTTGGCCAGTGGAGTGACATCTTTGAAGATACCATTAGCTTCAATGTCGTGGAGGGTTTTGCCAACTTTGCCTTCAATGTACCTTATGGATTCTGGTCTGATGTTGAAGTCTTAAATCTACTTTGATCTTACTTTTGTACATGGTGTTAGGCAGAAATTTGAGCCCATTTTTTTCTTGCCCAGGTCTCTGCCTAACACCATGTACAACAGGCTGAGCCACAAAACATAACTCCATAAAATTAAGAAGATAGAGATTGTTTCAACAATCTTCTCAGACCACAATGCACTGAAATTAAAAGTAAATTACACACACAAACAAAAAACTAAATCAAATACCTGGAAATTAAACAGTTCACTATTGGACAACAAGTAGCTTAGAAAGAAAATTAAAGAGGAAATCAAAAGATTCCTGGAAACGAATGAAAATGAGGACATAAGTTACCAAAACTTATGGGACACAGCAAAAGCTGTGTTAAGAGGAAAGTTTATAGCTCTACAAGCATTGCTCAGGAAGAAGGGGCGAGCCCAAATAAGTAACCTAACCTCACAGCTTAAGTGCTTGGAGAATGGCCAACAGAAGGAGCCCAATCCTAACAGGAGGAAGGAAATAATAAAACTCACAGCAGAGATTAACGAAATGAAAACCCAAAAAACAATCCAAAAGATCAATGAAACCAAGAGCTGGTTCTTCAAGAAAATAAACAAGATCGATAACCTTCTAGCAAAACTCACAAAGAAAGGTAGAGAGAAAACTTTAATAAAACGACTCAGAAATGAAATGGGGGTCATTACAACAGAAACTACAGAAATTCAAATGATCCTCAGGGAGTAATTTGAGAAGCTTTATGCCATGGAACACGAAAACCTTGATGAAATGGATAAATTCCTAGATTCCTATAGCCTCCCAAGGCTGAATCAAGAAGACCTGGAATACCTCAACAGACCTATCGCCATCAAGGAAATTGAAACGATAATAAAAAGCTTCCCCAAGCAAAAAAAATCCTGGCCCAGATGGATTCACTAGTGAATTCTTCCAAATCTTTAAAAAGGACTTACTGCCAATCCTCTTTAAGCTTTTCCACAAAATTGAAATATCAAAAACACTTCCGAACACTTTCTATGAAGCAAAAGTCACCCTGATACCAAAAAGCAGACAGAGATACCACAACTTAAGAGAATCACAGACCGATATCCCTGATGAATACAGATGCAAAGAACCTCAAAAAACTTAGCAAATAGTATTCAACAACTCATCAAAAAGATCATACACCATGACCAAGTGGCATTCATCCTGGGGATGCAAGGATGGTTTAATATTCAGAATTCAATCAACATAATCTATCATATCAACAAAAGAAAAGATAAAAACCATATGATCATATCAATAGATGCAGAGAAAACATTTGACCAGATCCAACACCAGTTTATGATGAAAACCCTGGCCAAAATGGGGATAGAGGGGACTTTCCTCAATATATTTAAAGCCATCTACCATAAGCCTACAGCAAGCATCATCCTCAATGGGCAAAAACTGAGACCCTTCCCTCTAAGATCAGGGATGAGACAAGAATGCCCACTCTCTCCACTGCTGTTCAATATAGTACTGGAAGTACTTGCAATAGCGGTTAGGCAAGTAAAAGATATTAAGGGCATCCAGGTAGCAAAGGAAGAAATCAAACTCTCACTATTTGCAGATGATATGATACTATACTTAGAGAACCCTAAAACCTCTACCAAGAAACTCCTAGAAACAAAGGACTTGTATAGTAAAATTGCAGGCTATAAAATCAATTCCCAAAAGTTCATGGCTTTCCTATGCACAAATACTGAAAGAGAAGAAAGTGACATGAAAAAAACAATCCCGTTCACAATTGTGCCCCAGAAAATCAAGTACCTAGGAATCAGCTTAATTAAGGAAGTAAAGGACCTGTACAAAGAAAACTACAAAACACTACTTCAGGAAATAAAAGAAGACACGAGAAAATGGAAAGATATGCCCTGCTCATGGATCAGGAGAATTAACATTGTCAAAATGGCAATACTCTCCAAAGCATTGTACAAATTCAATGTGATCCCTAAAACGCTATCCTTGACATTCTTCAAAGAAATGGAGCAAACACTCCTGAAATTCATATGGAACAATAAATCCCCTCAAATAGCTAAAGCAATTCTTGGGAAAAAATAGTGGGAGGATTCAACCTCCGTAACTTCAAACTCTACTACAAAGCAGTAATAATTAAAACAGCATGGTACTGGAACATAGGCAGAGCTGCAGACCAATGCAACAGGGTTGAATATACTGTAATCTCCCCTCAAACATATGATCATCTAATCTTTGACAAGATATGTCAAAAATTCTTCAGCAACAAGATTACCAACAGATAATAAGAGCAAGAACCAGAAGGAAAATGGGAGTCTGAGGTGCCAGCATACTCAGATGAACTCCCTCCATTCTCTTTCTCTGTTAGAACCCACTACAGATAAATCCAGCCTAAAATCTTGATGGGAATGATATTTTTAAAAATAGCAAAGGATAGAGGACACGAACCAACTACTTAAGATTATTTAAGAGGTGGAACTGGAGAGATTCTACAGCATGTATGCACTTGCCTTGCATGCGGATAACCCAGGTCTGATCCTCAGCATCCCACATGCTCCCCCAAGCACCACTATGAGTGATTCCTGATTGCAGAGCAGAAGTAACTCCTGGAATTGCTAGGTATGGCCCCAAAACAAACTAAAATTATTTTAAGGCATTCCTTTAATGTTTGTTTGTCTATTTATTTTTGGCTTTGGAACACATCCAGCTGTGCTAAGAGTTTACTTCTGACTCTGAGCTCAAAAATTGCTTGGGGAACCATATGCAGTAATAGACTTTAAACTCAGATCAATTGCATGCAAGACAAGAGCCTTACTGGATGTACTATGTCTCTGAGCCAAAGAGGCATTCATTTAAAATAACCATGATTTGCATCTCCCTGATGATTAGTGATGCAGAGCATTTTTTCATGTGCCTTTTGGCCATTTGAATTTTTTTTGAGGAAATTTCTCTTCATTTCTTCTCACCATTTTTTGATGAGGTTGGAGGTTTCATATTTTGGGGGTGCAAAAAAGCACAGTAGAAATGATATCTGCACCTATATGTTCATTGCAACACTATTCACAATAGCCAGAATCTGGAAGCAACCTGAGTGCCTGAGAACAGACAACTGGTTAAAAAAAAACTTTGGTACATCTATGCAATGAATACTATGCAGCTGTTAGAAAAGTTGAAGCATGAAATTTGCTTATAAATGAATAGACACGGAGAGTATCATGCTAGGTGACATGAGTCAGAAAGAGAGGGACATAGAATGACTGCACTCATTTGTGGAATATAAAATAACATAATATGGGACTAACACCTAAGGACAATATAGACAAGTGACAGCAAGATTGCTTCATGGTTGAAAGCCTGCCCATAAGCTGGAAAAGAGGGCAGCTGGAATAGAGAAGGGATCATTAAGGCAATGATGGTTGGAGGGATCAATCTGAATGGGAGATGCTTACTGTAAGTATAGGACCAAACATGATGACCTCTCAGTATCTTTACTGCAACTCATAATGCCAAAAAGTAGAGAAAGACTAAGAGGGAAATTGTCTGCCATAGAGGCAGGGTTTGGGGTGGTATAAGGGCAGGATACTGGGGACACTGATGGTGAAAAATGTACACTGGTGTAGAAATGGTTGTTCAATCATTGTATGACTGAAACTCAACCATGAATATTTGTAACTAACTCAAGATGATTAAATTTTTTTAAAAAAACCTTCAAAAAATCAAATAAAATAACTATGACACCTTAGATATATAGCTATTATATTATATTATATTACAGAAATTCCAAATGCTCATGAACAGGTTAGCTTCTAAAAGTTCAGAGAATTACAATGTTTTTCCTGAGTTCACTTATTTTAACATTCAAAAAAACAATATACATGTGACCACTGTCAAAATCTGTTGGTGGTAAGCAGAGAAGATTAATTTTTCTCTGGTTTGATCACCTCTTTGCCTCTGTAAAAATCCAAAGTTGAAAATCCCTAAATAGATAAAGAGTGTTGTTAGACAAAGACCCTACCTGGAACGTGAGTATTTGAGCATCTGTTTCTTCCTTTTCTTCCTCAATCCTCATCACCCAAGTGAACATTGTTCAGTGTTCTACATATAAATGAAATTCAGCAAGCATTTACAGAGGCTTCTCTCTAATAATAAGCCCTAGGTAGTGACCTAGGTAGGCCTAGATAGGCCCTATGGATCGTGACTCCAAATGGAGTAATGTAACTGAATTTGTTTTTTTTTTTAAGCTACAGTGAATGAAAGCTACCAAAATAAATCAAAATTAACCACATTGTGGGTCTCATGTGACACTGACAATGTTTACCTATATTGCATACCTCAGGAAAAAACAGGTCTGAATGGAGAAAGTGTAGATTGTGCATTTTGTTTAAATGTCCTGGGCACTGTGCTAGGCACCAGGAAACAGAAAAAATAAAATCAATCCCTACGTTCAAGAACCTTCCCACCTTTAAATTAATCTGTAAAATAATTACAAATAATCATATCTTCATTGTACAGAAATCCCAGCAGAATGCAGAAAATAGAAAGGATTATTTAGTGTGCTAACTTGAGGGCAGTTTGGAGAAAATGTTTGAAATAATATATGAGAAACACACAGAACAAACATGACTAAGTGCATGCATGTCATTTTGCTCTTTCTAAAGTCACCTAAAATTGTGCAAAAGAGGTTCTTTGGGGAATCTATTAGTAAGAACAATAAAGGGAGAAGAGGCGAAACTCACAGATATTTAGAATCTGAGAAGCAAGAAAGTAAAGCTGACAGGCTATATCCTACGCTGGAAATCAGGAAACCAAAGAGAAAACTGGTATTTTCCTCAGAACCTACCGATGTCTCTGAAAGTCTCTGGACCGAGGCATGCCAGCAGTGCCAAGAGAAAAAAGAAAATCTAATTTAAGGAGAAACAGCCCTTGTCCTTCTCCAACTAAGTATATTATCACACCCTCGCCCTCTTCCTAGTGAGTATACAAGAGATCAAAAGTAGCGGATAGCAGACATAGTAAAGAGTGGAGTGGGGTTATATGCAGAAATAGGACGAATAAATTCATATTAACTCATTGAATGTTGAAGAACCCCACACTCTCTATTGATTTTCAGAATACTATCAGATAGATAGGGTCCTGCTGGAAACCACAAAAATATAGAGATTGTTTTTAAGAAAATCTTTCTATACAAAAGAAAGAGTTGAAGGTAATGGCTTCTCTGCAGTCATATTTCTATGCCAGGAGGCCACACCGTACATTTTATACACTTCTTTGGTTTCACAACAGTGCTCAAAGTCAGACAATGTTTATAATACTTAATTCTAGAAATAAGAGTATGTTATCCCCAAGAGAAATAGAAGCATGTCTTTCAAAAAAAGATTTGTAGATGAATATTTATAAGATTATTCATAACAGTCAAAAGTTATGCTTACTATCCTTAAATAGTAAGCATAGTTATCCTTACTATCCTTAAACAGTAAGGATATATATTCACTGATGTAAGGGTTTACATACAAGTGGACTATCAGGTCACTGATATTACAGGTGCTTATCTTGCTGCAGCCATGCCCAGTTCGATCCCCACCAGCATATATTACTCTGAGCACAAAGCCAGGAGTAACCCTCAATCATTTCCAGGTATGGCTCCAAAACAATAATAATAAGATTAAGAACAACAATATACTGAACTGCTATTAAACCACAAAAAAAGAATAAAGTGCTGAAATGTACAATAATGTGGCTGTGCAGCTAAACTTTGAAAACATGTGGAGAGAAAAAAATCAATTATTTGAAGCTAAAGGTTACTTATTGTATAATTTTGTATAGATGAAATGTCAATAATAGGCAAATCCATAGAAACATGAATAAATGCCTGATTTTCAGGGACTGGGATAAGTGCAGTGGGGAGTGACTATGAGTATATATGGACTTTCTCTTAAGGTGATAAAGATATTCTATCATAATGATGACAATTGTACATTTCTGTGATACGCTAAGAGCTATTAAGCTGTGCCATCATAAAGTGAGTATTCTAGGGCACATAAATTATAACTTAATAAATTCATTATAATTCATATGGATTTCACATATGCACAAATATGCAAAACCAAAATTTTCCAGACATCTGAGGGAAAGGGGAACCATATGGTATGCCAGGAACCGAACCCAGGTCAACCACACACAAAGCAAGTGACTCACTTGCTATACTATTGCTCTGGCCCCTTGAAATTTCAAGACTTTTGAAACAAAAAAATTGGAAACTTTCAAAATATCAGCAATCAAAATTATATTGGGAGTTCTTAGCAGCAATACTAGATATTAGGAGATAAAGGATAAATGCCTTAGAAATTCTGACAAATAGTCACAGTCATGGTCCTCCCTTGTTCATCAATTTGCTCGAGTGGACTCAGTAACGTCTCCATTGTGACACTTGTTACTGTTTTTGGCATTTTGAATACGCCACTGGGAGCTTGCCAGGCTCTGCCATGCAGGCAGGATACTCTCGGTAGCTTGCAGGGCTCTCCGACAGGAACAGAGAAATCAAACCTGGGTCGGCTGCATGCAAGGCAAATGCCCTACCTGCAGTACTATCACTACAGCCATATATATATATATATATAATAAAATATAAAATAATATATATTATATATAAATAATATATGTTATATAGGGTGTTTGCCCTATATAATAGGCTTGAGCAAATCGATGAACAACGGGAGGATAGTGTTTAGTGTTTATATAGTATATATATAATAATTATATAAATAAACTTTTTATTTGTTAGCTGAGTGTGTTGGTAAGATGAGGGGACATATTCAAACCTAGAATGTCACAAAAGTTTACTTTCCTGCAATTTTTGTGTGCTAGACATCTGAAAAATGGATTCTCAAAAAATAAATGAAAGATACACATACAGAAACAAAGGAAGATCAGATTCAGAAGAACATGATAAGAAGTTAGAGGAAAATTTCAAAATAGGAGATGTGTTTCAGAATAAGAAACTTGTTTGGTAAGTGAGGGAGAAGACCCAAGGAATGCCTTCTTCAAGGTGAAATTCAGAGAATAATCAATGTATCTGATTTTATGAAAAGAGATTTGAGCAACTAATAGAGATTTGAGAATGAATTGATGAGAAAATTAGCCAACTAAAGACTGTTACATGTCTGAAAATGCCCAAGTCCCATTAAAATGTAGTATGAAGTGGACCAAAAATAATGTGACTGTTCATGAGATTACATAATTATAGCTGATATATGCATAACTATAATGTTATTAACCTTTCGTTTGTTTTTCTAATACTTTGATTTTAATCTTAGGTGCCCAGAAATCAAAATCATATTCAGGAACAAAAAGATGCCCCAGTATAAACCGCATTGCTCAGTTGCAAAGCCTTTATTAAACAATGAAGTAATTGGCAATTGATACGATCATAATTATGATATAGCTATTCTAGGAGGAGGAGAGAATGGGAAGTGAAGGGAGGGAGAAGCACATAAAAAAGGAAATCATTCTTTCACAATCTGGGGTTGGCTTTGGCCAAATATACTCGATGCTTTATTTTGAAGAATGTCACTAGTGAGTTGGCACTTGATCTGTTTGATGTCCTTCCTTTACAAACATATTTTGCCACCTCCTTTGTCAGTATACTTTGAATTTTAAGTTTTAGTTTGGGTTAAATTAAGAAGGCATGGGGTGGAGGGAAACAGAATTTAGAGGAAAGAAGCATCCACTCTAATTTTTCTGTGCTCCAGAAAAGCTCTTGATAGCAGCTCTCTCTTCCCCATGTCCATCCTCTACTTAGGCAAAATCAGCTGCCCTGCTTGTGGTCCCAGACACATCTTACACGATTTAAATCAGTGTTGAGTCAATATTATGATCAGCCTTTTAAAAATACGTATCACCTAGTTCTACCTGAACAGTCGGAAATTTTAGTCATTCACTAATTTTTCTATTTCAGATTTTAGTTCTACTTTCGTCATACAATTTTATAGACATGTAAAGTTAAAAGTCTTCATGAATCAAAAAATAATTGCACAGGAAAATGTTGGTGGGTTTCTTAATTGGTGTATTTTCTTTGACCATAATTCTTAATGAGATCAAGTTGGTGTTTTGTTTTGTTTCTTCTGGAATGAATTGTTCTTACAATTAATACTTTAAATATATCATTTAAACACTTATAAATTTAAATTTACAATAATCACTTGATCGCTTGACAGCCTGTTACTCATAGATATGCTTGAGCAGGTGCCTGTAACGTCTCCATTCGTCCCTGTAGTGTGCTAGTGTAGCCCAATGGCGTCTGCTCATTCCAGGAACATAAAGAGCCTCAAACCAATTGTTCAGGGTCTTGACAAAGAAGTCTGACCATCTCGTAGGTGGGCGGTCACACGATCTTTTGATATCCCACGAAATCCAGTCGGCACCGTCTCTAGTCTAGAAGTCGGTCGTCTCCAAATCGTGTTAAGTGTCTGGCCCATCTGATTTTCAACACCTTGGCAAAAGAGGCAGCGTCCCTGATTCTCAATTGTTGACAGAGGTCGGAAGTCCAGATTCCTTCTCTTACTTGAGTGAAGCGTGATACTCCAAGTGCAGCTCTTTTGATTCCTCTTTGGGAGACCCGAATAGTGTTCTCATCCTGTTTTTGTAGGGCCCAGGTCTCTGAGGCGTATGTTAATGCAGGAAGAATGGTGGAGTCGAAGAGATGTGCCCAGAGTCAGATTTACAATAAGTGACAATATTTTTATTGTCAATAAGTGACAATAAATAACAATAAGTGACAATAAATTTATAATAAGTGACAAAAATAAAAGAAACACAATTTTAGTGCAAGTGCATCAATAAGAAACTTAATTCATATATCTGTGACTCAAATGAATTACTTATTATTCAAATTAAATAGAATTGCTATTAATTCTATATTTGTTCTTATTTACTTGTATGTAATAACAGAGAAGTCTTACTCATATAAGTATATAGGGTGATCATTATTTAGTTTTTTTTTAAAAAATAGCGTTCCTTTAAGTTTTAAAAAATTCTTTTCTGGAAATAAATCAATATTCAAACATATCCTCACCAAAAGATTTTTAATGATATATCAGCTGAAAATTTAATCAGACCCTTCTTTGATTTTTTTAAATATAAAAAAATGGAAACTCACATAAAAAAACCAGTATGAGAGACATTTGAGTCAACCATCTTCTATAATTTAAGACATTTAATACTTAGCCAAACTTAAAATTATTGCTAAGTACACTTGTTATTTTTCTTTTTCTTTTTTTTTTTTTTACTTTTTTATTATTAGTGAAACACCATGAGGTACAGTTGTAGATTTACAAATCTTTGTGCTTGGATCTCGGTCATACCACGATCAAATACCCATCCCTCCACCAGTGCCCATTTTCCACCACCAGGATAATATCCCTCCCCCCCCATCCCCCCATCCCCCCCGCCTTAATTACTTATTACTTTTTGATAAATTATTTTTCTTTAACTGTTAGTTTTATTTTATTTAATTTTAGATGGTTCCAGGGATCAAACTCAGTTATTATGCATGCAGAACATGTGCTATTCTGCTAAGACACAGCATCCTAATTAGGATCACTTAATCACTTAATCACTTAACTTCCCGTTAGTCGTCGATTTGCTCGAGCGGGCGCCAGTAACGTCTCCATTTGTTCCTGTCGCGTGCTAGTGTAGCCCAATGGCATCTCTTCGCTCCGGGAACATGGAGGGCCTCAAACCGATCGTTCATGATCTTGACAAAGAAGTCTGACCACCTGGTAGGTGGGCGGCCACGCGGTCTCTTGACATCCCGTGGAATCCAATCAGTAACAGCTCTAGTCCAACGGTCGTCTTTAAATCTCATTACGTGACCAGCCCATCTGATTTTCGACACCTTGGCATATGAGACAGCGTCCCTGATCCTTGATCGTCGACGGATGTCAGAACTCCGGATTCGTTCTCTCATTTGAGTGAAACGTGTTATTCCAAGCATAGCTCTTTCTATTCTTCTTTGGGAGACCTGAATGGCGTTCTCATCTTGTTTGCGTAGGGCCCCAGTCTCTGAGGCATATGTTAATGCAGGAAGAACAGTGGAATCAAAGAGATGTGCCCGGAGCCGGAGGTTCTTCGTCCTCTTAGCTATTTCTTCGACGTTCTTGAAGGCGTTCCAAGCCGCTCTCTTCCTCCTGCGCAGCTCGGGTGCCAGGTCATTTCTCATGTTGACCTCTCGACCTAGGTACACATAGCTGTTGCATTCGGAGATGGTCGTTCCATTGAGAGCGAATGGGGCGTCAGGAACAAGGCTGTTTCTCATAAACATTGTCTTCGTAAGATTCAGCTGTAGTCCTACCTTTCCACACTCACGGTCAAAGTCGGCCAGCATTTGTGCCGCTTGGCTGATGTTTGGTGTTATTAAAACAATGTCATCAGCAAAGCGGAGGTGGTGTAGTTGCCAACCATCTATCTTCACTCCCATTCCTTCCCATTCCAGTCATCGCATGATGTTCTCGAGGGTGGCACTGAAGAGTTTCGGTGAAATGGTATCACCCTGCCGCACCCCTCTCTTGACATCAATGATCACTTCTTTGTAGAATGGTGAGATCCTGGTAGTGAATCCGCAATACAGCTCACGGAGGATCCTGATGTATTGGGCTTGAATGCCCTGATTGGCTAGGGCTTCAATGACCGCTTCCGTCTCAACAGAATCAAAGGCCTTCTTTAAATCAATGAACGTTAAGCAGAGCGGCATCTTGAACTCCCGAGAAACCTCAATGAGCTTGGTTACCGTGTGGATATGGTCGATGGTGCTGAATCCTTTGCGGAACCCTGCTTGCTCGCATGGTTGTCCTTCATCTAGTGTTCTGCCAATCCTATTCAGGATGACTCGAGTGAACAGCTTGTAGATGACAGACAATAGGCAGATCGGGCGATAGTTGCCAATGTCATGGATGTCTTCCTTCTTGAACAGTAGTACGGTCCTGCTGGTTTTCCATTGGGACGGAACCTTGCATTCAGACAGGTAGCGAGTGAAGAGCCGAGCCAGTGTATTGATGAGTACTGACGGCAGGTTCTTCAGGTGTTCAGGTCTGACCTTGTCTGGGCCGGGTGCTGTTTGCTTCTTTACCAACGAAATGGCGTGTCGGATAAGGATAATTAGGATACCAATACCAATACCATCCCCAATACCATCCTAATCAGGACCTTCAAGTATACCTTCATTATTAAAACCATGGAGATACAGACTTGCTTATTGGGTTGTGGAAGTTCTCTGTCATACAACTCATGAAGATTGATTCCTATTTCTATCCATCAGTCATTTAAGACTTTCCACAACTGCAAGAATCATAGTACATATTCAGAAATCATTTTTTGAAAAACCCACAAAAATGATCACATCTTGAAAATGTTACTACTAGAAATATTTATGATTAATTTCATTTATCATATTAATTAATATATCATACTATCTTATATTTTCACAATAATAAGTCAATATCTCTATATTTTCCCACTGAGGAAGAAATGGTACTAAAATTGTGTCATTTACAAATCAAGAAGTTTGGTAAAACAGGCACAGAATTTGGTAAGTATATCTCGATGCTTGACATTTTAAAATAATTAAATATGAATCAATTTTTAAAAGTAAATTATTTTTAATAACTACATTTATTCATTGACATTGCAATCAACCTTAGCTGATCTACTTAATGATAGAGCATATCCTGCTAAAAATTAATCAGGTGTGTGACCAACACCCAAGAATAGCCGAGATAAGTACCAGGAGGTTTACTCCATGGCTTGGTGGGCAGCTGCACATGCTAGGGGAAAAGGCAGTTCAGAAAGAGAAGGGAGCACCAAGTAAAGGGTGTTGGGAGGATCCTTCCAGGATGAGAGATGCATGCTGAAAGTAAACTATAGACTGAACATGATTGCCACTCAATGCCTCTTTTGCAAACCACAGCACCCAAAAGGAGAGAGAAAACAAAAGGGAATGCCCTGCCACAGGGGTGGGGTGGGACGGGGGGGGGGGGGGGGGGAGGGGAGGGGGAGGGGGGAGGGGAGAGTGGGAGGGATATTGGGAGCACTGGAGGTGGAGAATGGGCATTGGTGGAGGGATGGGTACTCAATCATTGTATAACTGAAACCCAAGTACAAAAAATTGTAAGTCTACAACTGTACCTCATGGTCTTTCACTAATAAAAATAATAAAAATAAATAAATAAAAAAATTTAAAAAATTAATCAGATGCTTGGTTAAAATGTATTTTATTGCTCATAAGAAATGAAAGTATTATTTTATAGGATAAAATTAATGTGTTATTTGAAATAAATAGTTTGAAGCATATATTTATAATTATCATTAAATAGCGCATTTGAATTTTAAAGAAATCTTATGATATTTTCATCCAAGTTTCACTCAACTATATCCTGAACATTTTAATAGCACTGGGAACTATTCCAATTATATTTTTAAATATCAATAACATCAATCTATACTGCTTATACTGCTTCAGTTTTTGGATGGTGTGATTTTTTTGTTCTTAGCTATTTATATGTCATAAGGATATGAATTTGAGAACAGTTGAAATGAATTTTTATTTTAATGTTTCTTAAAGCTGTTAGCAGTTTAGTGCCCTTCCTTCAGAGAAATACATAGTCTTAGCAGTTAAACACTTGATATTTATCATTACTACCACTACCAACTCTATCACATCTGAATTTTGAATATGATAAGAAGAAAAAAATAAGCCTATCTTCCCCAAACAAGCTTCAAGCTTGACAGCATACAAACCAGAAGTGCTATCAGGTAATGGTGAGTTAACTGATGTTTAGCAGAATCTCCTTTAGTTGGAAATGTTAGGGTTTTATAAACCAAGAGAGATGGGTGAGTTGATAAGTCGATGAAAAAAAAAGTCTTTGTTTTGTCTGCTGGGAGAAGAGCTACTGTGATTCAAACTAGATTTCAGTTACTGGAGTTTTAGCTAAGAGTATATATAGAAGTTTAATGCTTTAAAAAAAAAAGAGTATCATAATCTCCACAACTCTTCAAAAACCTGCATGCGCTCCAATTGGAAGACAAAGGTCCAATCCACTTTCCCCTTGTAATGTAAATTAAGATTCTGTAAAGTTAGTGCTCCACTGTGTAGCTTTTTTTGCTTGTATGAGATGTGTTGCGCAGGGGCCGTCATCATATATCAAGTTGCCCAATGTTTTCTTAAGAAACATCTCTACTCCAGAGGGTGAGAGATTTGACCCCAGAAATAACAGTGAGAGCCATGGCTTTCAGATTAAGTCTAGTATCACTTTCCGAAGACCTTCCCGTCATCTCTGCTGTAGTACAAGAAAGGGTGTGACCTTTTAAAGGCCTTTGAATACAGTCACTTCCTGATTAGCACATAAACTAAAAAATTGCCCATTGTGAAGTGCCAGATTAACATTTCCTGAGCAACACAATTAGCAATCCTCCAAGGGGTTCTCTGTGACATCTTAACCCCATCTCATTTACTGTGCTGTGGGCCTGTTTCATGCCTCAGAAAACCTTATTTTTTAAATGTTAACCAACGTCACCAATAGTCGTGGAGGGGGGGGGGGGGGGGGGGCGGGGTCCTGCCAAGTGAAAAAACTCAGAAAGAAAAAGACAAACACATGATGATTTTACAATTAAGTGATATTTGAAAGAAAAAAAGCAAGGAAATAGACAGAATGTAAATAAGTCCTTGAGCTGAGTACAAACTGAATTATATGAGGAGGAAGAATGGGGAGATAAGGCCCAATCAATCATGGGAGAGGATAACTGTGCTTTGGTTATGGTGGTAGATGTTGTGTGGTAACATAATTTTCAAAGAGGTACAATATGAGACCCCTGACGAACATATAAGTTATCGGGCCAGAGGAATAGTCGAGAGGTTGAGGCACTTACCTTGCTTGCAGCAGACTTTGATTCAATTATGATGTCTGGACCCCCCAAGCACCTCCAAGAGCACATCCAAACACAGAGCACCTTATATTGTTGGATAGAGCTCACCCTTCCACACCCCCACTCCCCATACACACAGAGAACAATCCTGTAAACCAGTGCTACTTCAATAAAAATTAATTAAAATGTTAACATAAATGGATTTACCTTTTGCAATCTTGTAGTTCTCAAGATATATTTTTTTATTTTAATGAATCACCGGGAGATTACAGATTTACAAACCTTCATGACTGCGTTTCAGTCAAACAATGTTCGAATACCCATCCCTCCACCAACGCCCATTCTCCACCACCAATGTTCCCAGTTTCCCTCCTCCCATCCCCATACCTTCCCACCCCTTGCCTCTATCTCAGGCACATTCCCTCTTACTCTCTCTCTCTCTTTTGTTTGGGGTATTATGGTTTGCAACACAGGTATTAAGTGCTGGCCATCATGTTTGGTCCATAGTCTACATTCAGCACGCATCTACCATCCTTAGCATTCCCTCCAAACATCATTTACTTAGTGGTCCCTTCTCCATCCCAGCTGCCTTTCCCCCCAGTACATGAGGTCAGCATCCAAGCAGTGGAGCAGTCCTCCTGGCCCTTATCTCTACTATCCTTAGGTGTTAGTCTCATATTATGTCACTTTATATTGCACAAATGAGTGCAGTCATTCTATGTCTGTCTCTTTCTGACTCATTTCACTTAGCATGATACTCTTCATGATGGATGTCAGAAATTTTAATGAATATGAAATACTCTATACTTTTTAATGTTAACTTTAATTTTTTTATACATGAGGGATCCATGGTTTCATAGATGCCAGGCATGTCCTTTACCACTGAACCACATCCCTGATATTTTTTTTCAGCTCTGAAAAAGAATATTTGACATTGTATCGATTTATTCTTTCTTTCAGAAAATACCTATTAAATGTGTCTCTCCTGGGTTCTCATAGAAAGTAGTGAAGATACAAAGATCAAAGAAATACAAAATGTGTAAGCTGTGGAAAAAGAGAACAAATGAGGTTTCCAGGGAGAATGGTGAGAGGTGTATGCCACCATAAATGGGCAACAAACATAAAGGAGTTCCTCTGCAGGCAAAGAAGTGCTCTGCATTCAAACAGAAGCTGAAATATTTTTCTGCCAGGGTCATATAGTAAATATTTTAAGAAAGAGTTCTGAGTCAGTAAGAAAAAGTATTTGTCTTATAGTAAGCTATGAAAACTCTTAAGGCCCTTTCAATCTGTGACTAGAACCTCCAGATGTGAATCTGATGCAATTTTTAAGATAGCACTGAGCCCGACATCCAGAGTGCATGCATGTACCAGTTTATGAAGTAGGTAGAAGAGGAAGAAAAAGAGTAGAGAAGTAAAGGGTGACTCCCTCTGGCCTAGCAAACATGGATTCTGGAAAAGCAATGATTTATAAAAAGAAAGGCAAAGTTTGGCCCATTAGGGTATATCTGGCTCACCACCTGCAGTTGTAAAATTTTATTAAGACACAACTACATGCATTAATTTATTATATTATCTATGGCTATATTCACACTGTACTATAAAGGTAAGTAGTTATAATTAAATCTAATGGCCCACAAAGCTATATAGTACCTTATAAATTTGTTGACCCCATTTTCTTACTATGGCTATCACATTTTTTTAATTTTTATTAGTGAACAATTGTGTGATATTACATTTTATATGTTGTGGCATAACCAAGTTATTTTGAGTAAGCCCTTGAAACAGTTCTCTGCAACTGTTAACAAAATTTTATGTAAGTTCTATATAAAACAGGGAATGGGATAAATAATCAATATGATGCAATTGAAAAGAGTAAGTTGCAGAAGAGTAAGTATACCTTAAAGCCATAAAAAATATAAATATTTGTATATGCTCATAAAATAAATTTTAAGAATAGTGTTCAGTAACAGGCATGAAGGTGTAGGACATTATCATTTTATATTTTTTACATTTATGTGTTATTTTAACTTTGTGTGAAATATATAATCAGGAATAAAAATTCTCTTGAGAAATATTAGCCAGTTAAGGGTAGACAGGGAATAAGAGAAAGATAACTTAGTAGGAAATATGTCAAATTTAAGAGGTAGTGTGTTGAAGGGTACAGGGAAAATTAATCTAGGAGAGAGAGAGAGTGAAAGAGAGAGAGTCATTTACTGACTTTGAAGACCCAAGGAAAGCTAAAGAAACATAAATTTCAAGCTATAAGATATGTGTTTAAAAGTATTTTGAAGTATGAGATAATTGCTATATAATAGAGTATATGAGTAAATTTTGACAGCTTAATTTAACCATCAATTTCTGGAATAAAGATGACATCAATTTCCATTTTGGTTTTCCTTTATTTTTAGTTAACTGATTTGGCTTCTAAGATGCTATGCTAATTTAAATTAAATGGAAACTTATCATTATCTTAACCAACACCTTTCTTAACATAGTTCCTTGCAATGCTCTTAAGAGATTATAACTAAAGTCAAGGGAATTATTTCTTAAATCACTACTGATGTGCTCATTCAATTTTAACAAGACTTTTTTTTTTATAAGAAAAACTATACTTTTTTTCCTTTATACTTTTATTCATTCATTAATTTGGGGGTTGGGGGGGACACATAGCTCAGGACTTCTCTCTCCATTCTCATTCCTGGCAGGGCTCAGAACACAATGTGTGATGCTGGAAGTCAAAGGAAGTTTGGATGTATGCAATGCAAGTACATTAATCCCTGTACTATCTCTCTCTGGTCCCCTACTTTTTAAAAAAATTTTATTAGTGAGACACCATAAGGTACCCTACTTTTCATTTTTTGTCATTATTGTTGCATTGTCCAAAGAATCAAATTAATTCACGGCCTCATGCAAACCAGAAGCTCTACCACTGATCCACACCCTCTAATCCCTAGATGTACCATTTTATTCATCTAAGAGATTGGTACTGAGTTCAAAATTGGTTACTGGATTAGTAGCACTGTAACACTGTCCTCCCATTGTTCATCAATATGCTTGAGCGGGCACCAGTAACGTCTCCATTGTGAAACTTGTTGTTACTGTTTTTGGCATACCGAATATGCCACAGGGAGCTTGCCAGGCTTTGCCATGAGAGCGAGATACTTTCAGTAGCTTGCCGGGCTCTCCGGGAGTGGCAAAGGAATTGAACTCGGGTTGGCCACATGCAAGGCAAATATCCTACCCACTGTGCTATCGCTCCAGCCCATTGGATTAGTACCAAAAGTAAATATTTCCACTGGTAAAATTTATTACAGATATCATCAATTGGAAAAATTGCATGTTTATCACTGCAAATTTGGTCATAATATACTATAATCTTATAAGTCTTGCCATGGCAATATTTTAAGGTAAAAGGTAAAGGCCCTCCCATTGTTCATCGATTTGCTCGAGCGGGCCCAGTAACGTCTCCATTAGAGACTTTGTTGTTACTGTGTTTGGCATATCGAATACGTCACGGGGAGCTTGCCAGGCTCTGCCGTGCGGGCGAGATACTCTCGGTAGCTTGCCGGGCTCTCCGAGAGGGGCGGAGGAATTGAACCTGTGTTGGCCATGTTGGCTGTGTGCAAGGCAAACGCCTTACCGCTGTGCTATCGCTCCAGGCAATATTTTAAGAACTTATCTGATCAGTAATATATAGACTTGTTTTTATTATAATTATTATTGAGGTAACATGATTAAAATAGTGTTAATATTTATACTTTAGTTATACAATTTTGTGCCACCTCTAAAGTGACAGTAATGCCCCCCACTGTCCCTAGATCTCTTTTCATTCCCTTCATCCTATACCTCCACCACTCTTCAGCGACCTCAGTTTTATTATAAGATTTTATTTTAATTGGCTATTGTTTATCCTCTTGCTTTGTTTCTTTATATACCACATATTAGTCAAGTCATTTAGTGTTTGCCATTTTCTGGCTTACTTTACTTAACATGACATCAGCCAGTTCTATTCATTCTGTGACAAAATGCAACTTTTCATTGTGTATATACCACAGTTTCTTTATTCACTCATCTATTATATAACATTAGTATTTTTTTAAATCTTGTATATTGTAAATATAATTGCAATAAACCTATCATATGGAATTAGAGCTTTTCTGCTCTTGAGAGAGATACCAAGGAGTTAAATGGTGGTTTTCTTTTTAATTTTTTTAGAAATCGCCATACCATTTTCCTTTGAGGTTAAAACAGTTAACAGTTCCACAATTGGTAGATAATAATTTATTTTTCATTATTTCCTTGACAGCACTGCTTTGGCCTTTTTTTTTTTTTCTTTTTTGGTCACACCCAGCCAGCCATGCACAGGGTTTACTCCTACTCCTGGCTCTTCATTCAGTAATTACTCCTGGTGGTGCTCGGGGGACCATATGGGATGCTGGGAATCAAACCCAGTTCGGCTGCGTGCAAGGCAAATTCCCTACCCACTGTACTATCGCTCCAGCCCCTGTTTTTGGCCTTTTTTTTTTTTAAAAAAAAGGCTATTCTCACTCACTGGATATCACATATAAGGTGATATCTAATGTTGCATTTTAAACTCCCTTGATAATAACTAATAAACATTTTTTCATTTGCATATTAATCAGTTAACTGTTTATCTTCCCTTAAGAAGTACCTGTCCAGTTCTTCCTATTTCTGGTTAGGATTACTTGTATTATTTGTGTTTTGCAAATGTAATGTCTTAGATACTAACCCTTTGTAAGATGTAAAATGTGTGACTATTTTCTTAAATTCTCTAGGTTTCTTTTTGCCTTAGCCATAGTTTCTTTCACATTGCAGAAACTTTTCAGTATGATATAACCTCATTTACTTATTTTTATTTGTTCTTTTGTTTCCCTTGCCAACAGGATTAATCATTGAAGACAACTCTGAATTCAGTATCGTGGAGTGTTGCATGTATTGAATCATCTGTGCAGAAGATATATTTATAATATAGCCACGTTGTATTTTTAATGTATTGTTTAATTTTTCTTGATAAAATTTGTTGAGGATCTTTGTACTTATATTCATTGGGAATATTGGTCTATACTTTTCTTTTAATGTCTGTAAATGCTTCAGGCATTTATAAATGCTTCAGGTCACTGTTGGTGTCATAGAAGCTGTTAGAATTCTATTTCTTCAACTTTCTGGAAGAGTTTGACCATAGGTAGTAGGTTCTCTTTGAAGGTTTAGAAGAACTCACTAGTCAGACTATAGAAAATAAATTTTTGTTTCTGAGAAATTTTTTGATGATTCAATTTGCTGCTTCTGTTTACATTTTGTTTGTTGTTGTTGTTAATTTCTTGATATATGAGGTTAGGATTGGGACCTGCTCGTATTTATAATGTAAGTCTCTGTTGCTATGATCTTCTCTCTTTTTCTAGGTCACATATGTTCTGATAGTGACTTGTGTTCACTCTCATTTATTTCCAGAAATCATTTTTTCTTCTTTGATTTCATCTTTGACTCAACGATTGCCAAATAGCATGTTGTTTTAATTCCCAAATGCTTTATTCTCTTCAGATTTCTCTTTATTGTTCCTTGATTGTGGCCTGAAAAAGCACTTATTACGATTTCTATTTTCCTCTTTTTTTTTCCCTTTGGTTTTGGGCCACACCGAGCAATGCTCAGAGGTTTCACCTGTCCCTATGCTCAGGACTCAAGAATTACTCATGTGGTACTTGGGGAACCATATGGGATGCCAGGAATTGAAATGCCCACCCAATGTACTACTACTCCAGCCCCCAATATCTTTTTCATTTTATAAAAACTTATTTTGTGTCACAGCATGTGTTGTATACTGGATAATGTTCCATATGGACTGGAAGAGAACATATATTCAGTGTATGTGTGTGTATGTGTGTGATGTCTGTATATCTTTCAAAGCCCAGTTCTTTCCATTTCTTTTATTTGGCGGGGGGGCGTTGGGAGAAGTGGGGGGATGCTTGGGTCAAATCCAGTGGGGCTTAGGAGCTGTCCCTGCCTCTGTTCTCTGGAGTGTTCTCTGGCTGTGCTCATGAGACCATATGTAGTGCCAGGAATCAAACCAGGTTTGAGTGTATTTGCCAGAACCTGGCAGCTCTATATTCCCAGTAGACCTGGGAAGTGACTGCTGGTTTGATGATGTATTATCTGGCAAGCTTGCTGCATCAAGTTTGGCCACACCCTGGCTACAATTGAACTGCACTTGAATGTTCAAATGTTCATTAAAAGGACTGAAAGCAGAGAGATATGGTAATGGAAAGTCCACTGAGTGCTTTTATTTTAACCCTAGAAACCACTTTCTGCATCTAGGCATTTCTGCATCTCAACTGACTGCTAGCAGTCACATCTGTCTGGAGGACTGACTCTTTAGTCTGGGGTGAGTATATGTCACTCAGTTTCAGTCACTCTCCCCTTGCCTTGGAAATGGCATAATTAGTGGCTTTTTAGTTTTAAATGGAGTTAGACTCCTTGTAAGCTTGCAAGAATTGACTGAAGTACAAATTACCCCTGGTTCAGGTCCCTGAATATCTTCTCCAGTATAGCTTTGGTCTTCCAGTCAGGTTTTTTAAGAGTCAGATATTAAGGTTGGGGAAGCTGGGTATCCCTGAACAGTATTTCACGTTTGAAAATTCTCTACTCTGGCCCACACATGGTAAGTTTGTGTGTCTTACGCTTTCATTCTGTCTGCTGTTCCTGGTTCCAGAATAGGGTTCTTCTCCTAAGAGAATAACTGGATTCTACAGTGTCCATCCTCATTTGGTTCCACGTACAAGTTTGCACTTCATTCAACTTTTGGCATTGATGTTACTCTATCAGTAGATAGGTGCTGAAAGTTTTCTCTCTACCTTCCCATCTTGGAGGCATCTCTAAGAGGTGATTCTTCAAGGAAACCATATTTGGGACCAGAGAGACAGAACAGCAGGTAAAGCATTTGCCTTGCAAACAGCTGATCCAGATTCAGTCTCTGACACCATGTATGTTCCCCTGAGCACCACCAGGAGTAACATCTGAGCATAGAGCCAGGAGTAAGCCCTGAGAGAACAGTCACTTCAGGTCAATCTGTTTGATCCCCAGTATGGCATATAAAGCCCAGAGCAGGAGTAGATCCTGAGCACTGTGGGTAAGGTCCAGTACCCTCCCCCAAGAAAAAATCATTTTATATCCATGTAAACTACCTGATATTACATAACAATTTTCAATTTTTATGTTCAGATCAAGGAGATAGATCAAGTGATGGGGCACATGCTTAGCAAGAGTAAGACTCTAGTTGTATATCTGGAGTCTCCACTGTCCCTCCAAGCACTAATCCTTACTAAAGCGAATTTTCAGTTGCACTCCAACACATCATCCAGACTGATAAATTGTGGAGTTGGAGAGATAGCACAGCAGGTAGGGCATTTGCCTTGCACATGGCCAACCCAGATTGAATCTCCAGCATTCCATAAGGTCCGCTGAGCATTGCCAGGAGTAATTCCTGAGTATAGAGTCAAGAATAACTATGAGTTCGGGCTGGAGCAATAGCACAGAGGGTAGGGCTTTTGCCTTGCACGTGACCGACCTGGGTTCAATTCCCAGCATCCCATATGGTCCCCTGAGCACCGCCAGGGGTAATTCCTGAGCTCAGAGCCAGGAGTAATCCCTGTGCATTGCCGAGTGTGACCCAAAAAGAAAAAAAAAAGAATAACTATGAGCATCACCAGGTGTGCCCCCCATACACACAGACTAGTGAACTATGCTTTAGAATTATATTTTGTCAAATATGTCAGTCATTTAGCATTTAGCATCTTATTATTTCTAGACTGGTGAAATTTAATCATACTCTAAACTTTTAAAAAATCATGAAAGAGGGAGGGAAAAGTTAATTAGCCAAGAATCAGAAAACAATTTTTTTCAGTTCACTTTAGCAGAACGTCTAATTTTCTAAACTTCAGTTTTCTTATCTGTAAACAACTGAAAAATACAGTCATTCTTCCTCAGATGTGTAAATATCATTATAATTATCTGTGTAAATGTTAAGTTTATGTCAGAGTTTATTTCTTGATTACCTACATTGTGCTGAGGGATATTCAAAACAGAATCAAAGAAGGAAAACACCATACTAGTTTTTTCTAAAATAAACTAATTACAAATTTTCTGAGCTAAAAGATAGAGTTGATGTGATATTGTTTCTTCACTTAATTGCCTGAAAAGACTCCTCTGCTCTTTACTTCCAGGAAATTGTGCTGTCCAAGACCCCATTTCACTGTGGCCAATCTTCCCTGAGTTTCTTTGCCAGCACATTCTCCAAGGTCAAGATTTTTAATATTATAATTCTTCGAGGACTGAGAGAGAGGTCCTCACACGGCAGAGCCTGCCAAGCTACCTGTGATGTATTTGCTATGCCAAAAACAGTTAACAATAACAGGTCTCATTCTCCTGACCCTGAAAGAGCCTCCAAAATGTCAGCATTGGGAAAGACGAGTAAGGAGTGGCTGCTAAAATCTCAGGACTCAGGAGGCCAGCCACACTTGCTAAGGGAAAAGGAAGCTCAGATAGAGAAGGAGCACCAAATAAAGGGTGTTGGGACGATCCTCCCAGGATGGGAGAAGCATGCTGAAAGTAGATTATAGACCAAACATGATTGCCACTCAATGCCTCTTTTGCAAACCACAACACCCGAAAAGGAGAGAGAGAACAGAGGGGAATGCCCTGCCACAGAGGCAGGGTGGGATGGGGGGGATAGGGGTGGGAGGGATATTATCCATAGTGGTGGAAAATGGGCACTGGTGGAGGGATGAGTATTTGATCATTGTATAATCAAAACCCAAGCACAAAAATTTGTAAGTCTGGGGCTGGAGCAATAGCACAGTGGGTAGGGCGTTTGCCTTACACGCAGCCAACATGGCCGATCCAGGTTCAATTCCCAGCATCCCATATGGTCCCCTGAGCACCGCCAGGAGCAATTCCTGAGTGCATGAGCCAGGAGTAACCCCTGAGCATCGCTGGGTGTGACCCAAAAAGCAAAGAAAAAAATTGTAAGTCTATATAACTGTAGCGATAGCACAGCGGTAGGGCGTTTGCCTTGCACACAGCCAACATGGCCGACCCGAGTTCGATTCCTCCGCCCCTCTTGGAGAGCCCAGCAAGCTACCGAGAGTATCTCACCCGCACGGCAGAACGTGGCAAGCTCCCCGTGACATATTCGATATGCCAAACACAGTAACAACAAAGTCTCCAATGGAGATGTTACTGGGCCCGCTCGAGCAAATCGATGAACAATGGGAGGTCCTTTACCTTTTATAACTGTACCTCATGGTGTTTCACTGGAGCGATAGCACAGTGGGTAGGGCGTCTGCCTTGCATGCAGCAACATGGCCGACCCGAGTTCGATTCCTCCGCCCCTCTCGGAGAGCCCAGCAAGCTACCGAGAGTATTTGATATGCCAGACACAGTAACAACAAAGTCTCCAATGAAGACGTTACTGGGCCCGCTCGAGCAAATCAATGATCAACGGGAGGGCCTTTACTTTACTTTTTACTAATAAAAATAAAATAAAATAAAATCTCAGGACTGGGACGAATGGAGATGTTACTGGTGCCCACTATAGTAAATCTCTGAACAATGGGATGACAATGACAGTGGCATGATAATTCTTCGAAATTCAAGCTTGGTACCTCTTTTCATCTTATTATACTCTATGCTTAAACCGTCAAGTGATTATCCATATTTCCATCTGTATAAAAATACTTTCAAAAAATTTGTCTCAAGTTCTTGCTTCTCTCAGCCCCAACTCAACTAGCCTATGCCTAGTTAAACCTTCTACTGACCATTTCAAACACAGTTCAAATAAAATCCTTCCAAAATTTATCTCTTAATCACTTTCCCCTCTGTCTTCCAAACTTTTCTCCCTTCCAATAAACTTATCTCACTGCATTTCAAGTCCAGATAGCCAGCTGCATAAATCAGAAAGGTAGGTATAATCTTTACAATTTATTTTTCCTATGATTCCTATATCTAACAGCATATTTATTCCTATAATTTTGGTAGGTTTCTTTTATCATCATTGCTATTGTTAACTTATTTTTGTCCTGTAATTGTGAGATATGGATTCAGTTTTTAATTTTTTTAATTTTTAAATTTTGGGGGGATACTGGAGCAATAGCACAGAGGGTAGAGCGTCTGCCTTGCACATGGCCGACCCGGGTTTGATTCCTCTGGCCCTCTCGGAGAGCCCGGCAAGCTACCGAGAGTATCTCGCCTGCACGGCAAAGCTTGACAAGCCACCCGTGACGTGCTCAATATGCCCAAAACAGTAACAGGTCTCACAATTTGTTGTGAAACGTTACTGCTGCCCACTCAAGCAAATCGATGAACAATGGGAGGAGAGTGACAGTGACAATTGTTACCTTTAGTTTTTATTTGTTAGCCTTTTGGAGGGCCACACCTGGAGGTGCTCATGGCTTCCTCCTTGCTTCATACTTAGGAATCATTCCTGGCAGTGTTCAGGGGGTCTGGGGATTGAACGCAGATCCACTATGCAGAAGGCAAGTGCCTTACCCACTGTACAATCTCTCCCGACCCTAATTTTTGCCTTTAGATTGTCTCTTTGATTCTATTTACTTCCCTAATTTCCATCCATGTACAAATAACTCTCATATTTTACTTGAACAACTTTTATGGCTCTACTCTTTTAAATACTTTCTGTCTTCTCTCTATTCAGAATGATGCTTGTAATCTAAAATAATTTTATATCCGGCCCCTAATTAAAATCTTTTGACTGAAAAAAATATGTGACACCTTAGGCAACTGATGAGAGTCAAATCCACTGTAATTTTGCTATAAATATCTGTCCCTTGCCCTATATTTAACAGTCTGCAATCCAGCTTCTGGTCTACCTTCCTCTTCTTTAAAACACCATATCCTTTTCTAGCTATGGGCTTATTTAGACTTTTCCCTTTGCCCAGAACCATTTTCTCCTATTCACTCAGAATATTTTTTGTTTAGGTAGTAGATTCAGATCAAGTATAATTTTTTCATACAAATATTCTGTCTTCACAGAAAAGCTGCTTACTAGACCATGCTCTCTTGTGGCGCTTGATCTTCCATTTATAATATCCATCTCAAAGCCAGAGAGATAGCTTAAAGGCTAATGGCATGCTTTACCTGCACACAACTTGGATTCAACTTCCAGCACCACATGCTCCTCTGAGCCTTGCCCAGAGAGGCCCCCAAGCCCAGAGCCAGGAGCAAATTCTAAGAAATTCCAGGATTAACCACTAAGAATCACTGGATATTGCCCCTCCAAAAAAAATACAATAAAAGGGCCTGGAGTGATAATACAGCAGGTAGGGCATTTGTCTTGCATGTGGTCAACCGGGTTCGATTCCCAGCATCCCATATGGTCCCCTGAGCACCACCAGGAGTAATTCCTGAGTGCAAAGCCAGGAGTAACCACTGTGCATTTCTGGGTGTGACCCCAAAAAGCAAAAAAAAAATACAAAAAAAGGACTAATATTCAAAGTAAATCATGTATTCAAAAAGCTCAATAGCTAAGAAACAATGACCCAGTCCAGAAATGGGTAGAGGAAATGAACAGACACTGCAATAATGAGGGCATAGAAATGCCCACTAAGCTTATAAAAATTAATATTTATTGTCACTAATTATCAGAAAAATACAAATCGAAACAACAATGAGGTACTATTGCACACCAGTGAGAATGGCATACATTATAAAGTACTGTAAACAACCCGTGTTGGTAGGAACGTGGTAGAAAATAACTCTTGTTTACTGTGCGGGTAGAAATGTTGTCAAGTTTCTGTGAAAAACAGTGTGGAGATGTTCCAAAGAACCAACAGAGCTTCCTTATACCTCAAAAATTTCATTTCTTTGAATCTACCCCTGAACACAAAGACGCTAATCTGTAAAAATCTCTACATATCTGTTTATTGCAGTATAATGTCCCAGATCTGGAAACAACCCAAATGTGCAATGACAGATGAATGGATAAAGAAATTCTATTCTGTGGAAAACTATGCAGCAATGAGAAAAGAGGAAGCCATGTAATTTGTCATAACTTGACTGAAACCAGAATGCATGTTGCTGAAAGAAATTAGCCAGAGGAAGACAAGTACTGGATGATCTTATTCATCTGTGATGATCTCACTTTCTGAGGTGCATAGAAAAACAAAGCAAAGGAATAGATAATGCCAGTTGAATCCAAACTCTTGGTACTAAAGAAAAAACTGAGAATGCCAGATGAAGTGGATAGTGCGTGGAAAGGATGTGACACAAGAATATGGCAGAGGGCTCTTGGGCACTATGGTGGGAATGGGATGAGGTGACTTAGAGCATAAATATCATCACTATTGCAAACACATGACCCAAGCTATTATGGATTTTTTAAAAGAAACAAATGAGTAAATAAAAAGAAGTACTTCATGAATGACTGACTGAATGAATGAATGAATGAATGAAAAAAATTGTTTGTTTTGTGGCCACACTCGGCAATGCTAAGTCCTTACTCCATGCTTACTCCTCGCTCTGTATTCAGGGATCACTCCTGGTGAGCTCTGGGGATCATTTTGGGGGTGGGGGAGTCAGAGGTTGATTGTATGCAAGGCAAACTCCCTCACCACTGTGCTGTCACTCTGGCCACATGAACATTTAATTCATAATGGAAAAAAATTTCCCACACTGTCTTCAACTGATAAATGATGATTCTGTCACTGGTTGAGCAATGCCAGTGTGGCAGGACATTTCAGTTTTATAGATCTCTAATTATTGAAGTGATTTGAAGATGTTCAAGCATCTCCTCAATTTGTACCAAATAATTGCTAGTTCTTCTCAGCAGGATAAATAAAAAACAAGTTTACACTCTCTTCCTCATATCCCTTCTGAGATATTTGAAATATATTCTGATTTATGTTTTAGATTAGAGACCTTCATTATTTTTTAATCATTCCATGTTTCCTGGATCCTCCATTACTTTGATTGACCTCATCCCTGTAATGATTAATGATGAGTCTGTAATGAGTGAGATTAAATTCACTACTACACCTACTGCCATTCACTAACTTAAGAAACCTCAGCAAATTTAACAACCTCTACATTTTTCCATTTTCTCACTTTCAAAATAGAAATAATAATAGTATTTATAAATATATAGGCGAAGCTATTGAAATGATGACTAATAAAAAGTAAGCACCCTAGATAAACAGCAATAATAGCTAAGCATTATATAACACAACATCAGTTATGATTACCGTTATATAATTGAACCAGTCAAGGTTCAAATAGACAGATTTCTATAGTGATTCTCAAACTGGTGCTCCATGAAACATGGAGATGCTCAGATCAAATGCCATATGCAATAATTTCCTCTTTATGACTCACTAAATAAATTTGGGGAACACTGTGTTTAACAAATCTATAAACTTGTTTTCTTCTGAGTATATCAGAAACTATTTAAGTCTACTTACTTTCCTCTGTAGTCTGGGGAACTGGTTTTGGGAACTGAGAGAAGAATCTCATAACCTGAGCATTTCCATTTGCAAATGTATATAATTTCTGGTCTCTCATTCTCACTATGTGACCAAATACATAGACATCTATTCCAATCCAAATCACCAGCCAGAGAAACTTGGTTAGGCCCAACCTCATCTAATCTGAATAGTTGCTATAATTATAAGTTTCAAAGAGAATATACAAGAATATAGGCTGGTATTTAACCCTCCTTCTCAGAAGAATTATAAACTTTTTATGTCAGCTGTGTCATCTACTCTTAGATTCAGCCTTTCATACTAAGAACCTAGAGAAGTGGAAATGTAGGCCAATTTAAAAAAAATAATAGATACTCTCATTTATAAAATTAAGTGGCCATTTACATGGTTCTATTCTACTTAAGAAGATCTCTCCCAAGAGCCTGTTGTCTCCACCTTTAGAAAAAGGTGACGCTGGTATTTTTAGTATTTTTTAAATCCTATTTAATCTCTGCTTTGACAATTGTCTTGTTACTTACCTCTTAGGACTGCTGGAGTCTTAAGCAAAATGATCTATGTAAAGTGGTTGGCATAGTTTGTGGGATGGTATAAGTGTTCTATAAAGAGGAGCTATTACCATGACTGATTATTTTAATCTCCCAAATTACCTTTAAGCACTGTAAGGACAGGAACCAAGCCTTCTGTTTCTTTGTATTCTCCTAGTAATTAGTCCAGTATCTGGCTCACAGTTGGCTTACATATTTATTGAAGAAATGGGATTGCTTATTTCACAATTTTGTTCTGCCTGTCTATGCCTTTGTATCCCTCAAATCCCATTTGACTGAACAAACAATTGCAACTTGAAGCAAACACATTATTAATCAATTCAGTTTCCTCTGAAAAACCAACCCAGATATGATTGGTTTTTCAGAAGCACCTGCACTTATGGTCCCTTTTGTTGTTCATATAAAAGAAGGCTTAAAAAAGAGAGAGAGGTCATCTTACAAATGAATTTGCAAATGGAGGGAATTCTGCCCAGGAAACTCCCTCTCATAACATAGAAGGTTTATGTATTTTCCCCCTTCTTTTTCTACGCTTCAAGAAGTCTATCCTCTATCATTATCTACCATAGAGTCTTTCTGAGTAAGAGGCTTAATAATTATCCTCAGAAGACTCACGAGCTTGAAAAAGTTTGGGGTTTTGTTTTTGATGCAAAAAATCACTAGATAACTTACCTGAGTATTGGTGAACTTTTCTCACCATGATTAGAGTTCCTATAATCTCTTAAATATCTTAAATGCTATAATTTTAAATGCCCTTCCAACTAAGATTAAAATACTGCTTTCGTGTACTGAAACACAGAATCAATTCTCTCTCTCTCTCTCTCTCTCTCTCTCTCTCTCTCTCTCTCTCTCTCTCTCTCTCCTCTCAGGTAGAAAGTAAATCATAGGTAGCAAAAATTACCTTAAGCACTTCTTTCTTGTTTATCCCTGCAAGAATATATATAGAGAGAATAGCACTCTCCTCCCGTTGTTCACCAATTTGCTCAAGCGGGCCCAGTAACGTCTCCATTGTGAGACTTCTTGTTACTGTCTTTGGCATATCAAATACATCACAGGGAGCTTGCCAGGCTTTGCCATGCTGGCGAGATACTCTCGGTAGCTTGCTCTCCGAGAGGGGTGGAGGAATTGAACTCAGGTTGGCCATGTTGGCCGCATGCAAGGCAAATGCCCTACCACTGTGCTTTCGCTCCAGACCCATATATATATATATATATATATATATATATATGCATATATGTACAATTGTGTCCTCTATTAGGAGTCTCAAGTTCTAGCCAAGTTTCTTGTGCATTACCTTTTGTCTGAAAGCATATGTCATTAGGTCATACTTAAACATACCTAAACACTGAATAAAAAATACCATTAAAAAGTCAGTGTGGGAGGAAAAAGTGTTTCAAGCATTCTTTTTTTTTCTTTCTTTTTTATTCTAGAGAGTCACCATGAGACACAGTTATAGACTTACAAATTTTCGTGATTATGTTTCAATCAAACAATGTTCAAGTACCTATCCCTCCACCAGTGCCCATTCTTCACCACCAATGTTCCCAGTGTCCCTCCTGCCACCCCCATCCCTTCCCACCCACTGCCTCTGTGGCAATCATGGTTCAAGCATTCTTAACATCCTTACTTATGAGTACCCATGGTCAAGATCAGTGTTTCTTAACCTCTCTATAACCTTGACCTTCTTACATTGTTTTCTCTCTTAGTTTTGTGTCCTAGTGCTGATTTACACAATTTTGACCTGTGTCCCTTTTGTAATTTCCTGTGGGCAACAGGGAGCCATAAAGTCTTCAGTTGAGAAATGTTGTTCTAGATGATTCTTATGAAAGGATTATTAATATTTGTTTTTAATCATAGGTTAGACATCTAGATGAAGGAAACTCAGGATTTTTTTAAAGACAAAGAGACATACACCAAGACACATTACAATTAAAATGACAAAAATCAAAGATAGAGAATCAACAAAATTCTTCACAGAAATTCTTCACAGAAATTCTTCACAGAAATTATTTAGGCATGTTGCATTCTGAGCTCTGAATGGAAAAGACTTCCAACCAACAATAATTTATCCAGCTAGGCTATCACCCACAATTGAAGAAAGAATAAAGAGCTTTTCAAAGAAACAACAGTTATATTAATTCTTCACTACTAAACTTAAATGACCTCTATAAAATCAAAGAAATGCCACTTAAAAGTAGTAAGATATTTAAAATATGTAAGATGTGGGAGAGAAAAATAGGGACTCTTTTCAAGCTTTTTA